>NC_141151.1:141768802-142126751 GCF_053477565.2 Lygodium microphyllum | reverse complement strand
ATAAAAGTTTTGATGTTGTATTGTAACTTAGTGAGCTAACCATGAAGTTAAAGTATTTCTGTAATAGATTTCTTCTCAAAAATTTCTATCAAATACTCCCATATAGCTTGTGACATTGAAAGATTACATACATCAAGCATAAGAAATTCTTGAAGAGCAAAAAGAATATATTGATGAGCTGCTTTATTGCGTCTCACCCACTCATTATAGATAGTTTTCCATTCTTCAAAGATAAGTCCTTCACTTACAAGGGTATTACCATGAGCCTGATCAATTGGTTGAGATGGACATTCATAATTACCAAGAACAATATCATACAAGTCATCACCTTCAAGAATTAGCAGCATCTTTACTTTCCACCCAAGGGTCCTTGCAAGTGAGGAATAGAACATTGTCCAGAAGGAAATCCATTGATGATTATAAAATTTGATATAGCTGGCTAAGAGAATACATACAATATGAGATCACATAATCTACACACCATATAGGAAATGACAAGATGAAAGTGTAGCACAATAAATCGTATGTAGAAGCTATACTACAAGAAAAGTCATTTAGTTCAAAGAGTATACTCCAAAAGAAAGAGACCCAAGATAGACAAAACGTGGACAAGAATAAAGAGACCCAAAATAGACAAAACACGTGAGAGAAGAAATCGGTCCAACATATGTAAGAAATATGAATAACGCTCAAAACGGTATATCTTTACTTTTTGGCCAAGAATAGATGATGATCTGGCTAATTTTGGCAGAAACACAAAAATGCAAGAGTAAGTAATCATGATGAAACCTGTGTCATAGAAGTGATCTGCACAAAAAGTTATTGTCCTGTTTGTTTTCCTATTTCAAGTCCAGTTTACTTGAACTGATATAACTTTAAATACAAAACTCCAAATTGAGAGCGGATTTGATAGGAAGAAAGCTTGTGAGTCCTAACACATCACAAAAACTTAGAAATGCATTTCATTAAGAGTTTCCCAAATAAAAACTTTTAGGGTGTCCAAGCAAGGTATATCTACACTTCAACATGCATGTAATCTAAATTATGATCGATGATGATTGAGTGAACTCCTTTTATGCTTAAAATTCATAACATAAGATGCTTATAATAGACACAAAACATCAAATTTAAGCATGAAAAGAACATGATTCACGAATTGGAGAGATGCTACATAGATTTACTTCCTAATTGTCTTCTTCAAGGAAGTGGTTGTAGTCAATCATGATAGCTCTAATACCACATTGAGATGTAGAGAGAAAGAAGATATATAGAGATGCAAGAGGGAGAGAAGAGACACACCATGTACACTCCCAAAGACTATCTCATATTGATCACAATCTACATGTATATGTGAGACCTAGTCTAAATAGGGTGAGCTATATATAGCTCCAACATGAAAAATGAGATTGAGAAAGAGAATAGAGAGAGAGAGAGAGAGAGAGAGAGAGAGAGAGAAAAGAATGAGAAAAGAATACTGAGATAGAGAGAGTGAAAAAGGAAGGAGAGAGATATAGAATAAACAAGGAGGAAAATTTGTGCACAAGACCATTGCCTTTAGAGAGAGAGAGAGAGAGAGAGAGAGAGAGAGAAAGAGAGACTTTTTTCTTTAATTTTCTAAAAATATAATGCTAAAATAGGATAACCTGCTACCCTGTAGGTCTTCAACATAATGGAAATTTTTGGAAAAGTTTCACACATTTTGATCGTGTGATGTTTGTGTGTGTGTGTGAGGTTTAGAAAAGTCAAATTTACAAAAACACACACACACACATGGAAAGAATTTAAGGGAGAAAGGGAGAACAAATGCACAGAGAGAGAGAGAGAGAGAGAGAGAGAGAGAGAGAGAGAGAGAGAGAGAGAGAGAGAGAGAGAGAGAGAGAGAAGATAAATAAAAAGTGAGAGAGATGTAAGAGAGATAAAATTAGGAAAGAGAGAAGAGTTAAAAGGGGAGAGAGAAAGAGATGAGGAAGCAAAGTCCTTATGCTATCAAATTTTTAAACCATACAATCTATGTGCATGCATTATAGTCTATATGCATGCATACATGTGTATGCTTCATACAATTTAGATATGTCTATGTATGGGGGGAGAGAGAGAGAGAGAGAGTAGCATGAGCTTAGTATTAGTAGCCTTTGCAACTACATTCAACCCTAAATATAAAGAATATTCATTAGTGTATGTTAGGGTGTAAATTTGAAGCATTTTAAATTCAAGCACTCATAAATATCGTTACTATTTTAGGGCCATTTAAAGGAATAGTGCTAGATATCTTTTCCATTACATGAATTAACCCTCATGTTCATAGATATAGACTCTTACATTATGTGCTTACAAGGAGAGGGACAAACAATTAAAATAAGCTTTATTTGGGGAGGGGTATAAAGATGGGCCTTAGCAAACACACATGCACACATGTATGTAAAGATGGGTATTTAAGAGCCACACATGAATATATACCAAATAAATGTAGGGACATGCTATATTCAATGTTCTTGACATGTGCACCACATGCTACACACATTTGCATGTTCTGAATTATGAGGTTTGTATATGTGTAGGTCTTATTTCATACAGTTCTTTCTTGAGATACTTCAATCAATAAGAGATAGAGAATGAGATCGGGCATGGTATCTAAATGAGAAGAAACACATCAAGAATAGATTGATTAAGTGAGATTGATAAATAGATTGACCTCACAACTTGGGTCATACATTTGAAAAAAACACAAGAGCACATACTCACATGTGACTATACATGAAGACACATGCATATCTACATTCAATGTTTTATGCATGCATATCACATACTATACACACATCTACATGAACCAATATATGAGGTTTGTATATGTGCAGGCTTTAAGTATAAGTCTTGCCTAAGACTTCAATCAAAATGGGGGAGAGAATGAGATCAAAGAGGGGATGATATATAGAAGAAATTCACAACAAGAAATTATATGGTTGAGATACAAAAAATTGTATGGCGCACTAATTCTTTTTTGGTACTTTAATATTGCTATAAGCAAGGATATTGCTTGCATGTTCGTATACAAGTAAGAATTTGAACATTCTTAGGGTAATTCTAGATGCACCCTAGAATCATATTGAAAAAATATTTAAGTATGTTGGTACATTTGTAGAAAGGTGCTTTGAGCTACAGTGCAAATCATTGAGAGAACATTGGCACGAAACGCCCACAGAATAGTGGATTGTGGCACGAAGCACCAGAAGGATCTAGGCACAAAGTGCCTCTAGGCATAGAGCGCCTAGTTGTGTTTAAGCTACTTGTATACCTTTAAGCCAGTTTTGGGCTCCTTGACAGGACTAGCGTTAATTGACAATAGAGAGAGGCCAAAATGAAGTGTCACTTGGTGACAATACGCAAGGCCTTTGTGGAGATCGTTTATGAATTATGGACATTGAGTAACGATGTCATGCCGATGGGGAGAACGGCCGACCGAACATTTACAGGTGCACCATAGGGCCGTATATTTAAACCTTACAAGTAAAACTCCCGATGTTTGCTATTCCAACGACTAGCTCTGTTTGACATCGACTAATCACGATGACGCGCGCACTTCGCGTTGTCCTGAAGATTCTTTTACTTTGCGTTTGGAGTTCGCCGATCATCGTCATAAGCAGAGCTGATTACCTGCATGCACAGCTTGATGAGGAATATGATTCGGAGGTTGTATCTGTGGATATCGTTCACAGGGACTCTCTCTTCTCTGCAGCGCCTTTGGCGGGGAAGCAGCAGCGTTTGCAGGAGACGCTGAAGAGGGACGAAAGACGCAGGAAATATATCAGTGAGAGGATCAATAAGGCCGCCTCGCCTGCCATTAAGGCGAACTTGATCAGCGACTCTGAGCAGGAAGCTAGACTTAAGGTGGACATTACCGGAGAATACTTTGCAAGGGTGAAAGTAGGTACGCCAATACCAATTGGTTATCACATACACCCGCATAATAACAGGCCCCAAGGAGGGGGGCCGGAATCAGCACGTCCGCCTGCGCCTGCACCTGCAGCCGCTCAGAGTAATCCCGTTATTCCAGCGGCTCGCGGCAACATCGTGAGGCCCCATCATCATGCGGCTCGTAACATGTACTACCTGAGCTTGGATACCGGGAGTGAACTGAGCTGGCTCCAGTGCATGCCCTGCACGTCATGCTATTACCAGTACGACCAGCCCATCTTCGACCCACGCATGTCCCTCTCGCTCCGGAACGTGACCTGCCAATCTCCAGTCTGCCAATATTACTTGGGGGAGAACTCGTGCCAGGTTCAAGGGCCGAACGGTCATTTTTACAACGATACGTCGGCGCTGTGCGCCTACAGCCAACGTTATGGGGACGGCTCTGAGACGAGCGGCTATCTGATTCAAGACATCATCACCTTCTGGAAACTAAACGACGGCAGCCGGGAGGCCAGATTCCAGGACATCGTGCTGGGATGCGGGCAGCTTAACACGGGCATGTTCGTGGGGTCGGCGGGTATCCTTGGCTTGGGCAAAGGACACCTGTCGTTCCAGCACCAAGTGGCCAACCTCACTGGATCCACCTTCTCTTACTGCCTTCCGTCCAGAGGCTTACCGGGCCTCGTTAGTAATTCGACAGCCAACGTCAAGGTACTACCCAACAGCGGCACTCTCAGATTCGGTGTCCCGCCCCCTGCGGAACTCCAATCCTTCCGCTTCATGCGAGTACAATTCATGCAAAATTCCAGCTACTACTACGTCTCGCTGTCCGGAATCAGCGTCGACGGCACCCGCGTGCCGATCCCGGGATCTGTGTTCCAGCTCGACTCTCAGACGGGGCAAGGCGGCGTCATCCTGGACACAGGCAGCACCTTCACCAGCCTGCCCAGGGCGGCCTTCGAGCCCCTCCGTGACGCCTTTGCGGCAGCAGTCGGCCGCCGGGGCCATCTCCGCCCAGCCAAGGGCGTCGAATACCTCGACACCTGCTTCGAGCGGCCTGTTGATGCCGGTCATCTGCTCCTGCAAGACATGGTGCCGGACGTGGTCTTCCACTTCGATGCCGACAACGGAACGGTATCCACGGCCGCAGGGCCTACAATTGACCTGCTTCTCCCGGCCTCTAGCGTGTTTCTCCCCAAGAATTACTCGGACCCTCGACAGAGCGAGATATGCTTCGCCTTCGCGGCCCCAGACGCCAGCTCCAACACGGACGACGGGTTTGCAATCATCGGCAACTTCCAGCAACAGGGCTTCCGTTTCGTGTTCGACCTACTCCGCTCCAGAGTGGGAGTCAAAACCGATCGGCAATGCTGATCTGTCATCTACCATGTGATCGGCACCCGGCGGTAGATAATAGCCTTCAGTCACGCCGATCTTAATAAGAAAAGAGAGTTTATTTGTCCTCTCGAGTCTCGAAAGAAGACCAATGTCATTTTTTTCTTGTCCAAGAGCTGAAATCAAATTATTTTTGACTTTCTAAAAGATAAAGGGGCTGACGTGGAGGATAGCTTTCTATTTTAGGCTGTTTCCGATGTATAAATAATGGAAAAAACAAATCGTAAATCGTTATGAGTCGACAAAAAGAAAGGTTAGATAAATATGTGCTTCTCCTTCTAGAAAATATTGTAATTTTATTTATTAATTAAAACCATGATTTTTTAAAGCAATTTTGTTCAAGGGCATACAAGTTTAAAAAGCAAGATTTTCAAAAATAATTATTTTATTTCTATTCAAGTTTTAATGTCGACTTTAGAGTATGTAGATTTATACTTTATTTTATATATTTGACATATTAATATTTGATTTTGTCATGTTTCAATAAAAATGATATAATTTTGATGTGTAATTTAATATGTGAAGTTCGAAAAATTGTTTTGATATTGTGGTGACCATCATCATTTGCATGCCACAAGAAATTCCAAGAGTTGGTTATGGAAAAGGGGGTTGGTTTAGTGAATCATCTAACTAATAACCCTAATCAACTAATAACCCCAATTAACTAACTAACCACCTTTGGTAGTTGAAATCAACTAACCTATAATTTAAGCATGCAAAGCTTGAATATGGATAAGGCAAGTTGTAAGACATGAGCTTTAGCTCTATCTGATGTATGTTCCTCTTGACAATAATCTACTTCTTTTGATTCTGAGCCCATGGGAAGAACATGTTGTAGTTTTACAAAGAGTCCTCAAGTGTTTAAGTAATTTTAATTTGAAGTTATAATTGAGAAAGTGCAAATGGACACAAATATAAATGAAACTTTTAGGGTTTCAAATCTCAAGCAGAGGTATTTCAATGAATGAAGAGAGACCTAGATAAAGATAATACTTTTGATGCATTAAGAGTCCATGAGAGAGCACATGTACTAAGGATATGACGCATCAATACTCAGGCTACCTTTAACATGAGATGTCTTGTAAATATTGTTTAAAATTTCAAAGGCTTGTCACTATATTGTTTTTCAAAGTCGATTTCGAACTATGTTTTTTAATTATGAAAAGTCGATTTTGAAATCCTAAGACAAAGATATGGAAATTCTAAACCTTGGAACATTCACTGGCCTAGATAGAGAGACCGGGGAGGTTTGTCATAAATATATGTATGTATTACATGGGTTCAACATAAGGGATTTTTAAAATATGATTTTTACACATTTTTACATACAAAAGGATCCCATATAAAGAGATTACTTACAAATTGAATAGAAAAGGGCTATGTTTTATTAAGGGAAAATTCAGAGATAAGGATATTTATTAATAGGCCTTCAATGCACGTGATATAGAGGGTATACAAATAGTGAATTACCCAAGATGACAGAGAGGGGTATGAGGGGGGTGGTAGGAGAGAGAGAGAGAGAGAGGCAAGGATGGGGTGGAGAAATGAAATGAAATGATAATTTTAAAGTTCATTTACACCACAATAAGTTTAAAAGTGTCGTACTTAAGTCAAATCTCTCCTTTCATTTTTTCCCATTACTCTTCACTCTACCGGCCTCCACCTTTCTATCTATCCTTCATCATCAGAACCATGGCACATTCCAAGCTTTCTATCAAGAAGGCACCTGCAAGAGCAAGAGCTCAACACTCTTCTGAATCTAATGAGCGTATTGTGAATGACAAAGGTCCCTTGGTGGCCGACAATGGTGGCCCTTCTGCAGCTAATAACAGTGGCGCTATTGTGTCCAATAATGGTGGCCCTAGTGTGGTCAATAATGATGGTTTGCCATTGTCCAGAAATAGTAGTCCACATACTCTAGTTGCTCCACCTCCCACTATTGCTTGTAATACATGTCCTCCAACACATAAGAAGCGAAGATGGAGACCAGGCACAACTGCACTATGTGAGATAATGATCAAATTCCAGAAGAGTGCTAACTTGATTATTCCTAAGGCACCATTCTCTAGGTTGGTGCGAGAAATATTGCAAGATTTGCAATTAGGGCATCATCACAAATTCTTTTCAAGAAACCATGCAAGGAATGTGGGATGATGGTCAACAAGCCAAGCCTTGCTTGCTCTCCAAGAAGTAGTTGAAAGTTACTTGATTGATCTAATGAGTAATTGTCAACTTTTAGCCATTCATGCCTGACATATCACAATTAAGCCCATAGATATGGTTCTTGTTTGTAGGATACAAGAAGGATGCATTTAATCTTAATGTCAACAATATGCTTTGAGAAGCTACCTTGTAATTTGATCTATGTTTTTAGCTTAGGTTTAGTTGTAGATTGTAAGCCTGAGCTTAGTTTTGGGTTATCTTTCTAGTGGACGTTCAAGTATTTGATAGCAATGGCCTGCAAAATAGAGCTAAATTTTGCCTAGCTCTAGTTATACTTGGTGCGATGCACTATCTATCGTGTATTTCATGGTTTTGTAATGCCAAATCCAATATTTGATATTCTATTTTGCCATGATTTGCATTGTGCATATTTCCAAGTTTTTAATTTTCAAAGTAGTCTCGTTGAGGATAAATTCAATGTACAATCATGCACACATCAGTGATCAGTTGTACATGGGTCGATGCACTATATCTTACTGTATTTAGTAGTTTGGCAATACTATATTTGATATGTGATACTTATTTATTGTGAATTTTGAAGTTTCCAACATTTCAAGTAGTTTGGTTGATAACACATTCAATATGCAATTGAACACACTCGGTGGTGAGTTTTTCTATTATCAGTGAAGTATAATCTAGCTAATCCCAGACACCATCCTCCAGATAGGTGTCCTAGAGACTTTTGATGAGGACAATTTTTTTTTTGTTAGTTGATGTGTCGTAGAGGAGTCCACATGTAAAATTTCACATCAATCGAATCACTAGTCATATTTTTGAAAAGCCTAGATACATTAATTCAAGTTTAAGGGTTTTTTAAAAGTTTTGCTATAAGTTTAAAGTTTCACCTCTTTTACACATTTCACTTTTGATTGAGTTTTCTCTCCTAGAAGACATGTCACGCACCAAGCAAGCGGCCTAGAGACACCCTTAGAAATCCCATGCACAGGCCACATTTCCTAGCTCCACCAACACCACGCCAATATCGCAAGTGTTAATGGAGGCCATGCACATTTGCTCTTTGTGAGATCCACCATTGCCAGAAGACCACACACCTCTTGATATCAAAGGCTCCATTCGAGAAGCTAGTGCACGAGATTATTAATGGCATATTGATTAAGAATAGTAGGAGGCACTTCCCAAATGGATCATGCTTGTAGCAACTTGATAGATGGACTGCACAAGCCCTTCTTGCACTACAAGAAGCTGCCGAAGCTTATCTCATTGACTTGATCGGAGACTCAGTCTATGCAGTAGTGTATGCAAGAAGAGTCGCCATCACCGATAGGGATTTGCGGATAGTGAGATTCTTCCAACGATGGAAGAATAGTCCTCATGGAGATCAACAACAATAGGCATATACTACTAAAACATATATGAAATGTAGTTTCCAAAGAGATTTTGTAAAATCCTGGTTTAATGGATCCCATATAAAATATTATGAATATGAATACATATTTTTTGCGTGTCTTATTTTTGTTTATTCACTTGTTATTTTTTAAATTTGTGTTTGAGTTATCCTTACATGCGTTTGAATGAATGCACTCAATAAAATACTACGTATTAAATTTAGGATACGAATTGTGTTGCATATGAATCCGATAAATAAACATAGCATTCAAGTAAAAAACAATAATACACTACAAGATATAGGCCTTATACCAACGTTTAAAATGATGAAAATGCAAACAACAAAAATTTTCCCCATCGTCGCAAAAAGCGTCGTTATTGGCGATGCCATAGAATAGTCGGTATTGGCGTCGCTATTAGCATCGCTATGATAGTTTGCGACATGCATAACGACGTAATAGTGACGCATGCAGTAAAATTTGCGACTCTAAAACAAAATAGTTTCTGCACCACTGTGTACAATGCGCTTGCAAACAAAAACAATGTATACTGAAATCATAAAACTGATACATGAAATAAATACATGATCGCATAAAAAGTGATTGGTACAATCATGACAGGATATCACTAATACATAGAAAATGTCTACATAGATCAGGCGACTCAAAAATAAAGGTGTGTGAGCTCCAGGGATCCAAGGGCGAGCTACGCATCCTCGTCCTCGGAAATCTCATCTCGCCGTAAAGGAGCATCGAACAGACTCTACAGAAAAAGAAACAACACATCAGTCCACCAGACAATAATGCATTCAAATATCTCATGGTAACTACGGACAAGAAAGATGAGTGACTTACAAGGCCGCCGCATCTATACAATCTGTCGATCAATGCAGTGAGACCGTGCCTCTCTACATATCGAGTCTCAAGGCCAGTCGGATCGCGATTTGTAATGGAGTGCTGCAAAGAAAACAAAATGCTAACTGTTAGAAACACGATTGTCAGTACAAAGAATATTTTTAAAAAATAAAAAAGCAAAACAAAAGAAAAACTTACAAAGTTCTCCAAATATGTCCTGTGGCCGCTACTCCCAAGATGATGGACCACTCTGGCCTCGAGCTGTATCCTCACCGCCTCGCGCTACTGACTCCAACGTCCTAGAGAATCTGTAGCCTCCTTCCTTAGTCGGCGCCAGTCGTCTGCATCTAACCACTCGGGCTTTGCAGCTCCACTCTTGATTGCCTTGAGTGCGTCGGATCGTCTTTGTGACATGTATCCACACATGCAATCCATCATCCAGCCCGTAGAGAATCTATCTACTATGGATGGCACCGGAAACTCCTCGTGCAAGGATGCTACTATGTAGTCCTTGCTCCCCTCCGATATGTTCTTCCAATGATTCAAGACGTTGTGCTGAAAACTTGTTGGCACAACTCTCTCATGCGAGCCATCACCCTCCTCCCCTCATCATTCATGATGATGGCTCCTGACCTACTATCGACCAGATATCCATAACCCCTAGGGATTCTTCTTCAAGCTTTGAGGTAAGTGCATTATCTCTTCTCTCTTTATTTTTCTCTTTTCTTTACTTCTCTCTTTCTTTTTGTTGATGAAGAGTGTATAGAGAGAAGAAGTGAGAGAGATCAATGTGCGCAAGGGAGATTGAGAGAGAGAGAGAGAGAGAGGTCGCTGCCACCGCCAATCCACCACAAAAAGAGAGGGGACAACTACAAAGAAGAAGGAGGGAACCCGTGAAGGTGAAGGAGAAGAAGGAGAGAAGTGCGAAGGGATTCTAATTCAAGCTTCGAGGTAAGTGCATGATCTCTTCTCTCTTTGTTTTTCTCTTTTCTTTACTTCTCTCTTTCTTTTTGTTGATGAAGAGTGTATAGAGAGAACAAGTGAGAGAGATCAACCTGCGCAAGGGAGATTGAGAGAGAGAGAGAGAGAGAGAGAGAGAGAGAGAGAGAGAGAGAGAGAGAGAGAGAGAGGTCACTGCCACCACCAATCCACCACAAAAATAGAGGGGACAATTGCAAAGAAGAATGAGGGAACCCGTGAAGGACAAGAAGAAGAGAGAGAGAAGCGCGAAAGGATTTTTTTTCAAGCTTTGAGGTAAATGTATTTTCTTCTGTCTTTGTTTTTCTCTTTTGTTTACTTCTCTGTTTCTTTTTGTTGATGAAGAGATGTATAGAGAGAAAAAGGGAGACAGATCAACACAAGGGAGATTGAGAGAGAGGGAGAGAGATAGAGAGAGAAGCTGCCATTGTCACTACCATTTCCACCACATCCACTAAAAGAGAGGGGACAAGTACAAAGGAGAAGGAGGGAACCCCCAACCTCTGTCTCTTCTCCATCTTGCCCTCCTCGAGCTTGCATGGCAGGCACCAAGCAAGCATGTCCCCATTTCTCGGCCATGGAGAGGCCTCATGCCAAAGCCCGCCACCTAGAGTACAAGGTGGAGCCTCCTCTAGTGCAGCAACAGGTGCTCCCCATAGAGCACAACGACCACCAGAGAAGAAGAGGAGATGGAAACTGGGCACTATCGCCCTTGGGGAGATAAGGAGAATGCAGTGCGGATACGAGCTTCTCATCCCGAAAAGACCTTTTCATAAGGACGTTGTTCGGGAAGTCATGCAAGACTTGGAGCTAAAAGGGATGGAAAGATTTTGGGCACGAGTGCGAGACAGCCCACCAGTAGGAAGGTAGACTGTTGCAGCTATGATGATAGAAAGAAGAACCTACATGATGTACTACATGTACCTTCTATTACCAAGAATCTATTGTCGATTGGATAGATGGTAGAACGAAATTTGCAAGAATCTAGTGTCGGTTGGATAGATGATTTCAATCGATACACATGGCTATACATTCGGAAGTACAAGGATGAGGTACTCAATGTCTTTAAGCAAATGGGTTTATAAAGAGAAATGCAAGTCAAATGGTTCGTTGGAAAGGTATAAAGCCTAGCTCGTTGCAAAGGGATATGCACATCAATATGGTCTAGATTATGAGGAGACTTTCAACTCGATTGCCAAGATGGAAATGGTGAGAATAGTCATTGCATTAGTGGCTTCTAAGGACTGAAAATTATGAAAAGTGGATGTCAAAAATGCATTCATGAATGGTGACTTGCTTGAAGAGGTATATATGGAGTAGCGTGAGGGTTATGTATACAACCTAAGGTGTATATGGATACTAGCTAGCAACCCCGTCTATCATGCTAGATGCAAACACATAGAGATTCATTACGATTTCATAAGAGAAATGGTACTTGCAGGATAGATTGATCTACTTCATGTGAAGACACAAGACCAGGTAGCCGATATCTTTACCAAATCACTTCGTAAAGAGAAATTTGTTTGTTTCATGGATCTACTTGGAGTACAGTAACTAATCTGAGCTCAAGAAATGGAGTTTGAGAAGGGGGAGGATGAGCTTGATTCTTTTGATCTTAAAAAACCTCCATCCATTGAGATTGAGGGTGAAGACAAGAAAGAAGAGATAGAAGATGACTTAGACGCAGGTAAAAACAAAAAGGAAGAAGTAGAGATTAGAGATACTACCACTCCCTATATAAGGGTTTCTGGCTCCAACACCATGCTTTTGCAATCAAAGGATTTAGTTTTTTTTAAATAATCTGATACACAATTTTTAGACATTAGATGTAGCTGACATTGACAAATGAATTATGCAAGAATATTTAGTGCATATAACTAGAAGGGTGGCAAGGTTGCATGCCCTGCCACCTATTTTGTTTCCCCTATGTAATCGTCACTATTTGCATCGCAAATTTACTCTGCAACCTTCGCTATTAGCATCACTATTTGCGTCGCTAACCCAATTAGCGACACAAATAGCAACACAAATTAGCGATGCGACGCGAATAGCGATGACGGGGGTAAATTTTTTCCATGAATAATTCCGTCGCTTTAAACGTCGCTATTGGGTCTATATGTTGTAGTGTAAACTATGTAAGAAATCTATGGGGACCCATCTGAGAGCAGAGTCCAGAATAGAGCATGTAAGAGGGTTTGTGCATCACAGAACGATGCCACTATATTAGAGCTAGGGTCTATGGCAGAAGGTGAGCTCTCTAGACTCAAGGTCATGCAAAACCTAGGGTATATCTAGTCTCCTATGTGTGCGTAGCGTGTGGAGCTAATCCATGCGACAAAGGTGAGAGTGGTAGCCATGGCACAGAAAGAGAGAAGGAAGGAGAGCACAAGTGTAGGGAAGTAGAGAATGAAAGTGAAAAGGAGTTTGGAATTATAGCTTTTATGTATCTAGGGTTTTAAATAAATGTTCTTTTTTAACCCGAAAGTTTCAAATTAAAACTCTTACCTTAGTTTCTTTATTTCAATACTTTAAAGTCACCATTAAAATTACTCATACAGACAAACGCTTTGTTCTACATTATTATATCCTCGAATATACTTAGATCACTGAGTATATTCAAGTCCAACTAGAGAAAATATAGAAATTTTTAAAGAAAAGAGATCTAAAAGACCTTCAAAATCCCTTGGATCCAATTTAATATTTAAATTTAAGAAATGAGTAGAAGAGATGAGCTACAATATATCATTATGCAAAAGACAATATTGCATACATTATAAAACTCCAGCGTGTAATTTAATTATGATTTTAACCAACACCATTGACTAATTACAATATGTATTATCGCATGCCTGGATTGCAGTAAACTAAGACTATCTAAATTGAAAGTACTCAAAAGTTTAAAAAAAGTTTATATTCATTCTTTATAAAAAAATTACAAGGATTCCACTATCTCAAGGATATGTGGAAGAAGTAGATTGTTTACATGTCATGGATTGCTCACTACGAATCCTAACTTTTCTATTATCTAACTTGAAATAGAAGTTGGAGAGGGGCTCATTGGACATTTATTGGATTTCTTGTCTCAAAAAAGAAATGGGCCAATGGCTCTCTGCGCTGACCACAAAAGAATTATGACCATTCCACAATATAACCACATCTATGAGATTTGTATGTGTCTCATCTCGGGTATCTTGATCCAAGCTTATCCACACCCCTGCAAAAGTCGCCATCTTCTATATTGAAAGTAAATGCATAGACTTTGTCTAAAGATAAAATACTTGTAATAAAAACAAAAATAATGGTAAGTAAATGCAACTAACACAACAATTCATCCAAGCAAGATCTATGTCAATTAAATTAAGGCATTCAAAGTAGTAAAAAGGATTTACCTAAATGCGAGATCAGATCGGTCGACCCTGCACTCAATCGTCTCATCAAAATGTGTTCTTTTGACTTGCCAAGACTCACCCAATAGCTGACTCATCCATTACTCGGATGGACACTTGCATTGATAAGTAATCTTTGTTTTCTTCAGAACATCACATGAACCAAACAAATGTGCAAACAATGAGAATGGAATAAACCAACTAAGATGCACATCTTTGGAGCATGTGATGGGTTTCATAGCACTATTGATGTCAGATTTTATATTGGACTTACATGCTCCTGACAACTCCAAGCTACCAATCAACCATTCACCACCACTAGATAGTGGCAGCAATGGGACATGTTGCAAGCTCTGGCTTTCTACTACATATACAATGAATTATAAAAAAAGATATTTTGATTTGCAAGTTGACTTGCAGAGTTATTATCATAGATCAAAGAACTTATGTCTTCATGCCAAACATGTATCTTGCCGCTCAAACATTCCACATTCTACCATTCATGCAAAGTTGATGGATATAGAGCTGTTAGTAAAACAAGATAGAATTAGAATACTACAAAGATTTTTAAAAATAACTCTGATGAAAAAAAATAAACAATGATAAAATTTAAAAACTTATTGTTTTGTTATAATTTTCAATGTAGCTATTGTCGTATACATAGATTTGTTTGTGCGTATAGACATGTTGGATCAACACTTCTGTTACTATACTTGTTCCATTACACACTTTTCTGAACTCTAAAATTCTACCTTTCCAATATTTGCTAGGGTTTGCAACATCCTTACGC
This sequence comes from Lygodium microphyllum, assembly GCF_053477565.2. Taxonomy (NCBI): domain Eukaryota; kingdom Viridiplantae; phylum Streptophyta; class Polypodiopsida; order Schizaeales; family Lygodiaceae; genus Lygodium; species Lygodium microphyllum. Next base: position 142,111,866 of record NC_141151.1, on the reverse strand, counting down.
CTGACCTTGAAACTCCCTTAAGTACTTGTGTGCATCAAAATCCAATCCTACTTATGGTACTTATCACAAATCCAATTACCGCCACTATCTTTCCTATTGAAGACCTCCATTGCAAGTATATTATTGATATTTTTCCTATGTGAAGACATCTATAATAACCAAATAGAAAAGTTACCTATCAACAGGTGTATAATTTTCAAATATTCTCTCCAAATGAAATAAAATTTAAATGGAGCAATTTAAAAAAACATTGTACCTATAATTCTTTTCACAAAGAAGCTCAGAGATGTTGAATAAGAAGTTGACTTATAACAAGATCATTGTTCCTTCACTGACAAATTCCTAAAGTACAAAAACAAAAGAAATCTTGAGTTAAAGCATATATATAACTTACATAGGATTTTTCCAAATGAGTTGAAACTTAACCATGGAGCAACAGAAAAAAGTGACAAGATACATATGGCTCTCTTTGCAAAGACGCCGAAAGATGTTGAAGAAGTTGAGTTTTAAAAAAATCAAACACGAAAGATGCAGGCTCAAAATCACTGTTAGGACGAACCTTCAAGAAGCACACCCACTGTAATGTCAACTACCAGTCACAATACATCCACTTGGCCATCGGCAATGCACTAATTGTTACAAATTTTAGCAAGGGCTATGCGGTCCCATCATAGTCGATGAAGCCACTGATAGTAGAGAAACCCACCATCAAGCCTAAGGAGGGGGGTTGTAATATGCCATCACTTGCCAAACCTCAACACCAGCGAAAAGCCGATCACAAAGCTAAAACCCTTGAAGAACACTAGCTCCAATAGGTGCCAAAACATCTAAAGCGCCTCCATTCTACCAACCTCCTTCAAATCCATTTGTGCCCCTATAGTGTCTCTCTTTCCTGTGATGTGGTCCCATAATAAGCTACCTACATTCTTGAAAATATGCCTGGGATCCAACAAGTGGTTGACATGTTAGTAGGTCCAATATGGCAACTCGTAGAAAATTGAGAACCGCCGCATTCCATTTGGATGTGATTCCGCTGTCAAAGAGATCGTGCAAGAGCTGCAGAACACGGGGTTCAAGGTACAGCAAGAAATAAAGACTATCAAGAAGATCTCGATTTGTCAAATGTTTTACAAAAGAAGAGTCAAAAATAATTGACAAAGCATGTCAATCTGTCCTCAGGTTTATAATAAGTGTATGAACTTGGATTCAGGGGCACCAAATACTCTTTGTATTGCCACTTCATAATAAACCAGTCCATCATATAATAGAAGAGATGCTTAACTTGAAAAGCCTTCAATCAGCTCCTGAAAGAGTACAAACACTTACTACAACAAACTGCATTTATCATAGTCTACACCAACCAAACTCTTCAAGCATGAGTCCCATAACCTTTATTAGTACGCCAGCTCGGCCTGCAGTGTATTAATATCAACTCCAGAAAGCCAACATCCAAAACCAGGGTGTGAATGTTAACAACCCACATCCATCTCCGGTCTGCCCATCTGCTTGAGCATTTTAAGCATTTTGGCCTGGAAAACGAAGACCACAGCCTCAATGCTAACACCTGTTCCACTCAGCGGAATTGCAAATACATCCACAACTTTGACTGTGTATTCATCAACAAACTCTCCAAGAACGGAAGAAGTCCTGCCAGAGCAGAATCTGAATCGTCATCGAACCAGCTCTTGTTTGCATTCTCAACCTAGAACCCAAATGTTAGAGCCTTTGAAATGGGAACAACAGACAGTGATTTCACCCCTATTTTTGAGGTTGTAAGTACGTGCTTTGACCAGTCCAGGTTCAATAACGGAGCGTACTTCAGGAATAGACACAGATGTTACTGCAGATTTAAGTTCCTTCAAAGTAAATCCACGGTCAACTCTGATCTTCGAGTTGTAATTCAAAATCTGAGAGTGCACTTCAGGCCAGAGAGGCTCACTACTAGGTCATGGGAATATTCTCACGGCCTTCTTTCCCATAAACTTCAACTCTGATAGAATGCACGGAACAATCTTCTCAGGAGAAACCTGTTTCCTTGACTGAATGTCCTCTCTTGTGATGACTTACTTCTGCATGCTCGCGACTTGTTTGTCTTTTGTGACTCTTGCTTCACCAAGGCTTCATACTGCCTTCCTAATGCAAATTCATTGTCGTCAAGAAATTGGTTTCTTATGAAATTGCCTTACCAATGCTCTATTCGGATCAGAGGAAATGCCTTAGAAACCAATTTCTCCGAAATATGTGCTCTCTTTGGTACAGAGAAAGTGCCAGGGTCACTGGTGTAGTCTGCAGAGTGATTGAGCAAGGCATGAAGTGGTGCCCTTTTCAAGCTCTTGCAAATCCATTCGTAGCTCCTTGCAAAAACCTGCACGTCTGAATGATGGCGTATTGATGGCAGATTTTCCATAGATAGACAGCGCCTCTCCGTTGTGTTCCCCTCCTATCCTCTGTTTTTCGCATAATACTCTAGCACTCTGTTCCTCCCGCCTCCCTCCTGCGCAAGGCTTCAACACACGGTTCCAGATTTAGAGCTTCCTTCCCCAATTAGCATTGCCCCCCTTTTTCAATCTGATCACTGCTTAAGGAAATTCTTGACGATCCTCCCTCCTTCCGAAGTTGCCGAACTCCTCCACTCTGGTAAGCGAAAAATCCCCCCCCCCTCCTTCTCTTTCGTCCTTGATTATGCCTCATCCCTCTTTAGATTCCTCCCCTCCGTCCACAAAGCCCCCTCTCCTTTCGCCATATCAAGCTCCAGCATTAGTCTGCCCCTGGGTCCTCTCGACCGCCCCCTACAGCCCGCCATTCTTCCTTTTTCAAAAATATCCCACTATCTCCCCAGAATAGGCTAGCACTTTGTGACTTTGCTATCTTTAGAGAGGGAAATGGACCCATTAAAGTTTCCAAAGAGGAAGAGGGGATTGAACCTTTTGAATTTTCTTGTGTAAGAGGACCAACCTCTTTTATTGCTGCAGGAATGGCTGCTTCTGCAGCCTTTTGAGGCATGCTTAAAATATTAATGTTGATGGCAGGAATTACATGACTGAACGTTACCTCATTCTGTTGAGTATTATGATCTCTATTTCCAGCAGAATGAGGTGGGTGGGTAATAATTGCATCAGCAGAAGTAGCAACATGATCAGGAATTTGAAGAATATTCTCAATGAGATCAGCATCGCCCCAAGCAGCAAAATATTCATCATGTTCACAAAAATCTCCAAGAAGATTTTAAATATGGGCAGCCTGGTTAGTGGCTTCAACATAGTCATAAAAGTCTTCACCAGAATGAACGTCTAGATTAGGCGCATGCATTAAGGGAATATATACATTGGATGCGAATTATTAAAATGCTAACACAAATGCACAACAAAAGAAATGGAGGTGTATACGACTCGGATGCGCAGCAACACGACATCCACCCCCTCTAAACCTGCGCATCCTCCCGATGTGCCAACTATCCAGGATCAGTCAAGTCCACAAACAGGTCAAGTCCATCTTCTGATTCTAGTAGACCTGTTTCTCCATTGGCTTCATCATCTATGTCTTCTGTCTCATCAGCTTGTCTTTCTCCTATCTGCTCTTCTTCTGTCAACGCTTCAAGTGCATATTCTTCATCTTCTCTTCTCTTGAAAATCTTGACTCGTTTTCTAGCAATAGGCACCCTCAATACTGTTCCATCTAATTCAGCCAGCTCATAGGTACCATTGTCAAAAACCTTTTTCACTTCATACGGTCCAAACCATCTTTGAACCATTTTTCTCATGCTACTATGCTGATTTTCTAGACTACTGTCATAGACTAGAACCCAATCTCCTTCTTTTATGGCTCTAGGCCTCAAGCGATGCCTTAAATTAAACCTGTCCTTATTTCTGAGACGGGCTGCCTTCAAACGGTCAACGGCTAGCTGCACATCTTCTGTCCTTCTCTCTAGTTGACGAATCCGAAGGGCTAACAGCTCTTCCCTTGATAAATTCTCATGCCACGGAAGAACACTCCAAGTGAGAGCACAAATTTCAGTAGGCATGACAGGTTTTTGCCCATACATCAACTCCGCAGGCATGTATCCAGTAGTCACACTATGTGTAGAGCGATCAGCCCACAATGCAAAAGGTAGTAATCTCGGCCAATCTCCAATCCGACCTCTACAAGCTTTTGCCAATGCTTTAACTATTGGCGGATGTCCTCTTTCACTTTTGCCATTTCCCTCTGGATTATAGGCAGTAGTAAGAGCCAATTTAATCCCAAGCCGTGAGAAGAATTCTCTAGCTTCATCAGCATCTAGCTCTCCACGATCAGCTGTAATCTTGCCTATACATCCATACCTGCAAAATATTTCTTCCAACAAGAATTTACATACTGTAGTGGTGGTCTTCGACCGCAACGGTCTACCTTCAACATAGTTTGTAAGATCCTCCCTAGCCAAGACAAGATATCTCATCTGCCAAAGTCCCACTGGCAAAGTAACCAAGTCTACCACCCACTTGTAATGCATACATAGTGGATAAGTCAGATGCAGCTCATCACGATGTCGCACTAAAGAGTAAAGCTGGCAGTCCCTGCAAGTCTCCACAAAGTGAGAAACATCTTTATACATCCCTTTCCACCAGTATCTTTCTTTGATTTTCTCATAGGTAGCCCACACACCTCTATGTCCAGCCCATGAGCTCTCATGAAACTCTCGCATAATCTGTATTTGCATCGTTACATCACAAACTACTCTCAAGGGCAAACCTCCTCTCTTTCTTGGATGCTTCCAAAGAAAACCATCCTTCAAGAAATACCCATAAGCCTTCCTTCTGATTTTCTTGAATTCATCATCTGTCCAATCAGCTCTTCGAGTCAATGAACTTAGATATTGTCCAATTTGCAGCCATTCATCAACATAAAGTTCTTCAGAAAAAGCTTCAATAGTAGATACATGACAATCATGAATAAGGACAGAAGAAGCAAACTCTGTCTCATCATCTTCTGCAAGCATTGACTCCTCATCCTCATATCTTACTCTAGAAAGCATGTCAGCAACTGGATTATCTTTCCCTGCTATGTGTCGAAATTCTGGATTCAATGATTTGATATAGGCAATCCATCGAAGCATCGCTATATCTGGAGTCGAGCAACTAGTAATCATGCCAAGCAAAGGCAAACAATCTGTTTCCACAATAACTGAAGCTCCAATAAAATACCCTTTGTCACACTTCAGTGCAGTGACTACTCCCCACAACTCTCTTTTGATCTGTGGGTATCTCCTTTGTCGCTCATTAAGAACTTTAGCTCCAAAGCGGATTGCATACCTATTTCCATCAGCATCATCCTGTCCCACAGCCCAACCTATGCAATAGGGCTAGTATCAACTGTCAACATGATCGGCCGTCCACACTGATAATCCGCCTTGCGTAGAGTAGGAGCTGATTGCAACAGCTTCTTGAGCTTACGCATGGCTTTTGAATGCTTCTCATCCCAATGAAATTTCTGTCCCTTTCGAAGCAGCTGATAGAGAACATCTGCAATATGAGCAAAATGAGGAATCCAAATCATGTAAAATACACAAGCTCCCACAAATCTCCGCACCTCTGAAGTAGTTGAGCAATACTCTGCAATCCTGTTTATGGCATCCACCTTTGCAGGAGAAGGCTTTCTGCCATAGTATCCAACCATATGCCCAACTATGATGACTTCATTAACAGCAAAGACAGATTTCAGCCCTGAAAGTGTCAAATTTACCTCCTCTAATCGTGTCAAAATTTGCTCACAAGCAATCAAGTGATCAGCCACAAACTGTCTACATCCACGCAAATCAAGACTTTCATTCTTTTCTTCTTCTGCACAACCCTTAATAGGCACATCATCTAGAAAAGGCATGGTATACTGCGGAATATAGTCTCGAAGAACTCTATGCATAGCATTCATCATATGAGCAACTGAGTTTGTAGCACCTTGAGGCAAGGTACACATCCTCACAAGACCAATAGGTGTCCGCATAGTAGTAATATCCCTGCTTTCCAAGGCAAGCTGAAACTGATCATAACCTGAATACAAGTCACCTAGTGAATAGATGGCTCGTCCTGCAAAAGCCTCAGCAAATTCATCCACAACTGGACCTGTTCCCACATTTCTGATTGTCACTTTGTTCACGGGCTGCATATCCTGAATAAATCTCAAAGTACCATTCTTCTTTGGTATAGTAAATCACCTGTTAGAATAAGGTGCAGAAGAGGGTTCCAAAATCCCCATTTTAATCTTTTCATTCAGCAACTCTATCAGCTTTGGCAAGTGTGCTTTAGGCACAGGTATAGGACGTATATTCCATGGTACATGAGGAACAGTGAAGATGACCATAGGTGCAACCAATTCGGGACTAATGCAGCCAATTTCATGTGGAAAGAAAGCAAATGCCTTACCATGACGTCCAAGCATCTCTCTAAAACATTCTTTTTCCACTGGAAGCAAAAAATCATCATTTCCAATCTTCAATTCTGCAAGAGTTTCAGCTGTAAACTTATGTCCAATATTTGCAGGATCCCTCAACATAGGCTGCTTCATAGCTTTTTCAATCTATTCATCACTATCAGAAGGAAGCGGGCCTGCAACCGGCTTAACCTTCTTATCAACTGTTTTATATTTTGTGTCAACCTTGGCATCATTCAAGCACTCTTTCCTTTGCTGCAATTTCTGCAAATTTTCAGCATCTTTCAACTCTGTTGGCTGAAAAATTTCAGCCTTTAGCTCTATGGATTGCATGGGTGCAGTCTGAAACTCTGTATGCAGATATTTTTCTGCATTCAATTCTGTTGGCTGAATGAATTCAGCCCTCAGCTCTATGGACTGCATAGATGCATCCTGAAACTCTGTATGCAGAAATTTTTCTGCATTCAACTCTGTTGGCTGAATGGATTCAGCCCTCTGCAATTCTATTAGCTAACCAAGATCAGCCATAAATTTAGTTTGCTGAGTTTTCTCAGCCTCTAACTCTGTTTGCAGCATAAAACCAAAAATTTCCTGAAACATATCCAAGGTTTGCACATGTATAATCTTTGAACCCTTGCATACATCAGTTTTCAGCATTGCTCTCATCTCAAACAATGTATCTGCATAAGACATCCCTTCATACAATCCATCCACATGCTCTTCTGCTTGCAAGATACCTGCATTCTTCAACTCTTTCTCCTTACGACCAATGTACTGCCTGGCAGCTTTAGGCAAATCTGAAATTTTCTGATAACTTACTGAACTATCTGAAGTAAACCCAACAAAGTTATTGGAGAAAGACTGGCTGCCAGGAGGCGAGATCTCCTCTTTTCTCCGCTCCGTACCACTGGCGTCTCGCAAGACAGCGGTACCTAATGAAAATCCAACTCCTTCGCAGGTAGTGGTGCCTCACGCAAGGAGTCCCTGTTTCTCGGATGATTTACCCCAACAATCATAAACTGAACAGCTCGCATACCATCTTTACTGCGTATCCGCGCATAAGCTAACCCATCATCCATCACTTTTGTTTCCATTCTTGCTTCTGTAATGAAAGGCTGTCCAAGAATAATCGGATAAGAGCATGAATCCTGAACAAAGCAATGATAATCCTCTTCAACATTACCAATAGAAATTCTGATACTCGGACAAGCAACATACATATCACCAGAAGTATTATTGGCGGCTCTCATATGCCAGCCATGCTCTGCATCCATAGGCCACTTGCCACTCTCATAAACACCTCGAGCAATAAGATTAATCTCAGAACCATGATCAACTAAAGCAATCAAGGGAATTTGTTTCTCTCCAATCCTTACCATTGTCTCAGTGGTTGCTCTAGCCCAATGACTTCGTGAAAAATGGCTGCGAGGAATGAGAATAGGGGTCTCATCATCTTCATACTGCATAGGTTGCACTATTTTCTCCAACTGCGGATTAACAGAAGCATTCTCAACCATCACTGCATCATCATGCTCTTCCCCAAGAGTTCCATGCCACAATCCCTGTAAAGCAGGTCCTTCCATCGCATGCCGTTTCCTCCGCAAAAGATCCTGCATCTGATCCTGTATTTCTCTTCTAGCAATCCCAAGAGCCTCTCCAACAGTAAAAGTGACTTCACTATTCAAAATTCTTTCATGAAAAATCTTACTTATATCCGTTTGCATATCAAGGTCTGACAAGAGCTTGAATCCTGGCTCTTTTCTTGGTTGCCTCTTTTCTTTCTGCTTGTCTCCCATTGGTTGATCAGAATCTGTTTGAGCTGGAGATTTTGACATAGGTGGTGCTGTAACAGGTGGTGAAACAAAGTCACCCCCTCTAGTCTTTTTGGAGGAGCTAGGATCCTCCTCATCTCTTCTTCTCTTTTCCTCAACCATGGCATCTAAACCCTGCGTTTTAGCCATATAAGCAAAAATAGAATACCTGTCAACAGGAGAATCCCATCCTGTTTCTCCTTGGATACTAGAGCCCACACAAGTCATAGTAGAAGTTTGAACTTTCCCTCTTTTCGCTATCTCCAAGGCAGAAGACCATAAAGCAGAGTCTCCATCAGATTTCTGCTCAAGCTGGACTCCAAAAGCTGAAGCATCTCCTCTAACACTCACATAAGCTGATCGCGCAGCCATATCATCAACAAGCTTCTTCATACCTCCCTTACCGAAGTTCGTGTCAAGAGGAGCACCAGTCTCTGTCAGCCATATCTTCCCATCTTGTCCCCAGAACACTACATTCTTTTTACGTGCTTCCTGAAAAGCATCACAATCTCTGCAGTGTTGATGCTCTGTACTATCACACCAAATACATCGTCGCCCTTTTCTTTGACCAGCTGGAAAAGCAATCACTGGAACAGGTGCTACAGCAGGTACTGACATAAGTTGCTCCTTTAACTTACCAACTTCAGCTTTGACTGCTTCAATTGTCAAATCCGCCAAGCCTTTAATAACATCATCTACAGATAAGGGCACTGGAGCAGCAGGAACTGGTGGATTCATAACAGGAGGAGTAGGCTTAGGCAAAGAAATTGCAGCAGGGGTAGAAGAAGAAGTCTCCAAAGATTTCTCAGGAACTGATCCTGTATTTCGATGCAATCTGACTCTCCTGCGCTGCTTCTTGACAAGAGCATTCACAGCATCAATGACATGTCTCCACTCAGTCTTTAAACCTGAATCAGTAGCTTGATCTTCCAAAAGATCATCCAACTTTTCCTGTAAATCAGCATCTGTAGCTTGCAAAAATAACTCCACTTTCTGCATCTCCAAAGCTTGCTGTTCTGTCCCATCTAGCTGATCATAATGGCTTTCAAACTCTCGCAGAAGAGCGGTAACAGAAAGTCCCTTATTAGGCATAGAAACCCATGCTAAAAAATTCCTGCGATTCATAAGACATGTATCCTCCAGGAAATATTCATCTTTTAATGCCTTTTTAAATTCAGCCCAACCTGCATGTGTCTCTTGAATTTCTGCAATTCGACCTTCAAGAGTGCACACCACGATCCGCAAGAAGTAAACCCCAAAAAACTTCATCTTTTCTTCATACAAATGCAGGTAAGTTGACACTTGCTGGCCATTAAACTGCTTCATCTCCTGTTGGACAGCTTTCAAGGCATCCATAGCATCACTGTCTCGTTTTGCATGCGCTTGCTGCTGCATATACATGGTAAATGACTGAAACAGGTTCTTCATAACATTATCATTTGTCATCTCTTCTTGCGAGTCTCCCATCTTGCTGATGACGCAACACTTTCACGTCGGGTTCACCAGAATGTCAAAGAGATCGTGCAAGAGCTGCAGAACACGGGGTTCAAGGTACAGCAAGAAATAAAGACTATCAAGAAGATCTCGATTTGTCAAATGTTTTACAAAAGAAGAGTCAAAAATAATTGACAAAGCATGTCAATCTGTCCTCAGGTTTATAATAAGTGTATGAACTTGGATTTAGGGGCACCAAATACTCTTTGTATTGCCACTTCATAATAAACCAGTCCATCATATAATAGAAGAGATGCTTAACTTGAAAAGCCTTCAATCAGCTCCTGAAAGAGTATAAACACTTACTACAACAAACTGCATTTATCATAGTCTACACCAACCAGACTCTTCAAGCATGAGTCCCATAACCTTTATTAGTACGCCAGCTCGGCCTGCAGTGTATTAATATCAACTCCAGAAAGCCAACATCCAAAACCAGGGTGTGAATGTTAACAACCCACATCCATCTCCGGTTTGCCCATCTGCTTGAGCATTTTAAGCATTTTGGCCTGGAAAACGAAGACCACAGCCTCAATGCTAACACCTGTTCCACTCAGCGGAATTGCAAATACATCCACAACTTTGACTGTGTATTCATCAACAAACTCTCCAAGAACGGAAGAAGTCCTGCCAGAGCAGAATCTGAATCGTCATCGAACCAGCTCTTGTTTGCATTCTCAACCTAGAACCCAAATGTTAGAGCCTTTGAAATGGGAACAACAGACAGTGATTTCACCCCTATTTTTGAGGTTGTAAGTACATGCTTTGACCAGTCCAGGTTCAATAACGGAGCGTACTTCAGGAATAGACACAGATGTTACTGCAGATTTAAGTTCCTTCAAAGTAAATCCACGGTCAACTCTGATCTTCGAGTTGTAATTCAAAATCTGAGAGTGCACTTCAGGCCAGAGAGGCTCACTACTAGGTCATGGGAATATTCTCACGGCCTTCTTTCCCATAAACTTCAACTCTGATAGAATGCACGGAACAATCTTCTCAGGAGAAACCTGTTTCCTTGACTGAATGTCCTCTCTTGTGATGACTTACTTCCGCATGCTCGTGACTTGTTTGTCTTTTGTGACTCTTGCTTCACCAAGGCTTCATACTGCCTTCCTAATGCGAATTCATTGTCGTCAAGAAATTGGTTTCTTATGAAATTGCCTTACCAATGCTCTATTCGGATCAGAGGAAATGCCTTAGAAACCAATTTCTCCGAAATATGTGCTCTCTTTGGTACAGAGAAAGTGCCAGGGTCACTGGTGTAGTCTGCAGAGTGATTGAGCAAGGCATGAAGTGGTGCCCTTTTCAAGCTCTTGCAAATCCATTCGTAGCTCCTTGCAAAAACCTGCACGTCTGAATGATGGCGTATTGATGGCAGATTTTCCATAGATAGACAGCGCCTCTCCGTTGTGTTCCCCTCCTATCCTCTGTTTTTCGCATAATACTCCAGCACTCTGTTCCTCCCGCCTCCCTCCTGCGCAAGGCTTCAACACACGGTTCTAGATTTAGAGCTTCCTTCCCCAATTAGCATTGCCCCCCTTTTTCAATCTGATCACTGCTTAAGGAAATTCTTGACGATCCTCCCTCCTTCTGAAAGTTGCCGAACTCCTCCACTCTGGTAAGCGAAAAATCTTCCCCCCCCCCTCCTTCTCTTTCGTCCTCGATTATGCCTCATCCCTCTTTAGATTCCTCCCCTCCGTCCACAAAGCCCCCTCTCCTTTCGCCATATCAAGCTCCAGCATTAGTCTGCCCCTGGGTCCTCTCGACCGCCCCCTACAGCCCGCCATTCTTCCTTTTTCAAAAATATCCCCCTATCTCCCCAGAATAGGCTAGCACTTTGTGACTTTGCTATCTTTAGAGAGGGAAATGGACCCATTAAAGTTTCCAAAGAGGAAGAGGGGATTGAACCTTTTGAATTTTCTTGTGTAAGAGGACCAACCTCTTTTATTACTGCAGGAATGGCTGCTTCTGCAGCCTTTTGAGGCATGCTTGAAATATTAGTGTTGATGGCAGGAATTACATGACTGAACGTTACCTCATTCTGTTGAGTATTATGATCTCTATTTCCAGCAGAATGAGGTGGGTGGGTAATAATTGCATCAGCAGAAGTAGCAACATGATCAGGAATTTGAAGAATATTCTCAATGAGATCAGCATCGCCCCAAGCAGCAAAATATTCATCATGTTCACAAAAATCTCCAAGAAGATTTTAAATATGGGCAGCCTGGTTAGTGGCTTCAACATAGTCATAAAAGTCTTCACCAGAATGAACGTCTAGATTAGGCGCATGCATTAAGGGAATATATACATTGGATGCGAATTATTAAAATGCTAACACAAATGCACAACAAAAGAAATGGAGGTGTATACGACTCGGATGCGCAGCAACACGACACCGCGTGGACCATTTTCAGCTTGTACTAGCTTGCGGCATTCATACGTGTTAGAGGTTGTCCAAGAAAACCTTCCCTACGTTCATGATCCTCCGGCAAGAAAGCAACGTGTCCTTGATATACCATCTTCTTCATGGTTCGTGACCTTCGGGAGTCTAACTAGTGTGGCCCACACAATAGACATGCATGATAACCTGAGGTAACCAGACCCGTTTCAACACCACGATCTAGTGAATACTTCATTGAATAAGATAAAATATAGATATTACCAGTGAGAACAGAGGCCTGCTCACCTGAGCACTCTCCCAATCCCGGAAAGTCATGCATCGTCCATATGAGAATCGCTCGAATATTGGCTGACCGCCAACCATCGCGCCTACTCATATCTTGCACACTGACCCCCTCCTCCCACATAATCTTAAGCTCATGGACTAATGGACGAAGATACACGTCCATATTTTTCACTTTGTAGCGGCCTGGGATGAGCAAGCTAAGGATGAGATGTCCTTTCTTCGTAGAAAGTCATAAAGGGATATTGTAGTTGACAAGGACTATAGGCCACACACTGTAAGAAGTTGAGTGCAGACCAAATGGGTTCACGCCATTCATTGCGAGACTGAGCCAAAGATTCCTTGGCTCTCGAGCAAAGCCTGGGAAGGTAGAGTCAATATGGCTCCACGCGTGCGAATCCCTTGATATTCGTTGAACTCCATCCGTGGACCTATTCTACACATGCCACGTTGTCAAGCTCACCATGCCGGACGTACCAAACATGTGGTTTATGCGGGGGATAAGCGGAAAGTATCTGAGAACTTTTTGAGGGATGGTTTGCCCTTGCAAGTCCTATCGATACCTGTGAGCACCACACTTTGGACATGTCTCCATAGTCTCGTATTCTCCTTGAAACAGATAGCAATCGTTGATACATGCATGGATGTTATTGTAGTCCATGCCAAGCTTCCGTAAAACATGTCGTGCATCATCATGAGACTCAGGTATGGTATTTGCAGGTGGTAATATATGATATTTCAATAACCTTAAAAAAATCATAAAACACCTTGAAAAAGCACAAATGTTTGTAATAATAGTGCCGAAAAAAAAATACAATGAAGCGTATGTACAAGGTACCTGAACAACTCGGTCACACTCATATCGCTCCACCCATATTTTGCTTGCACACTTAAGAGTGCAAGCAGTGTCTTCAGCCGAGATACTCGGCACCCATCATATAATGGTATGGATGCTTCCTCTCTAAGAAGATCAGAAGTCTCAACATCCATGGGAATCAATGCATCGATCATTGTCTCCATCTCAGGCTCCAAGATTATAGGTAGGTCTGGAAGGTTGGCTGTCTCCTCTGGCATTGACAGTATAGATTGGCCTTGTGAGTGGTGGATTGGGTGCTGCACTCCATCCATTGCACGCCCATGTACTCTTCTAATTGGCCGCAAAGGGTGCACTCCCCCTTGGGATGAGACATCACCTCCCTAGATAGAAAATTTGCTAGCAAGACCCAATCTTATTGTATATGGTATTCAATTAGCTTGCGAGTACAATGCATGATTGATATTAACTTCAAATTACTATTTGTTGTAAATCCGCAATCGCCTGATCAATGATCTCAGATTGAAACTTGTCAAATCGTCGTACGTGTTCTATAGACAATCGACGTTTTCGTCTAATTTCCAACTTGCATTGAGAGCAAGGACATGGGACACACTGATTAAGATATGCCTCGCGATCTTGAACAACAGGACCTTCTTCATTTTCCATCTTGTCTACGTTACAACAAACAATTTAATGACTTGTAATACAATTTGGAAAAACCCTTCACTCATTGTTTATTGGAGGTCACTTATGCTTTTTGAGATGTCTATTTGATGTGAGATCACTTGGGATGCTATGTCAATGTCTTGGCATGCTATTGGACTAATTTGAGCACTCATTTACTCAATTTTATAGAGGTTTTCACTTCTGTAATAAGTAGGGTTGAATGCTATTTTGTCAGAGAAACTTCATGCTTATTGCTTGTTGATGCTTATTGATTACTTTGCATGCTACACTAATGTCTACGGTTGATGCCACATACTTGGCCATGCTTCTAGAATGCACTTGGATTGAGATTGAAGCTTAGTCTCATTGAGTTTGACTGTCACTTCTCACATCAAGCATTAATTGAAGACACTTCATGCCTCTTATCATTGGATGATACATGAGCCATTTGTTAGATATATTATAGTGAGACAATAGGACTAATTGTGACATGTACATGCTCTCTTGATACTCATTGGATGCAGTATCCCTATTGTAGGATGGTTTGATGTTTTGTCTTGGATCTAGTACTTATATCTATCATAGTGTTGTCAGTGGTATTTATATGCTTCTAGGTTATGTATTGAGCCTTAGTGCCCTCTCTCATTTCCTTTTCTCTCTCCTTTCTCTCTCTCCTCTTCCTCTCTCATTTCGTTTTCTCTCTTCCTCTGCCTCTCTCATTTCATTTTCTTCCTTAAATGTTTTATTTGGAAAATATCTCCCTCTCTTCCTGCTAGCTTTCACTCAAGAGGTCCTTCCATTTAAATGCTCCTAACACTCTCCAATGAGTTGCATTTAGATTAGTTACATTGTGAGTTCAATTTGAATGCAATCCATAGGGTGTTTTATCTAGAGAACTAATTTCATGTCGTAAGCAAAAAAATTTCACTAATTTCTTTCCTAATACAATTGATAAACATTAGACATAACTAATCCTCCATAGCAATCATTAGACATAACAGTAGACATAACTAATTTCTTTCCTAATACAATTGATAAACGTTGGACATAACTAATCCTCGATAGCAATCATCAATCAATGCAATTCGAATCTCTACTACAAATGATTAGAGAGTTTTTTAATAAAAATTTGAGTTGTTGATTTCTATCTACTCTAATATACTCAACCAATCAAATCATCATCTCAAATCAATTCAGCCTCACAATCCAAGCATGGCTCTCTCAATTGGTTATGCCACTCCATTTTGCAATCCATCCATTCCTCAAGACGTACTCCAACAAAGAGAGGAAGCATAAAAAAGAAAGAGGGATATTCCAACCTCATCTCAACTCCACCTCTCACCCTCCAAATTGTGGAAGAAGAAAGGGAAGAAGAGAAGAATGCAAGATAGGAGAGAAGCTTCACTCTTCTAGCTCCTCACTTAATTCCTCTCTCACTCTCCCTCACCCTCATCCTCACCCTCGCCCTCAATGTGAAGCATAAGAAAATAGGATACAAGGAGAGAGAAGAGAGCTCAAAAGTTTGCACACACAAGAATGATCTATGCATGCATCCTATGTTAATTTGAACACTTCAAAAGAGTGAATAGAGAGTTTTGCCCACAAACTGTTCCATTTCCTCCCTCTCCCTCCCTCTCCCTCCCTCTCCCTCTCCCTCTCCCTCTTCCTCTCTTTCTCTCTCATTTCCTCTCCCTCTCACAATATATCCTAACACTCTCCAAAAGCAAAAGGGAGAGGGAGAGAGAGAATGCACTCTCCCTCCCTCTCCCTCTCCCTCTCCCTCTCCCTCTCCCTCTCTTTCTCTTTCTCTCCCTCTCTCATTTCCTCCCCCTCCCTCTCCCTCTCTTTCTCTTTCTCTTTCTCTCCCTCTCTCTTTCTCTTTCTCTCCCTCCCTGTCCCTGTCCCTGTCCCTCTCTTTCTCTCTCATTTCCTCTCCTAAACAAGCAAAAGAGAAAGAGAATTAAACCCTAAACAAGTAAAAGAAGGAGCGAATAGACTCACTGATGAGATATAGCGATTGTGGGGTGGCTCCTCTTCGCGATGAAGGCTCCTCCTCTCCTTTGTGAATGATGGCGGCGGCGGCAAGCCTTCTTCCTCTCCCTCTCTCACGACGGTCGCTCTCTCTCTCGCTCTCACTCTCAAAACAGTAGACGCAAAAATGCGAAATAAACCCGCGCTCCATTTCGGCCTGTTTTTTTTCCCTGTGGGGCGTCGCTATTTGTGTCGCAATTGCAACGCCACTACCTACGTCGCTACCCGCCATCGCTATAGGCTTAAATCCTTGTAGTGACATAATCTAAGGCTTGTGTATATATGTGTGTGACAATAGCCTCAAGGTGCAAGGTAAGCGCATAAGTATTGATTATGGAATAGTCAAGAAAAGGATGCCACCTAAGATGGCCACTTGTATGAGTGAAAGGGCAAAATGCTAACTATTAAAGAAGCCTTGTATTCTAGCAATGTGTGAAGTGGGATATCAATTATCATTGCTGAGTGTGGAATCTCATTTTGTCACCATGTTTTTCTTAGTATACTTTAATCCAACTTGATTATGCACCTTATCTATGTTACATGCTATGATTAACCCCAAATTGGCATTGTTAACATGGTATTAGAGCAGGTGTGGGCTCTTAATCATGGTGTGTCTATATATGTAGCCTATATAATTGTATGTTCTTCTATTACAATCAATGTTAGTATTATGTAGCATCCTTGCTTTTAAAAACAACTACATGCTCATTTTCATTAGGATCGCATTTGAGAGAGCTGAGCACTTGTGAGAACTATGGAGATGCCATCATTTTCAAGTGTAGGTGTTAGGAATATCATTGCAATGAAGCTGTCAAATAGAGTTCTCAGCAAGTATGAGAAGCCATTTTTCATCAAGAAGCTACCATGGAGTCAAGAGAAGCTCATATTGTATGTTAGATGTAGCATTGCTTGTCAACATGCTCATAAAAAGTGAGCATGGTTAGTAAAAGTAGAATATGTGTTAAAGAAAAGATAGGTAGCAAGAGTTACCATGGCTCTCCTAAGTGTTTTGCATATGGAGTTAGCACATGTCCATAGTGCATGCTCTTGTAGTAAATGGCTTGCATGAGAATGGTAATGAAAAAGATGAGTTTTTTGGAAGTTTCTCTAGTGGATCTCAGTCCATGTTGTTGCTACCAATTCAAGGTCTAAGCAATGGCTCTATCCTAGCTATTGTGTCAAATCAAAGTGGAGATGGTGAGATCTGGTATGAAGTTAGTCGGCTTAAAGCATACGCTGCTACAATAGATGATGGTGGAGATAGGGTTTACTAGACTGGATGTGATGGCTACAGGGAAGAAGTGCATGATGAAGAAAATCAGGCAGGGATTCTTGTTTCCACAAACATGCCTTTGATTACACCGGCTCCTCAGAGGATGCCGCACAGTACCCTACCTAACAAAGTTGTGTTAGCAAGCAGCCGGAGTCCAGTAATTACGTGACCAGAGTAATATTTCGTGGTAAAGGGGAATGATTGATGGTCTGAATCAAGCCATCCAGTCGTTGCTGGAGCCGGAGCACAACCAGTTGGAGAGGCAAGGGGCCCATTTTTTGCACAAGGGGTGCCATGAAGCTTATGACGGCCCTACTACTGCAGGTCATATGGAGTAGAACTTTGAATGAGTTCACTGACAAGATGAAGGAGGGGACGTAGATGCAGGCACAGGCATGTGGCAAGGTACTAGTTGATATTGTAGGCATGGTTGGCTGATAAGAGCCGTAAACAGACTCGGAGCAATGTGTCTACTACTAAGGTGGCTAGCATTGTGAGAGGTGCCAGGCAATTTCAACAACATAGCTGCAGATGCTGGAGTGTGACCAGCACACCTTGCTTTCACCTCCCCATAGTGGAAGACATCAAAAGCATAGATGAAGTCTATTAGTCAATTGGTTTTGAAGAGAGCTCTTCCTCCGTTGAGCAACCTGGAAGCATCATAAAATCTGGTCAGAGCTCTGTAGAACCTGATTCACTGACAAAGTGGAGAATACTTCAAGATGCCACTTGCTCATGATTATTTTGACACGCTGCTACTGCCCTTGATGAGTAGTAGCACTGCGTATAGTGTGTGAATGAAGGAAACTCTCTAACTACTGCAACCCTCACTGTCGATGCTGCAATCTGATATGGTATATGTTTGCACATATAAAGAAGAGAAAAAAAATTTGAGTATTCTGAATAGTCGTATTTGAGCACATGTGATCAAAATGACAAGTGTATTTATCCCTTGCATGAGGGTTTTCCTACATAAGCCCCATAGAGCTCAAAAGTAATAATGTATATACATATGTGTATTGAAAAAGTTTGGTTGAGATGAGGTTGCACAAGAATTATCTTGTGTAGGGGTTATGTTTTGGAGATTGAGGTTGTCAAAAGAGTGTGAGTGCATGGTGTATGAGATCGTGCACATGTTGGATGCACAAGTGTGTTTGTCATACCTATCCCAAACATTGTGGTAGTTCAAAAAGGATGGGGTGGATTTGCCCACGCAAGTGGTGCTCAAACAAACGTTGTTCATGCACAATGACATGCATATTGTGGACTAGAGATGTCTAGTCTTGTGTAGTACTCCAATGTTGAGGAGGAGTGTTAAGAGATAGTGATTGTGGTTGTCCAATGCAACATTGGAAAGGTGACAAGGTCAAGTAAACACCTTGAATGCCACCTAAGATGGTGACTTGTATGAATGAAAGGGCAAAAGGCTATCTATTAAAGCAGCCTTGCATTCCAGAATTACGTGAAATGGAATATCAATTATCATTGTTGAGTGTACAATCTCATTGTATCACCATGTTTTTCTTGGTATACTTTAATCCACATCCTTAATTATGCATCTAATCTATGTTACACACCATGATCCACATTGGGATTGTTAACAACTTGTTGGTGTTAGGTATCATTCCTCATTAAGTACGGTTGTGTCTGTAATGAATGAAGAACATCATTTGACGGGCATAATATGAGATGCAAGCTTCTATTTTCAAGCGAAAGCGAGAGAAGCAAGAGGAGATACTAGGGCAATGTATAAAGATGTTGTGAATTCAATGCAAGTGACAACTTTGTTAGGTCAAGTACTATAAGATTTCATACATGCTAATATTGCTGACCTGAATATATTGAAGGTGCAACTACCCCAAGCCATTATGTATGTGTGTCATTTCAACTATATATGAGAGTTAGATGTGAACATCTTCAGAGAAGTCACAAAATTTCTTATGGATTGTCGTCATCCTATAGATAGCCCGAAACAACACAAGAGTGCGTAAGATGCCTAGAAATTGGTTGCTGCGCTCACCTTGAATTTTCGCACTTGAAGTACACTTAAGGAAACTGAAAGCCTGATTGAGCACAAGTGCACAGGAAAAGACACACGCATTGAGTGGCCATAAATTGAGGATTGTATTCAATAACTAAAGGAACTCACGAGCAGGAGAGGACCCAAGACATAAACAAACCATCGACGTGCAAAGTAGGACCAAGCAAGGGGTGCCGACGAAGTGGATTTGACAAGTCTACTGAACCTGATCGATAGCTTGGTGGAGCACTTTCCTTATGGGATATCATCCGAGGCCATGATGATGATTTGGATTTTGATAATAATGGGGATATGGGGGATTAAGAAAAAGCTTAGGGGTTTGTGGAAATAAAAGAGCTATGAGGGGGTGAAAAGGTAAAAAGTGTTATAAGGGGGTGAAAAGGGGCTTAGGGGAATAAAACAGGGGGGGAAAAAATAATAAGACCCTTAAGGTCTTCGTGCTTTTAGGGGGAGTGACTTCAAAGTGAAGGTAAGGGGTTTTAGCACGAGGGTGAAAGGGGGCTTAAAGGTTTTTAAAGCCAGGGGGCGGGGGGGGGGGGGGGGGGGGAGAAAGGGGGGGGAAAAGGGGGTAGTAGGGTATAGGAAGGGGGGTTAAAGAGGCCCCCCTTTGGAAGCTTCCAAGCTTCCAGAAGCTTGGGGGGGGGCGGGGGGGGTTATGGCCGTCAGTCTTGACGGTGAATTGGAGGCGGCTCCTGCCTCCCTCGATGGCGACGCCTCTCTACTGCCCCGGTGGCCAGCAATAGCGTCCCTTCTCAGTCTTCAAGCGGCAACGCCCTCTTCCCTCATCCTCACGTATCTCCTTCCCCTCTCCCTCACGGCTAACAACGTCCTCTTGAGCTACCGTCGCCCCCCTTCAGCCTGCTGCCCTGATTTAAATAGGGAAGGGGAGGGGGATCCTCCCTCCCCTGCGTGGCATCACGCATGCCTTCCCCTTCTCTCCAAGCTCCACCAAGGAGCTTAATTACTCCTTCTATTCCCCTCCCCCTCCAGCTCGTCAGTCGGCTGGGGGGATAAGGGGAATAAAAAAATTTTCATTATCCTTATTTCCTAACAAGAGGTAGTCCACGCGAAAAAGATTCTTTTAGAACGTTACATTCTATTGCCAGTTTTTAAGGGAGAGTATAATGAAGACCGTGATCTTCATGTAGTAGAGTTTATGGTAGCATGTGTGGCTAACAATGCCACAACCCCTGAGCATTGGCTAGTAATATTCCCTACCACTTTCAAGGGCACGGTGTTTTAGTGGTATGAGAGACAAGCAGCAGGAACTTTTGGCACATGGGACGACCTGAAGTTGGCCTTCCTCACTAAATTCAGGCGTGAAGGTTTTGAAGAACGGATGCGAGAGGAATTTATGAATTTAAGTCAGTCCTCTGGAGAAAGAGTAGAAGCTTATGTCTCACAAATGGAATCCATCTTGAAGAGATGGACTAACCATAATCTAGATGATGGCATTCAGAAGGGGGTGTTTCTAAGAGGATTACAACCAAAAGTCCGTAAGTTTGTGGAGCTGCAAAGACCATCCACACTGGAAGCTGCAATCGAAGGTGCAAGACTGTACGATGAA
Source organism: Lygodium microphyllum (assembly GCF_053477565.2). Taxonomy (NCBI): domain Eukaryota; kingdom Viridiplantae; phylum Streptophyta; class Polypodiopsida; order Schizaeales; family Lygodiaceae; genus Lygodium; species Lygodium microphyllum. The sequence continues at coordinate 142,091,081 of NC_141151.1, read as the reverse complement.
GTAGAAGCTAGATTGGTGATGAATCCAGGAAGAGGAGTCCTACATCCTCTGATGCCAGGAATGATGTACCCACCAAATGCAGTCCGAGGGACAGTCCCCTACCCCTACCAACAGATGCCCCCAGCATCACAGTACAGTGCACCAAATCCACAGTGGCCACAATCCATGCCTCAAATGATGGTTCAACCACAACAACAATGGTCCCAAATAGTTTCCCCAATGCCAAATCAGCAGCAACAGTGGAGCCCTACCAACTGGAGCCAACAGCCAACAGTTCAAACAGGAGCTCTAAATCAGAATCAGAACAGAGACCCCTCTGCACCAGCCCAACCTGTTTATGCAGTGATTACAGAGACTCCTCAAAACCCTATTGCTAGTACCTCAGGAGGAGAAAGCTTGAAGGATTATTTATCCAACTCAGTTGCAAATATAAAAAAGGAGTTGATGGATGTGATTACAGAGCAGCTACAGACGCTGAAAGTGAATACCGCTAGCATATCCAATGTGGCAGGAGCAGGAAGAGATGTGATGCGGTCAAATACTTGGTGTGGTAAGTTTCATCAAGTAGACCATTTAGCCACTGAATGTACACGAAAACCAACCATCCCTGGAGCTTTCTGTTCCTACTATTTGTGGAAGAACCATACAGAGGATATTTGCTCTCTGAAGGAGATGCATGATAGGAGAAGGAAGGAAAAAGACGCAAGATTCAACTTGCTGGAATCCAAAATGACAACACAGGATATTGGGCCAAAGCCTAGGGAGTTCGGTCCTAATTTCGGACCCAAAAGATTTCCATTCCAAAGTTACAGAGGAAGACAGTTTGACGGTGGTCAGAGATCAGAGGTGAAATGTTATCGGTGTGGAGAAAAGGGACACATTTCACCAAATTGTCCAAATCCTAGAAGGTCAGTGGATTATAAGCCCTTATGCAATCGATGAAAAGGAGAAGGCCACACTGCAAAAGACTGTCCAAGCCTAGCCCCAGTGAAAAATAGTGCTACTGATAATCCGGCCAAGGCCCAAGAGCCTACCTCCAATTTAGTGGAATTGGAAGTTGCTGCTATCACACGTGCAAGGAAGAAGGAACCACCTATCCAGAAAGAAAATAATCCTCCTACCAGAATAGTGAAGTTCAATCTTCCAACAGAAGAAAAGAGCAGAACAGAGCCTGACAGTGCCGTACAAAGCACCACAGTGCCACAAAGAGTCACAGAGACAATTCCAGAGACAGGACCAGAGGTCCAGGAGATAGAAGAGGAGGAAGTGCCACAAGTGGCAAAAGAAGTTCCCATGATGTCCCTGTTGAAAGAAAAAAGGAAAATGAAAATGGGTGTTGCCCCATTTCCTAACCGGTTAGAGAAGCCAGTGGATCCTATTAAGAAATACGATCTGGTCAGAGATCTAGATACCTTTAAACCAAACCTCACATTCCAACAATTATTGATTTTGTCTCCCAGTTGCCGAAAAAGGTTCAAAAGTATACTGACAAGAAGACGTGGCTTAAGGATTTCTCCCTCAACAGCAACAAAGTCCAACAAAGCTCCAGAGCCTGTAAAAGAAGTGGATGTGGCTAACGCCTTCCTAGATCCGGGTACCCCAGAGACTGACATGTGGATAGAAGGCTGCTTTATTGCAAATGCACTGATTGATGGTGGGTCATCAGTGAACATTATGACAGATGTGACAATGAAGGATCTAGGCCTACAAGGTGTGCAACCAACCCAATGGCTCATCAGACTGGCGGATCAGAGTAGAATCAAGCCTTTGGGCATTCTCCCATATGTGAAGACTATAGTGGCTGGAAAAGATTATTGGCTAACCTATCTGGTGGTGAAGCCAAACTCTTATGGTACATCCTGCCCTCTGTTACTGGGCAGACCATGGCTTTTTTGGATTGGTTCAAAGGAACCTTGACCTTGGGTAGAATACCTCATAAAGTGGTGCTGAAGCTATATGGTGCTCAAAAAGGACATGGATCCACCTCCTTGGAATTATCTTCTGACTCCCCTAATGAGGCTACAGATGGAACATCAGTAGACGAAGATGCTGTCAAACAGATCCTTCCCAAGAAAACAGTGGCACGTTCCTTAACAGTGGATACTGTAAGCCAACTCCCAAAAGATGCAAAGTCCCTGACAATGGGTGAATACTTCTTGCCTGAACCAGGAACGATTTCTGAAATCACTTCTAACAGTGAGATAGAAGCATGATGTACTGCTCTCCATGTTACATGGCCATAGCAGAGCCAGAGACAGAGGCAGCAGATGAAACAGAGAACCTGTTCTTCTCTTACAAAGCTCCTACAGAGACAGAGACAGAGACAGAGACAAAGACCGAAGAGGATGGAGATGATATTAATGAAGAAGGTTATGAAAGCGAGACGGAAGAATCTATCCCACCTGAAGAGGATACATATGAAGAAGAAGTTCCAGAAGCATTAGAAGCAGACGAGCTCATGCTATGGGACAGAATGGCGATGGTACCATTTGGTCTGGTAAATGGATTTTCTCATATGCAAAATCTTTATAAGAAATGGTTAAAGAAAACCAAGCCATCTTTCAGTAGTGGCTCATGCCGCCCTCACCCACCTTTGCCAAGAAAAGATCATGATGATGCACCGTGTCAACAAACACTAGTCTCACGATTCCAACAGTCATTAGAGGGTCCCTGTTCTGTGATGTTCTTGGACGCATCATCAGAAGATGAGTCTTCAAGACAAGAGATAATTAATCTTGAAACCAAACCCGAAATGGCTCTAATCCCATTTCAACATCTCAAGGAGCAACTTGAGTCTCCACCAAAAGAAGAAGTTGGTTCTAGTGGGACATCAGAAGAGGACACCACCCCCTTTAAGGAGTTGGATTTGTACCCAGAAGCGGTCCGTGGGACCTTCATCCGTGAAGTAGAAGGAGAAAGACAGTTGACTTTTGTGGATGCAGATGGATCTGAACGCCACCTGAAGGTGGGTAGTAGCCTACCAGAAGAGGAGTTGTCAACCTTGTACAACTTGTTGAAAGAGAATTTGGATGTGTTTGCGTGGTCCTACAAAGACCTAAAGGGGATTGATCCCACAATATGTCAGCATCATATTGACTTGGAGCCTGATGCCAAGCCAGTACGGCAACGACAGAGGCGAATGAACCCGAATTATTCCACATTGGTGAAAGCAGAGTTGCTAAAGCTTATGGAAGCCGAGTTCATCTATCCAGTGGCAAATAGTGAATGGGTTTCACCCATCGTGGTTGTACCCAAGAAGAATGGCAAGCTTTGCATATGTGTGGATTTCCGCAAGTTGAACTCCAAGACCAAGAAGGATCACTTTCCTATCCCTTTCACAGACCAACTGTTGGACACAGTGGCAGGACATGAGCTTTATTCCCTTCTGGATGGATTCAGCGGATATAGCCAAGTCCAAATTGCAGAAGAGGGCCAATCTAAAACAACCTTCACCACAGAATGGGGGACCTACGCTTACTGAGTGATGCCGTTTGGGCTCTGCAATGCCCCTGCTACTTTCCAGTGAGTCATGATGGCCGCATTCCAAAATCATCTACACGACTTTATTGAGGTATATTTGGATGACATCTGTGTCTATAGTTTGATCCGTGAACACTGAGGACATTTGGAACAATGCTTTGACCGATGCCAGGAGTATGGGATTTCCTCAACCCCGACAAATGCATCTTTGGGGTCTCTTCTGGAGTTCTGTTGGGTCACATTGTCTTTGCACAAGGGATATCAACAGACCCTGCAAAGATCGAAAAGATTGCAGCTCTAACAGCACCCACCAACCTCAAACAGTTGAGGAGACTCCTAGGCCATGTGGGTTACTACAGAAGGTTCATAGCTCATTTTGCAACAAAGGCAACCTCCTTGCACAAGCTTCTAAGGAAGGATACAGAGTTTATTTGGATGGAAGAATGTGACAAAGCCTTCAACACTCTCAAGTAGTGTCTGATTGAGGCACCCATTCTTCAACCTCCTGATTGGACGAAGGATTTTCATATACACACTGATGCATCCATTGAAGGCTTAGGAGTAGTTCTATGTCAAAAGGGCCCCTCAAAATTAGATCAACTGATCTATTACACAAACTGAAAAGTCACTGATAGAGAACGGAACTACACAGTGACAAAGCTAGAGTGCTTGGCAATGGTGTTTGCCCTAGAGAAGTTTCGCCACTACCTACTGTCTACCCACTTTAAATTTTATGTGGATCATGAGGCCCTATCCTTCCTGATGAACAAAGTAGACGTGACATGACAAATAATGGGATGGCTCCTTCCATTCCAGGAGTTTGACTTCGAGGTAATCACCAAACCTGGTCGCACCCATGTTCTGGCTGATCATCTATCGCGTATCCCAGAGACTGCAGACGAGGAGCAGGATGATCCAGACCTCCCTGATGCTTCCCTACTCCTGGTAGAAAGTGTAACCCCCTGGTATGCAAACATCGCCAATCTACTTGCAACCCAACAGTACCCTCCTAGTATTTCTAGTCGGGAAAGGAAGAAGCTTATGTTAGAATCAGTCCCCTACACCCTCTTAGGCGGTGCACTGTACAAGAAAGGCAAAGATAAAGTGCTCAGAAGATGTGTTGCAGGAGATGAGATTGGGATCGTTCTGAAAGCTTGCCATGACGAGCCATGTGGAGGCCACTTTGCAGGAGAAGCTACAGCTAGGAAAGCTCTGCTAGCAGGTTACTGGTGGTCGACCATCCACAAGGATGCCTATGATTACTGCAAGCGTTGTGATGCTTGTCAGTGAATGGGGAAACCCACCAAAACAAGTGCTATGCCACTGCAACCTATCCTTCCTTTGAAGCCGTTTGAGAAGTGGGGCATCCACTTCGTAGGCCCAATCGATCCTCCCACCAGAAGGAAGCAGAACAGATACATCTTGGTATGCACGTATTATGTCACAAAGTGGTGTGAAGCTAAAGCTCTGAAGCGGGACGATGGTAACAGTGTGGCCCTGCTCATGTATAAGAATATCATCACCCGTTTTGGCAGTCCCCTCGAGCTGGTAAGTGACAGAGGCACTCATTTCATTAATAAAGTCATGGAAGAGTTGACAGAGCTGTATAAGATCCGCCATCGCAAGTCCACTCCTTATTACCCCAGAGCCAATGGCCAAGTCGAAGTCATGAATCGTATCCTCTGCTCGATTTTGACAAGAACAATTGCCGCACATCATCATGATTGGGATGATCGACTTACAGAGGCCCTCTGGGTGTACAGAACCTCCCATAAAGCAACAACAGGACAAACACCCTTTCAGCTAGTGTATGGTACAGAAGATTTTTTCCCTGTTGAACTGGAATTGCCCTCTTTGCGAGTGGCTATTAAAGAGTGTTTGGGGGACGATGATTCATTGCAGCGCCGTCTCTTGCACTTGGAATGTTTGGATGAAACTCGCAAGATGGCTCTACAGTGCATGGAAGCCATGCAAGCTCGACGTAAGGCTTACCATGACAGCTTCATCAAGCACAAGGAGTTCAAAGAAGGTGATTTGGTCCTAGTCTATGATTCCCGATTTGGCAAGTTTTCTGGCAAGCTCCAATAGCGGTGCATGGGCCCATATAAGGTACTTGCTGTCAACCCTAATGGCTCTGTCCAAGTGCAGACCATTGATGCCTCTGATGATCCCTTCCTGACCAATGGATATCGCCTAAAGAAGTACTTCCCTCCTTGGGAATCTTGACAATCACGGTCACCTGATCCTTTCCCTCATTGGCGTGGCATTGTCACTCTTATGATGCTACTTCTGATAGTAGTTCTTCACCCACTCCTGATGAGGTGGACGCAACCCTCTGTCCCCACAGCCCCACCTTCCAGCCCTGATCTCTTATCCTCTATTTTCCACCAACGGCAGTGGCGAGGTTGGTTCTGACATATGGTCTTTCTACCATTCCTTTCCTAATTATTTTTTTTTAAAAAAAAGAGAAAAAAAGAGAAAAAAAAATATCGATCATGGGAGAAAAGGACTTAGGTCCCTGTCATGCCGACCTATTCTTCAAGAAAAGGTGGAGACACCCTCGGGAATAGGAGAGAAAAAAAAAACAAAACAAGAAAAAGAAAAAGAAAAACAAGGAAAAAGAAACGAAGAAAAAGAAACAAAAAAAAAACTGTTATGGGAGAAAAGGAAGAAATTCCCTGTCATAGCAGGCCTCGTTCCAAGACAAGGTGGTCAACACCCTTGGGCGAGAAGCTGGCTGTGGAAAAGGTGGCAACACCCAGCAGTCTAGAAAGTGGATTCATCAATTGACATCCTCAAGATCCAGTTCCGAAGCTGCCTCCCTTGGTACGCTGTGTCCTAGGTCTCTCTATAGAGCGTCTAACTGTCCTCTAGCAGACGACATGTCCTATGTAACACAACGTTCGATTTGATGGCTACCTCCCTGGGTATTCCTCTTCAATAACTGACGACGCGATCTTCATCGACAAACAATCGAGTGATGCGAGCTTTCATCCTAACTGGATGGGGAAGTGAGTATGGGTTGCCCTCTGTATTTATTAAACGAGAGTGAGACAGAGGGTGGAGTGAGTGGCCAGTCTTTACCCTTTAAATCAAATGAGAGGTGAGAAGTGTGAATGAAGTGTTGCACACACGGGACGGGCCTCTCAATGCACAACGCACAATTTGTTTCTGTGCACTGCACCATAAGGCTCCATGGCCTTCCTTCTTGCACTGTATACTGGCACAGGGCGGGATGCACAGTTGCACCATCAAATGCACACAAGGCATACAACCTTTGCACAAGTGACTGTGAGGATTACATCAATGGGTTTCAGGACATGGTTGCCCTCTGTATCTTTCAACAGAGTGTGAGACAGAGGGTGGGCTGAGTGTGAGTGGAATTTCTTCAATCAATTACCGAGAGGTGCAGATTGAGGGACGTTACGACACTTGGAGTCAGGTATGTTCCTGTTTCCTTATGCACCCACAGGGTGGGTTTCTACCATCATCACAGGACACGTCACCCTGTTCTGTACACTGCACTGCAAGGCTTCATTGCCTTCCTCCTTGCACCTATGCCTGACGGGTTGGACGCACTAATGCACCATCAACTGTGCACCCTGGCATACTCCCTTTGCACCATCCCCCTTGTCAATTCCTAAACCGGGAGATATGGGTTTCAATCATTATTTCTCGAGTGATATTAGTCATGGGGTGAGTGATTGCTCTTTCATTCCATTTGAGTGATTGTGAGTTGAGTGCAACATTCCTCATCAGCGATGAATTTCATGCAATTCCTTCAACCAGCTACCTCCCTGGGTGCTGCCGCGTGGTCCCTGCCACGACGAATGTGTGCTATGAAGATGCATTGGTACCTCCTGCAGTCGACAACGACAGTGGACATGCCATCGACAGTCAACCTTGATTCTTGACAACATGGGCCAAGTTTTTCTAACCCTACACCTTCTGTTTCTCAGTGACGTTCATGTTTTAAGTGTGGGGACGTTAGCGGTTGGTCTGTTGAGTGGTCCTAGGTCCCTGTTGCTCGGTTAACCCTATCCGTTAAGGTCTTAAGTGTGGGGACGCGTCCCTGTGCGTCTACATTGCATACCCCTCTGCATATGCCTCAACTTGCTCATGCCTCTATTCCATGACTTGCTTTTACCCTGATGGGGTCCCTTCCAACCCACCTGTTCATTTTTCACCCACCCACGGGGCTGTTCCCTTGCAGTTTTCCTTCATTCCCTGATTTTGCTGTCCTGGCAGGTGTACGTACCCTACGTTCACCGAAATCCACATCCAAACCTTATAGCCCTGTTCATCCCTTTGAACTGACAATTTTTCCTTTTTACCATGTGAAGCATTTTGCACAATTTTTGAGTTATTAATTTTTGAAGCATTTTGCGCACATTAGCCGGTTTTCCATGTGAACGCGTCTTATCTCAGTCGGAACCATGTTTTGACGTGATAGGATTGTCGGGCCCATCTTTGTGCGCATTTTTCCTTCTTCCTGCACCTCGTTCCGCTGCACGGATCTTTTGATATTAATTTTCGTTTGCGTTTTCGGGGCCGTTTTTTGCATTTTTTGCATGTGAATGCCCTTTACACACCCTGGAACCTCTGTTGTCCATTTCCCCTATCTTCCCCCTACCGTCCGACACATTTTTTATTTTTACGGCATTTCGTTTCGATGCCCGGATTGGGAGATATTAAATTTTCCTTGTTTATACGTTTTCGCGCGACTCATCCCGCGCGTGAACACGCCTGTTTTTTATTTCACGCTTCTCCACACGCCCTGGTCGAGTCCACTGCCCCGTACCGACATCCCGGTACTATTTCGATCCCGTCACGGCAAATTTTTTTACCCGCCCCGCGCACGCGCGCAAGACGGGGGCACGCCTTTCTTTTCTGGCAGGTACCTTTCTCCCCTGGTCACCGCTCGACCCCCTGGGCACCCTTTCCCCCCCCTATTCCCCATGGGCACCCCCCCTTTTCTCCCACCCCCACCTTTCTCTCTCCCCGACCCCTTCCCCCCTAACCACCTCTCTCCATCTCCCTTTCCTCCCTGCCTTCCCTCCTCTCCATCTCCACCTCCCGCTCCCTCCTCCTCCTCTTCTCCTCCCTCCCTCCTCTTCGACTGCCTGCTCCCCGCCCTGGTTGAAGACGTTGCCCCCGCCTTGGTTGCAGATGACACCCGTCGCCCTCCAGACGTGGCCGACGCCCCTGACACCCTTCCCGCCGCCTCGACTGGCCTCCTTCACGCCGCTCGGACGTGCCCGCCCTCACAACGCCGTCGGTTCGCCTGTGGAAGGCGCCCCTCGCCCCTGGTTGTGGATGCCGTGCCGCCCCTACGCTCCACCAGGCCGTGTAGCTCCTACCGCCTCTGACGCCATGCGTCTCCTGCCGCCCGCCCTGTCGCCTGACACCTCGCCCTGCCCACCGGCCCTGGCACGCCCTTGCCGCCTCCTCGTGGCGTCGTTGCCGCCTGCCTTGTCAGGCCCCCCTACCACGCCGTTTCCACCACGTGTCCCCCACCCCACCCCCCTCTAAGCCCCCCTTTCCCGCCCCCCCCCCCCCCCCCCCCCCCAAAGGCACAACCCCACCACCCCCACCCAAGCCCACAGTCACACCAAACCCACACCCATCCCCCCATAAGCCCCTGTTCCCCCCACAGGCCCACCATCCCACACCCAACTCCCCACAAGCCCCGTACCCCAACCTCCAAGACGACACTGGACGACACCCAAAGCAACCAGTCGCGAAACCACACCCAACGCAGACATCCGCAGAAACTGCAGCACCACGTAGAAACTGCAGATCCCCTTTTCAGCCCGTAGTCCCTTGACACACGAACGGGTGTGTGTGCGCATGTGGCTATTCGTGGTTGTTCGTGTTCGGGTGCGAGAGTCCGCTAGCGGCTGTTCACGCGTGGGGATGCGTGTTAGCTGGTCCGTGCGGTGGTGTGCAACCGGCTGTTCACACGCAGCTGACACGCAGTCCATTCTTGGGTATATTCCCAGATTTTTAATTTCCAAAACTCGAAAACCCTAAAAATACATTGAAAATTTAAACAAAAATCATTAAAAATTACTTAAAATTCAAGAAAATTACAAACAAATCTTGAAAATTTTCCAATATTTCTGTAGTAAATTGCAATATTTTTCTAAACTGAAAATTTTTGAAAAATTTTCAGAAACATTTTAAAAGTAACAATTCTTTTAAAACGACACATAAAATGAAAAAAAATCATTAAAATTGGTAAAACATCCAATTTAACTACGAAAAATTTCTTGAAAATTCAATTAACTTTTTTGCTTATTTTTGGAATATTTTCTAAGTTAAAAATGATGTGCCATTTTATTCCATTATTATTTCATGGTAAAAATACTTCATTAAATGCTAAATTCATGAAAAATCCTCTTTAATTCCAAACACAAACTGAAAATTCTAGAAAAATCCAGATACCTTGGTTCTTTTTTGATTGTTGACCTACATTTTGGGATTGAGAAGTGCACATTCATTGCATACACATACACCCACTTCCAGGTATTTTTTCTTTTATATATATATATTTTTTCACTATCCCAAAATTCACGTTTAATTTTTAACATGAATCCTAAACACCACCATGGCACGCGCACTCGCGCAAAACACACATTTTTCTAGTTAAAATCAACCCGCCGTTCACTTAGCACGTACTATGTGCGCTTAAGAGGCACTTTAATATTTTTAATTAAAATCAACCGGCCATCACAAAAGCACGCGCTGGCAAAAAAACGCTCCACATCACCTTAATTTTTAATAAATGAATTTGCATTTAGAGACCCAGTCTGGATATCGAAGTCGGGGATTCGGATTAATGCACCGCTCCAACCTAATAATTTGTAATTAAAATTTTAAGAAGGAACCGTCATTTTCTTGTCTCTCTCTCTTGGATAGTGCTTGTGGAGGCACCGAAAGCAGGGTCGAGCAAAAATCTCAGATTGCAATGAGATTTGGTGTGCGCGAAGAGCGCAGTTATTTTGGGCATTTGAGGCCGTTTCAGGCCCCGTTTTAGAGCTGCAAGGTTGCAGACAGTAGTTTTAGGGTACACTGTGACTTCGACTATATTGACCGAAAGTGGGTGCGCAGGTTACAGATTTCAGATCTGTAAGTTCAAAGGTGTTTACCAGCTAGTAAACACAAGGTTTATCTACAAACTGGTTGCAGATTGCATGTATTCTTGAGCAGATAGTGAAAAATGATGTCTGGTGTATTGATGTGCACTACAGGTCGAGGATTGCAGAAGATTTGCTTGATGTTTTGGTATTATTTTTGTGATAATGGCAGAGAATAGTGGAAGCCCCATCATTGAGAAGCTCGACAAGAACAACTACCCTTCATGGAAGTTCCGTGTCACGAACTTCCTTATTGGAAAAGTCCTCTACGAGTTTGTTTCAGGTGAGGAAAAGGAGCTGGAGGTGAGTGATCCTCCAACTGCAGAAGAGACAAAGGCACGGGAGGAATGGAATGCAAAAGATAAAAAGGCCATGTATTGGTTGTCTACAGTAATTGACAATAATATGTTGGGACACATTAGAAATGCAAAGAATTCATATGCAGCTTGGACCATACTTGAAAGTATGTTTTTTGTAAATACAAAGGCACAAAAGATTCAACTCAAACAAGAGTTGAATACATTGAAGAAAGGGAAGATGTCTATCAATGAGTATGCATTGAAGGTAAGAAGCATTGCAGATGCCTTGGCAGCAATTGATGCGATGCCCGATGATGATGATTTGGTGTCGTCTACCTTGGGTGGACTTAATAATGAAAAGGCTTGGAAGTCTTTTGTAACTTCCGTATATGTTAGAAAGCCATTTCCAGATTTCGATGAGTTGGTCTCCCTTATGATAACTGAAGAGATCAACATGCAAAGTGAGACATCTGAAAGAAGTGATGAATAGGTCCAAGCTTTCTACTCCAGTTCAGGAAGGGGACGTGGCAAGTTCTCTTCAAGAGGCCTGGTACAGGACATGGTAGTGACAACCAGCAAAATAGATTGAATCAACAATTTGGCGATATGCAGGTTTCAGGAGGTCGTGGTAACTTTAGAGGTAGGGGGAGCTTTAGAGGAAGAGGTGGATGGCAGAACATAGGTTCTAACAACTCTGGTATTGTGTGTCACTATTGTGGCAAAACAAGTCACATTGCAGTCCAATGCTATGCTAAGAAAGATGATATCCACATGGGTAAGTTGCAGCAAGGAAACTATGCATCGTCTTCACAACAAAATGAAGACAAAAATGAACGTCTGTTTGTTATGTAGCATATACTGAATGCTATTACAGGAAAGGGAACACATGATGATGTTTGGTATGTTGATTCAGGTGCATCCAATCATATGACTGTAAAAATATTACACGGCGCAGCGAACAGAATCTGAGAAAGAGATAGAGAGTACACAACAGATAAGAGGAGAATCAGTAAATTCTTTAACTCCAAACAACTGATACAAAGATGGCTCTGTCCACCCGTGCGCTTCGACTGTGTGAAGCTTAGATGGTGATCTAGACAGAAGATAGGTGAAGAGCTTAAGGCTAGCTGGAATAACAACTCTGACTGGGTGAAAGATAAGTGTAAGGTGGCTGTGAAGGGGTTTAGCTTTTATAGCTCGCGAAGGTCGTTAGGTGACCGACCTACCATATGAGCCTCCACTAGTCGGCTAGGGAATATTCCAGGGAATATTCCCTTTACCATCGGACCCCACAATAGGGGCCCCTTTTAACTCCCTTACACCACAACTCGATGCAATGCGCCTCGAGTTGCTACCAGCTTAACCACTCCGTCTAACCCAAAGATTAGACCCACAACAGTCACCTTTTTGCCATCCGGTCACATAGACCTCATCTGATATACAAGTCAGGACTCAACCAATGTCCGGGCTCACATTTGGCTTCTCCTCATAATGCGGGCCTAACAACTTTGAGTACCATGGATCATTGGTAGCACCTAATGAGGGTGGGGCATTGATCATATCTAACAATGACCAACCATGCAAAATGGTTTGGAGAGATGCAGGATTTGCAAAATGCAGGTTATGTGCACACGGGTGATGATTCATGCCAACCAATTTCACATGTTGGAAAAGTTCCCTTGTCCTTGTATGATGGTAAGACAAAGCGTCTTTCAGATGTATTACATGTGCCATCTATTACAAAGAACTTGGTGTAGAGCAAGGGCTGCAAGTCAGATTTAATGCAAAGGGATGCTTTGTAGAAGACTTCAATGACAAGTGTAGGTTGGTAGCAAAGGGAAGTAGAGTTGGATGTACGTTTACTCTGGATGCTGGAATTCCTACTATGAATGATGCTATGTATGCCAAAGGAAAAGGTGTTGTTGCAGACATTGAAATTTGGCACAAATGCATAACGTATTGGACATGCAAATGTACAAAGGCTTAAATTAATGCAGTCCAAAGGGTTGGTTACAGGTTTGCCTACATTTAGAGTTGCAGAATTTCATAAGGTATGCAAAGCATGTCAGTTTGGTAAGCGGGCAAGACAACCCTTTTCACATGACAGAGATGTAAGCAGAAATATCATTGATGTTGTGCATACAGACATTTGGGGGCCTACACAAAATGTATCTCTTGGAGGCAGTTCATACTTTGTCACATTTATTGATGATTGTTCTAGAAAGCTGTGGGTATATTTTATGAAGGAAAAGAGTGAAGTGTTTGAGCACTTTAGAACTTTCAAGGCTGCAGTTGAAAGAGAAATAGGCTTGAAAGTAAAGTGCTTGAGGTTATATGGAGGGGAGAGTACCTCTCAAATGAGTTCAATGATTTTCTCAGGTCTCATGGGATAAAGAGACAGTTCACATGCAGGTATACCCCACAGCAAAATGGGGTTGCAGAAAGGAAAAACAGGCATATTGCAGAAGTTGCACGCGCCTTGATGGCTGAAAAGAATATGCCTAAGTATTTTTGGTCTGAGGCTGTTCATACTGCTGTTTATATTATGAACAGAACTCCCACAGTTGCAGTTCATGGTATGACCCCTGAAGAATGTTTTACAGGTAAGAAGCTTGATGTTTCACACTTGAAAGTGTTTGGCTGCACTGAACACAATATTAGTGAGTTTGAGAATCTCCCAATTCCCATTTTTTGAATACCAAAAAGGTGGCACCCGGATAACATGTCCATAAGTTTCTCAACACCATATGATGTGACCTATCATTGAAAGCGCTTGAAAAATGGAATCTATTGAACTATAGAGCACTTGATTTGGAGTTATAGTGTTTAAGTTATGACAAATCCAAAGATTTGACCATGTGTCCCAAACTTATTGGAACTTCCTATATTCCCCAATATGGTGTTATTGCGTATGTTCATGTGCCAGATGAGTTGCGAAAGAAACTGGATCCAAAGGTTGAAAAGTGTGTCTTTATTGGATACTCTTTAGAGCAGAGAGGGTATCGCTGTTATAACCCTATCACATGTAAGTTCAGAGTGAGCAGGGATGTCATCTTTGATGAAATGAGCAGTTGGTATGCATCTAGTGGTGATGCATTGGATGATGATGATGATCATGACACTCATGTGCAGGCTGAAAAGCAAGAATCACGGACTCTTAGTGGACTAGAGACATCATCTGGTAGTCCTTGGTCTGGGAGACTAAGGAGTACCTCTACATCTTTAGGTGCATCTAGTAGCACTACAGGTAAAGACAAAGGAAAGAATAAAGTGTCAGAAGGCATTGATGCAGTTCTTGATGGAGATTCCAGTGGTTCAGAGAGCTTGGATGATGAGCTTGGCATTCCTTCAGTGAGGACTCTAGGTGTGCAGAGAGCACACATTAATGCAAAGAATCCATTGAGTGATCCAGTGACACGTAGATCTAGCAGGGTCAGATACCCTGTTAAAAGATTTGGTTTTGAAGGTTATGCAGCTCACCATTATGCTTATATGGTGAAACTAGTTGAGGATTTTGAGCCCACATGTTTTGAGGAGGCTGTTGGTCATGCTCATTGGGATGCAGCAATGGATGAGGAGATGGCTACATTAGAGGCCAATAAGACTTGGGATCTAGTATCATTGCCGAAGGGCAAGAAATCCATTGGATGTAAATGGGTTTATAAGATTAAGCACAATGTAGATGGTTCTATTAGCAGGTACAAATCTAGGCTGGTTGCAAAAGGCTATGCCCAGACATATGGCATAGATTATGATGAAACCTTCAGTCCAGTTGCTAGGATGGCAACTGGCAGATGTGTGATTGCTTTGGCAGCAGCCAAAGGTTGGAGGTTGCAGAAAATGGATGTGAAGAATGCATTCTTGCATGGTGATTTGCAGGAAGAAGTGTATATGGATCAGCCAGCAGGTTATGAAGATTTAGAGCATCCCACGTATGTGTGCAGGTTGAAGAAGGCACTCTATGGGCTCAAGCAGGCACCTAGAGCATGGTCTGACAAGATCTGAGAGTATCTTGTCAATATTGGCTTTTATGTTTCTGATGCTGATCACTCACTTTATGTGAGAAAGGGAGATGCAGGTTTGGTCATCATAGTCATCTATGTGAATGACTTAATTATTACAAGTGATAGTGATAGTGGGATTGCTGAAGTCAAGGATTCTTTGAAGAAGAAGTTTGAGATGAAGGATTTAGGTGAGCTAAGATACTTCCTTGGCATTGAGGTGATCAGATGTGATGATGGTATATGGCTGTCCCAAAGACAGTATGGCTTGGATATGTTGTCCAAGTATGGTATGACAGCATGCAAACCACTTTCAGTCCCATTGGTACAGAATGTAAAGTTGAGTGTTGATGTTGGGGATGAGATAGAAGACCCTACTATGTTCAGGAGGATAGTGGGGAGTTTGATCTACATGACCATTACAAGGCCAGACTTGAGCTACGTTGTTGGTCTTGTGAGGCAGTTCATGCAAGTACCTAGAAAGCCACATTTGGATGCAGCCAGACGCATATTGAGATATGTGAAGTCCACATTACATTATGTACTTTTCTATGAGGCAGGTACAGATGTACAGGTGTTTGGATACACAGATGTAGATTGGGATGGTAGTATGTCTGATAGAAGATCTACCAGCGGATACATGTTCTCTCTTGGTAGTGCAGTAGTTGCTTGGAGCAGCAAAAAACAATCTACAGTTGCTTTATTGAGTACAGAGGCTGAGTATAGAGGTGTTGCTATTGTAGCATGTGAGGTAGTATGGCTGCAAAAGTTATTGGCTGATTTGGATGTGCAGGTGGAAGGTCCAGTTGTCATTTATTGTGACAACATGAGCAATATACAGTTGGCTAGAAACCCTGTGTTCCATGCCAGGACAAAACATATTGAGGTACACTACCACTTTGTGAGAGATAAGGTACTAGCAGGTGAGATTGACTTGGTGTATGTCAGCACACAGGATCAGATAGCTGACATCTTCACGAAGGCATTGGGTACAGAGAAGCTTCAAAAGTTTTGAAGCTTACTTGGAGTTGCAAAGATGCAGTTGAGCTTGAGGGGGAGTGTTGAGATGACAAGCTCAACACATGGGGACATTGATGATGGACCGCCTGGTTAGATGGGTCCACACATCTACACTTAGCACGTCGGTGGTCATTATGACTCACACATGGCCACTGACACATTACTTATTATATTCAGGTTGTTACACCTATTTATAGCTGGCATAGTTATAGCGCAGTCGACTAGTGTAGTCAGTTATGCATTGTTTGACTTAGAAGGCCACTTTCCTTTATTTTGCATCTTATCTATACTTTGTGTACATTGTAAAGTGTGTGAAAGAAGAAGAAGAAACCAACAAGAAAACGTTTTGGCCTCCATCTCTCTTCTTGTCTCTTGAGTGAGCTTCTCCTTGTGCATTCTGTGTGTGATCGGCACAGCATCTTGAGCAAGTCCCCCCACCACGCGATTCTTGACAGCTATCAATACACTTTGATTGTCAATAAAGATGGAATGGAAGATGGCTATCTAATAATGCCTAAATCATCCATGAAGATAAATTTGAACCAAACACATTCAATTGCAGCTAATGAAACTTTCCCTATACATAGCTCCACTACTAGAACTCCCCATAGTGGAATGTTTCCTTGCTGAATCATGGCATGCATGAGCTTCAAGGCACAAAGCCAAAACCAGTTGTGAATACACAAGTATCATAACCATTAGTCTAGTCGAATGCTAAAAAATCATATCAATTTTTTGATAATGATCCCCCTTCCCCCCGCAAGATAAAAAAGCCCAAGGTGTGGAGTATTACTCAAGTAGTGAAAGATTAGCTTTAGTGCCTACCATTTCTTAGTGCCTAGGCTATCATAAACTTACACATCTATGAGGCTATAAATAGAATGTTAGTTCTTTGAATGCATATATGAATCAAGCATCTAGTAGCTTAGTGATAGAGAAAGACATCAAAGTAGTCTCTGGCATCATAAAGGCTCAAGTTTAATTTTGTTTCCATATAGGAGTGGTAATAGAAATGATGTCTATAGAGCCATGTCTAATTGCTTATGAAATAAGCAATATGGGCCTCTTTTTTCCATGATACAAACATGTAACTATATCCTAAGCATCCTTAGTTACTAGGGTATCATAGCTCTCATGCACATTGATCTCGGATTTGTACACTTGTGTGACTCTACATTAAATGATCTAGAGGATTAAATTGATGCTTTTATTGGTCTTTACTATTGTGAATACAAAGCTTGATGTATGAAGACAAGAGCAGAGTTATAAAGAAATATAGAGTAGGGTTTTTATGTTTATGTGCAATTATTATATTGTACACTATTATCATGAATGATCAATTAACTCATTTTTGAATCATATATGTTATGTATACTGTCAAAATCTATAGATATTGGGTTAGATACATAACAAGTTGAATATAATTGGATTTTCATTGGGCATAAAACTCAAGAATTGATTTTTATTTAGTTATATAATCTATAGTTTGTTTGTAAGAGAAAATTTATGCAATATGAGGCATCTACCAATCTCATTTGAATATACACACCTCCTTATGTCTAAATCTTGATACCCTTTTTTCTCTCTTTAGCATTACTAAAAGCTTCTCTTCCTATTTTAAAATATTCTTACTTGAATCCCTATGAATTTTCATACATAAGAAATTTCATAGTATTCTTTGTGAAAGTGGCATGAAAGGCTAAAGAAAGAGGCTTGCAAGATGGCGGATAATAAAATACAATTAGATTAGTGCAATCAAATGACATAAGATAATTGCTTTATATCTTCAATATGTATTTGCAACAACAAAATTTGTAGTAAAAAAACAACAATAACAACAACATATACACCAATAGAAATAATAACAATAATGACAAGTTTCTACTAACCTTCAATCAATTGTAAGAACAAATAGTATAGGCTATAGAAAATGAAGTGAACTACAACTCCATTGAATGATAATGTAATGGATGAGTCTATGAATGGGATGCATGAGTTACAATTGAAATTTGCAAAATTGGAAGAAAAAGGATATTGTACATGACCAAAATCTCATAGTATAGAGCATGAACATAGAGATTGTGAAACTTTAGATAAATTTTCTATTTTCTTCAAAGGTGGAATTATTTTTCAACACAAAACTAGATTCACATCCAATTCAAACTATGGAAAGGGTTCAAAAAACTTGTAGATAACATGGCTGTCAAAAATATATCTATTGTAGTAGAGGCTACAATATTTTTCTTGGAGATTGAAAACATTTCCAAGAAGGATTGTGAATGCAAAACTTTGTCTCGCAAGGAAATGCAACCTTAGTCACATGAAATGCATATTAGAGAGAAAGAAAAGGTTACTAATATGAGTTGAATAATGTAGGGAATTGTATTTGAAAAATGAAAAGATGGGATGCTCTCATTGATTCTTTCTCTATCTTTGCATTCTCAAAGCATGTAGGATTGAAGGTCTACCGTAGGCTTAAGAGGCAGAAAGATGTAGGGAGATTGAGAGATGGAACAAGATGAAAGAAAGAACATTTATAATTTGGAAGATTTAATGGAGATAGATAGAGCTGAAATAGAGTGACTTCATTTCATATGATCAACAACAGAGCAATCAATCTGCAATACATTTGATGCATTTGATAGATATGCCCAAGTCAAAGGCACATGCACACAATTAGGATAATAGCCCAACACAAAATGAGACTATGGCTTAGTATACACACTAATACATGAATAATCACTACTAAAAATAATTCAAAAGTTGTAGGCAACACCTCAAAATCTCATGCATATATCAATCTATTGATGGAAGATGATAGGTGGCACAAGGAATATGAATAAGAATACATAAATCCTTGTAAATATCCTCTACATGCCTTTAGAAGCACTTCATTTCTTTAATTATAGTTTATTACAACACAAAAATATGGGTATAGATGTAGTCCCAAATCCAAAAAAAAAACTCTATATTTGTTTTATATACTATGTCTACCAAAGGAAGAGGTGAAGAATCAAGCAGAAAAACTCGAGAGAAGACATGTTTGAGTTGATGTAGCCAACTATCCATTGTCTCTTTATTTTAAATGGGTAGTGTATTTAGTTATTATGCCTATAAGTTTATGGCAGATGTGGTACCTCATGCTTGTACATGAGGACTTGATGAATCAATAAGTAGAAGGAAAATCACTTAAGACAAAGACTACTTAGGCACTGTGTACATTGCTATCTCTCAAGATTTTCTATCACTATGGGTGTATTGGCAAAATACAAGTAAATAGGGGTAAATTGGATGCATATGAAGTACAAGAGTTCTTCTCTTGCTAGGGGATAAAGTTGGCTCTTACTTCAACCTATAATCTAGAATGCAATTGCAAAAGTGAACATGGACATCTACCTATCATTAATTCCTTGGACAGTTCATGTGAGAGAAGATGAGAGAATGGCCATGATGGCTCCCATACACTTTGTGGATTGATAAACCAACTCATAGTGCTATCATAGGATATATGCTAGCCGAATTGATATATGGTTTAGAAGGCCATCATGCCAATAGAAGTATTAATTGTTACATGGAGTGTGATAACTTGGAAAGGGGAGTTGAATAGAGAGAAGTTTCTAGTTTTGTGCATAAGGCAATTGGAAAGAAAGTCAAAATACATTAGTACACCAATGGAGAAGTTAGAGGCAACCAGGCTTTAGAATAAGAAACGGTTTGATAAGAGACATAGAGTCCAACCAAGAGCCATACAAGAAGGTGACTAGGTGTTAATTTATGATAAAAACTTGGAAAATCAGCATAGTGCTAGCCGAAAAATGGCTAAGCAATAGTTTGGCCCATATCTGATAAGGTAGTTATTCTAGAGAATTCCAGTGACTAAGAAGTGTATCACTTACTATTCTGTAGATAAAGCATGAACTCTTCCACAAGAAAAAGTATATCCTACATTCACACACTATGTCAAAAATCCATGATAGCGTATCTTGTGAAATCCTAGACCATTTGATGCTATTGTAGATGAAAAGAGGAAGTGGGATGATAGGAATCTCAAGTCTTCATCAAAGAGGGTAGCAAAGGGGAGTGGTCATTAGCCTTCACATCGTGTTAGGCCCTCTCCTATCATATATGTATCAAAAGGAAAGAAGAAAGATCATGGTAAAACAAAAGGTAAGTAGCCATGTTATAAATTGTAATGTCATGTTGGTACACCGAATGATCTAAAGAAGATTCTAAAAGAGTGTATTTTAAATAGTAAATTGGAATTTACCTTGGGTAAAATTCTTAGCATTGCCAAGTGGAAATTTTGTGAGGAGATGATTAAAATTATAAAAATAAAGAGATTTTGTTTGGGGATCTAGCTAATGCTACTATACATGGAGATGAGGACCCTTTTTTTTGGGTATACAATAAAGAGAGAGAAGTCAAATATATTTCAATACAAATGAGGAAACAATAATTGTCCCTACACTACAAGGGAATGGACAATTAGTGACACCCATTTTCGATAAAAAACATCATCATCACTATTGGCGTCGCAATTTGGGTTGCAAATGCATCGTTTAGTGATGAAAATAACAACACATTTGTGATGCAAATAGTGACACAATTGTGATGCCAATAGCAAGGCAAATAGTGATCATATTTGCGATGCAAATAATGCAAAAACTCGAGCATGACATTTCTAAAAACCATTTGCAAAAGAGAGAGCGAGAGAGCTCAAAGCTTTGAGAGAGAGAGAGAGAGAGAGAGAGAGAGAGAGAGAGAGAGAGAGAGAGAGAGAGAGAGAGAGAGAGAGAGAGAGAGAGAGAGAGAAAGAGGGAGAGCACATCACCACCTTCGCCACCACCACCACTTCACGGGAAGAAGGAGAGGGGTACAAAGGAGAAGGGAGGGAAGCTACAAAGGTAAGAAAGAAGAAGGAAGGCACCAAAAATTTCATCTTCAAGCCTTTAAGGTAGGTACATTGTATCTTTTTAATTTATTTTTGTATCTTCTTCTTCTCTTTCTTTATTTTCGTTTATGGGGAGATTCATTGAGAGAGAGAGAGAGAGAGAGAGAGAGAGAGAGAGAGAGAGAGAGAGAGAAAGAAAGTTATATTAACATCTTCTAAAGACCAAAACTGGCCTATGAGACAAAGTGTGAAACAACTGATGAGGTCCAGCTATCCAAAATAAAAGTGCTGAATGAAAAGCTAAAAATTGGAAATTGAAAATACGGTGCTGTGAGTGTGATAGGTGTCGTGTATGTGTATGTGCGTATGTAGCTCTGGTACTCCTGATAATGGCTACAAAAGGGGAACAAATGTCGGCTGTGATAGGGGAACAACTATCGCCTATGATAAAGTGGTGCAATGTGTATATGTAACAGATACAGGGAGATATATTATCCTGGGATGTAGTAGCAGTCGTCGAAGTCGCTAATAGCAGGTGATCCCTCCTGGATGCAGGATGTGGTACATCGGCGGTGGAGAAAGAGCAAACTGGAGGTCTGAGATCCAATGTGTCGAGTGTCGTCGGATCTCAGTCTGCTGTCAATGTAGATCAAGAATCCTCCGGATCTCCTGTCGGTGTGGCTGTGGGGTCCGAAACCCACGGATCCTAGTGCGGCGTCGGGTACGCTGGTCCTCAGCCTGCTGTAGTGTGAGCCCGGAGGTCTGACTAGAGGCTGGTACAGTAGTTCTCACTCTGTCTGTCTGAAAGAACTGTGTAATAGTCGTCTGGGTGGGCCCCTTTCTGACTGGAACCCGCTGTGTGCTCTGCTCTCTGATGTGCCATGCCTCTCCCAGAAAACGGCCAAATGATCTCTGATCCATATATGTCATACATCCCTCAAGTGAGCTACTCAATGTTTATCTAGATCTCAACTCTGAGTATGCCGGGCATCTGAGAACAAAATGCTCCTCACTCTCCACCTCTGATCTGCAGAGGGGGCATATCTTCTCCTCCCGTGGGATGCCAGTGGCTTTGCCACTCTCAATCATAAGCTGATGTGATGATACCCTGAGCTGTCCAATAAGAACTCTCAATCGATGTGGCATATAGATCTGCATATATCTCGGAATCTCTATGAATCCCTGCTCCGATATGCTCAAGAACTGTGTATAATAATGTGCCATCTTCGATGGCAGTGGCTATGCCGAGCTAACCCATGTCCTCTGTATATAAATATGCCATATCTCCTGTCTGATGACTCTGTTCCTCTCAGAGAGAGAGAGGGTGTAAGTGGGAGCCTGAGTATCATATAGAAGAGGTGGGAGTCTATCAATGTCTAGCCCATGTCTATCAAACCAAGCTCTAATCTGTGCATACCATGATGTGGTATCCCCCGCGCGAGCCATCTCCTGAGATGCCATATATGCTCTGTATGCAATGCGATCTCTGTCCATATCCAGAAATCTGTGTAGGAAGCAGACTGTCTGAAATAATGCCTCGACTAGCATGGGCGGTGTGGCAAGCTCTGCTCGCACAATGTCATGTGGGGACTGAGGCCTTGCTACGAATCAATCTGGATATCATGATCACCTGAGGTCTCTCCATCAATGTCCATACATAATCGGCAAGGCCTGGCCCCCATATAGCTGCTCCATATAGAGAGATTGAGAGAGAGAGAAAGAGAGAGAGATAAAAATAGATAGGAGAGAGAAGAAAGGGAGAGGGAGGGAGGAGAGAGAAAAGAAGAGTGAGGGAATGAGAGAGAGGGAGAGACAAATAAAGAGATGAAGGAAAAGAGAAAAAGAAATAGAGAGAGAGGGAGAGGGAGGAAGAGAGATATAGAGAGATGGAAGAAGAGAGAAAAAGAGATATGGAAGGAGAGAGAAGAATAGAGAAAGGGAGAGGGAGAGAGAGAGGGAAAGAGAGAGGGAGAAAGACACAAATAGAGAGATTAAGGAAAATATAAAAATAGAGAGCAAGAGAGAGGGAGAGAAAAATAGAGAAACAAAGAGAGAATGAGAGAGAGAGAAAATCTCAAGGAAGTTACTATATGTATATCCTCTATATCACATGCGTTCAAGGCCTATTTATAAATATCATTATCTGTTAATTTTTCATGAATAAAACAGATCTCTTTTCTATTAAATCAGTAAATAAACCTTTTATATTACACTCTTCCATATGTAAAAGATGTATAAAAATTGTATTTTAAAATACCCTATTTTGAACTCACGTGATGCACACATATATTCATGAGTAAGTAGTGCAAGGGAGAAAGGGAGAAAAGTAGAGTGAGAGGGAGAAGAGAGAGATAAAGAGAGGGAGGGAGACATTGCTTCCCATTTCTTTATTTTTTAAGTTTCTTATTTTCTCTCTTTACTTTAATTTGTGGAGAGAGCGAGACGGGGAGAGGTGTTGAGATGGCAAGCTCAACACATGCGAACATTGATGATGGACTGCCTAGCTAGATGGGTCCGCACATCTACACTTAGCAAACATTGGTGGTCATTATGATACTCACATGGACACTGACTTATCACTTATTATAATTAGTTTGTTACACCTACCTACAGGTGGCAAAGACATAGCGCCAGCCGATTAGTGTAGTCGGTTATGCATTGTGTGACTTAGTAGGCCACTTTCCTTTATGTTGTATCTTATCTATACTTTGTGTACATTTTGTGTAGTGTGTAGAAGAAGAAGAAAAAATTAGCAAGAAAACGTTTTGTCCTCCATCTCTCTTCTTGTGTTCTTGAGTGAGTTTTCTCTTGCGTATACAGTGTGTGTTTGGCACATCAGCTCAAGCAAGTCCCCCCACCACGCGATTCATGACATGGTATCAGAGTCGTGCCACTGAGAGAGGCTGATTTCGAAGGATGAAGTGAAGGAGAAGAAGCAAGGTTCAAGCAAGCAAGCAACGTGTAAGAAGCGCTCCCATTCTTCCACTCACTCTCTTAGATAGTGCCAGTGGAGGCACCAGAAGCAGGGTTGAGCGAAAATCTCATATTGCTGTGTTATTGTGGGCGTCTGAGGCCAGTTCAGGCCCCGTTTTAGAGCCGCAAGGTTGCGGATAGCAATTTCAGGGTACACTGTGATTTCAACTATATTGATTGAAAGTGGGTGCACTGGTTACAGATTGCGAATCTGTAATTTTTTAGGTGTTTGCAGGAAGCAAACATAAGGTTTATCTGCAAACAGATTGCAGATTACATGCACTATTGAGCAATCAGTGAAAAATGTTGCCTTGTGTATTGCTGTGCACATGTTGTGAAAGATTGCAGAAGACTAGCTTGCTATGTTCTATCCTTGTTTGTGATAATGGCAGAGAACAATGGAAATTTGATTATTGAGAAGCTCAACAAGAACAACTACCCTTCATGAAAGTTCCGTGTGATAAACTTTCTTATTGGAAAGAGCCTTTATGAGTTTGTCTCAGGTGAAAAAAAGGAGCTAGAGCTAGGTATCCCTTCGACTACAGATGAGTTAAAAGAATGGAAAGAGTGGAATGCGAAAGACAAAAAGATGATGCACTAGCTATCTGAAGTCATTGATAATACTATGCTGGGACATATCAGAAAAGCAGAAACTTCACATGCAGCTTGAACAATTTTTGAGAGCATGTTTTTAGTAAATACAAAGGCACAAAAGATTTGACTCAAGCAAGAGTTGAATGCCTTGAAGAAAGGGAAAATGCTTATCAATGAGTATGTTTTGAAGGTGAGGATCATTGCAGATTGCCTTATCAGTGATTAATGCAATGCCGGATGATGATGATTTGGTTTCATCCACTCTAAGTGGCCTTAACAATGAGAAGACATGGAAATCATTTGTTACTTCAGTGTATGTATGGAAGCCATTTCCAGATTTTGATGAGCTGATCTCTCTCATGATTACTGAAGAGATCAATATGCAGGGTGATTTATCTAAAAGAAATGGTGAACAAGTCCAAGCATTTTACTCGAGTTTAGGAAGGCGACATGGAAGATCCTCTTTGAGAGGCCGTGGTATGGGATGTGCTGGCGATAACCAGCAAAACAGGTTCAATCAACAGTTTGGTGAAATGCAGGTTTCTGGAGGCAGACGAAACTTTAGACGCAGGGGGAGCTCTAGAGGAAGAGGTGGATGGCAAAATAGAGGTTTTGGAAATTCTACTATTGTTTGCCATTATTGTGGCAAAACAGGCCATATTGTAGCCCATTGCTATGCAAAGAAGGATGATATTTGCAATGGTAAATTGCAGCAAGGAAACTATGCATCGTCTTCATGATAGAATGAAGACAAAAATGAGTGTCTGTTTGTTATACATCATATGATGAATGTAGTTACAGGAAAGGGGACACATGATGATGTATGGTATGTTGATTCAAGTACATCTAATTATATAACTAATCATGTTGAATGGTTTGGAGGGATGCATGACTTACAAAACCTAGGTTATGTGCAGATACGTGATGATTCATACCACCCAATTTCACACATTGGAAAGGTTCCCTTGTCCTTGTATGATGGCCAGACAAAGATTCTATCAGATGTATTACATGTGCCTTCAATTACAAAGAATCTAGTGTCTGTTGGCCAAATGGTAGAGCACGAGCTGCACGTCTGATTCAATGCAAAAGATTGTTTTGTAGAAGACTTTAATGATAAGTGTAGGTTGGTCGCAAAAGGAAGTTGATTTGGCCGAATATTCACTTTAGATGCTGGAATTCTTGCAATGGACGCTGCTATGTATGCTAAAGAAAAAGGAGTAGTTGCAGATATTGAAATATGGCATAAATGTATTGGACATGCAAATGTGCAAAGGCTGAAATTAATACAGTCCAGAGGATTGGTTATAGGGTTGCCTTCTTTTAGAGTTACAAAATTGCATAAAGTCTATGAAGCATGCCAATTTGGTAAGCAGGCAAGACAACCCTTCTTGCATAATAGAGAAGTGAGCATAAATATACTTGATGTAGTACATACAGATGTTTGGGGACCTACACAGAATATATCTCTTGGTGGCAGCAAATACTTTGTCACAATTATTGATGACTATTCAAGGAAGCTATGGGTATACTTCATGAAGGAAAAGAGTGATGTGTTTGAGCACTTCAAATATTTTAAGGCAATTGTTGAAACAGAAATAGGCTTAAAAGTGAACTGCTTGAGATCAGATGGAGGGGGAGAGTACCTCTCTAATGAGTTCAGTGGCTTCTTGAGGACTCATGGGATAAAGAGGCAATTTACTTACAAGTATACCCCACATCAAAATGATGTTGCAGAAAGAAAAAATAGATATATTGTAGAAGTTGCACGGGCATTAATGAGTGAAAAGAATATGGCCAAACATTTTTTGGTTTGAGGCTGTCCATACTGCTTTCTACATTATGAACAGAACTCCCACAACTGCAGTTTGATGGGATGACTCCTGAAGAACTCTTTATTGCCAAGAAGCCTAATGTATCGCACTTGAAAGTATTTGGCTTTGTTGCATACGTTCATGTGCCAGATGAGCTACGAAAGAAGCTTGATCCAAAGGCATAAAAATGTGTTTTTATTGGGTACTCTTTAGAGCAGAAAGGGTATCGTTGTTATAACCCTTTCACATGTGAGCTCAGAGTGAGCATGGATGTTAACTTTGATGAGATGGGAAGTTGGTATACACCCGCTCGTGATGTTTTGGATGATGATAATGATCAGGATAGCTATGTGCAGAAAGATAAAAAAGAATTACAGAGTCTTAGTGGACCAAAAACATCATCTAGTACTATACCTACAATGAGCCCTTGGTCTCGGAGACTAAGGAGTAGCCCCACACCTTCAAGTGGATCTATAAGTGTTGCAGGGAAGGACAAAGGAAAGAAGAAAGTGTTGGATGGTAATGATGCATCTACCAGTCATTTGGGATTTGATAGAGATTCTAATGGCTCAAAGAGTTTGGATGATGAGCTTGGCATTCCTTCAGTTAGGACGCCAGGTGTACAGAGAGCTCATAGTAATGTAAAGGCTCCATTGAGTGATCTGGTGGTACGCAAATCTAGTAGGGTGAGATACCCTATTAAAAGATTTGGTTTTGAAGGTTATGCAGCTCACCATTATGCTTATATGGTGAAACTAGTTGAGGATGTTGAGCCCACTTGTTTTGAGGATGTTGTTGGTCATGCTCATTGGGATGTAGCAATGGATGAGGAGATGGCTACATTAGATGCCAATAAGGAATTTGGTACCCTTACCTAAGGTTAAGAAAGCTATTGGCTGTAAGTGGGTTTACAAAGTCAAGCATAATGTAGATGGTTCAGTTTGTAGGTATAAGGCTAGACTGGTTGCAAAAGACTATGCTCAAACATATGGCATAGATTATGAAGAGACATTCAGTCCAGTTGCTAGGATGGCAACTGCTAGGTGTGTGATTGCCTTGGTAGCAACCAAAGGTTGGAGTTTGTAGCAAATGGATGTTAAGAATGCCTTCTTGCATGGTGAATTGCAAGAAGAAGTGTATATGGAGCAGCCAATAGGTTATGAGGAGTTAGAGCATCCCACATATGTGTGCAGGTTAAAGAAGGCGCTCTATGGGTTGAAGCAAGCACCTAGAGCATGGTCTGACAAGATTGGAGAGTATCTTGTCAATATTGGATTTCATTTTTCTGATGCTGATCACTCACTTTACGTGAGAAAGGGAGATGCAAGTTTGGTCATCATAGTCATCTATGTGGATGACTTGATTATTACAAGTGACAATGACAATGGGATTGCTGAAGTTAAGGACTTCTTGAAGAAGAAATTTGAGATGAAAGATTTGGGTGAACTGAGATACTTCCTTGGTATTGAGGTGATCAGATGTGATGATGGTATATGGCTATCCCAAAGGTAGTATGGCTTGGATATGTTATCCAAGGATGGTATGACAGCATGTAAGCCTCTTTCAGTACCACTGGAGCAAAATGTAAAGTTGAGTGCTCATATTGGGGATGAGATAGAAGACCCTACTATGTTCAGGAGGATAGTAGGGATTTTGATTTACATGACTATCACAAGGCCAGACTTGAGCTCTACTGTTGGCATTGTCAGTTAGTTTATGCATATGCCTAGAAAGCCTCATTTAGATGCAGTTAGACGTATATTGAGGTACGTGAAGCCCACTTTACATTATGAACTTTTTTATGAGGTAGGTAAGGATGTACAAGTCTTTGGATATACAGATGCAGATTGGGCTGTTAGCATGTCAGACAAAAGATCTACAAGTGGATTCATGTTTTCCCTTAGTAGTGCAGTAGCTACATGGAACAACAAAAATCAACCTACAGTTGCTTTATCGAGTTTAGAGGGGCTGAGTATAGAGGTGCTGCTATGGCAGCATGTAAGGTGGTATGGCTTCAAAATTTATTAGGTGATTTGGATATGCAAGAAGATGGTCTAGTTTTCATTCATTGTGACAACATGAGTAGCATACAGCTAGCTCGGAATCCAGTGTTCCATACTAGGACAAAACACCTTGAGGTGCACTACCACTTTGTGAGAGAGAAGGTACTTGCAAGAGAGATTGACTTGGTATATGTCAGCACACAGGATCAGATAGCTGACATTTTCACAAAGGCATTGGGTGCAGAGAAGCTTCGAAAGTTCTGAAGCTTACTTGGAGTTGCAGAGATAGACTTGAGCTTGAGGGGGAGTGTTGAGATGGCAAGCTCAACACGTGCAAACATTGATGATGGACTGCCTGGCTAGATGGGTCCACACGTCTACACTTAGCACGTTGGTGGTCATTATGATACTCACATGGCCACTGACTTATCACTTATTATATTTAGTTTGTTACACCTACCTACAGCTGGCAAAGACATAGCGCCAGTCGATTAGTGTAGTCGGTTATGCAATGTTTGACTTAGTAGGCCACTTTCCTTTATGTTGTATCTTATCTATAATTTGTGTACATTGTATAGTGTGTGGAAGAAGAAGAAAAAATCAGCAAGAAAACGTTTTGGCCTCCATCTCTCTTCTTGTGTTCTTGAGTAAGCTTCCTCTTGTGTATATAGTGTGTGTTTGGTGTAGCAGCTCAAGCAAGTCTCCCCACCACGCGATTCTTGACAAGAGGGAGGGAGAGAGAGAAATAGAGAGAAGAAGGGAAGGAGAGGGAGAGAAAGGAAAAGGGGGAGAGAGGGGGACTTCATGAAAAATAGAGAGATGGAGAGAGAAATGTAGAGAGGTGGCTTCATGAAAAATAGAGAGAGGGAGTGGAAGAGAGAAATAGAGAGTGGGAAATTTTTTTAATGAATATTTTTGTCGCTTTAGATGTCAGTATATGGCATGTATATCTTGTACTGTTAGGAGTCACTATATGCAAAATCAGTAAGCTAGATTAGCCACAAAGAATCTAGTTAAGGAGGGAGATCTTGAGGTGTCTTGCATTTCCTTGATTTGTCATGGGTTAAAATTAATTTTATGGTCATGAGTCTTGATGAAATTGGCAGATTACTAGCTGATAGGTAGCATATATGGAGGATTTAGGCTACAGATAATTCACTAGAAAACTTGTATGCAAGGTGTCCTAATGTGAAACTTACTATTGGGGATGTCTAATATGAATAACACTTTTTTGTATAATTTTATTCTTCCTATCTCATGATTCTTGATAGTCGTACATTGCAATAGTTTATATGAAAATAAAGGTTCTACATGATGCCTTTGTAGGTTTCATGATGAAAAGCAAGCTGTGTATTTTTTTCACAACATATGTTAATCATTCAGAAATGGTGATAGTCTAAGAGACTATTATTTCCCTCCAAATTCTCAATAATTCAAGGATTCACTACAAGATACAAGTCTCATACCGACGTTCAAAGCGACGAAAATGTTCATTAAAAGATTTTCCCCGGTCGTTGCTAAACACGTCGGTATTAGCGACGCCTAACCATTGCTATCTGCATCACTATGCGGCGCAATAGGGACACAGATAGCGACATGTGCAGTAAATTTGTGACGCTTATAGCAATGGTTAAAGAGAAAAACGATTTGTGGAAAGGCAACTTATTGTCCTGCCACATATAGCACTATGTGCTATATTTGGGTTGTATAAAATAATTGCAGTAAGATGTACAATGGTCATCAAAATGAAGGTAAAGTGTACTTGAATCCACAACTAGACTGATACATAAAATAGATACAAGATCGCTTAATGAAAGCGCTCATGGAATCATGGCAAGATACAAAGGGTGATAGTAACATAGTACATAGAAAATGCCTACATAGATCACATGACAAAAAAGAAGAGGATGTGCACTCCACATATCCAAGCGCGGCTATAGATCCTTGCCATCTAAAAGCTCGTCTTGCCACAAAGGCGCATCAAACGGACTCTACAAAAAATGGAATAACTACATATCAATCCAACATACAATAATGCATTTTAATTAAAATTAGTAACTATGAACAAGAAAGATGAGTGACTTACAATGAGACCGTGTCTCTCTACGTATCAAGTCTTCAGGCTGGTGGGATCATGGTTTGTAATGGAGTGCTACAAAGAAAACAAAATACAACTATTAAAAATACAATTTTAAGTACAAGCAATATTGCAAAAAAATAAGCGAGAAGAACAAATGAAAAACTTACAAAGTCCTCCAAATAAGTCATGTGGTTGCCACTCCCAAGATGATAGACCACTCGTGTCTCCACTTGTGCCCTTGCTTCCTCGCACTACTGTCTCCAACGTCCTGGAGAATCTATAGTCTCCTCTATGAGTCGGCACCAGTCATATGCATCTAGCCACTCGGGCTTTGAGGCTCCACTTTTAAGTGCCTTGTGTGCATCTGAACATCTATGTGACATGTACGCATGCAATGCACTCCATCATCTAGCATGTGAAAAACATATCTGCTGCGATGGATACCGGAAACTCCTCATGTAAGGATGCTACTATATAGTCCTTTCTCCCCTCCAGTATGTTCTTCCAATGATCCAAGACATTGTGCCAAAAAACTTGTTGGCACAACTCTCTCATAAGAGCCATCACCCTCCTCCCCTCATCATTCATGATGATGGCTCTTGTCCTATCATCTACAAGGTATCCATACCCCTTTGGGGTATATCTAAGATGTGTCCTCTCCCACTTGCGACCATGCTCCTGGACATATCCAGGAGACCCCTGTACATCTGGTGTACCCATGGCATTGGTATCTTTCGAAGTACCACGTGTGGAGACAATTGAGTAAAAATTGGAGTGACTAGAGTAGATGTCCCACAAGGGTGACAAATCCCACAGGTGATGCAAATCCAACAGAACGATGAGGCGGAGACACTGCATTGCTACCTCCACACACAACAACCACCTGAGCCACCCTCTCTCAAATCTACATAAGAGTGAGTTGTAGCACCCATATCTCAAGTGGAGCGTGGGATCACCGCATCCACATCTCCGCAACATCTCCTAGAACCACTCCCTCTATTCGGCCCAAGTCTAAAGTGTCAACCTCATCTACTTGAAACCCATGCATTAGAGCGTGTTAAAGTAGATTGAACAGAACGAGCTGATAGTGTTTGAGACAGCTCTTGGTCCAACATATCTCTGAATCGAGCCATCTGATCTGGAGACATACATGTAAAGATCTCTTGTAGCTCCTCGTCACTCATCCCTTGACTCATCGTGCTATCCAAATATCCACAAAGGTCACCTGAACACACAAAAATTGATGTTAGCATAAGAAATATAAAGATTCAAGAAAAGAACAATAATATAACTCTAAAAATTTTGATCTTATTTAAAATTCATATTCTAGAGTACCCTTATAAGTGATTCATCAACAAATTGAGCAGGTGGATGCTCCAAGTATGAGTAGCCTATGGTCCCATGTCAATCTCTTGACACAACTCCGCATACACTGGAAGGTCGATAGAAAGGTCACCACAAAAGGATGAGTCCACCTCGTTCTCTCCTCATCTATGCTGAGAACATTGCTTTCATCATATACTCTCACACTTCCAGATGCTGAAGGTACAACATACCACCATTGAGGTTGTCAGGGGTTTGGATAGAAGATTACCTATTCAAAATCACATACAAGAGATATTTAACATTTGTGACATATACCATGTCATAATAAAAGTTTAAAAAACATGAGTTCATGCACCTATTCACAATGGGCTGGTAATACAAACGTGTCACGCAAATCCGTCCATCTTTTTTCGAAATCTATTTTGAGAAATCCAGATAGACCTTGTCGAGCAGTTGTCCCGAATCCTTCCAGTACCACTTTGAACCATTGCACATGGAATAGGATCATGGAGAAGTTACAATAATCCACTATGATAATACTATGCAAGTTCCCAAAATACTACATCTCTTCTACAACGGTGTTTGGATCCGTAGCTCGCCGTTGGCTCTCTTGCTCAAACTTTGCCATGACACCACAATCTGTTGTGGAGCGCATCTTGTCGCTACACTCCACGTAAAAATATTGTCCACACGACCACACCACACTATATATTTTATACTGTACATTGAAACAGTTAACTAGTTCACATATAAAATCTAGATATGACAATTTATAAAACATATGGCCACCTTTGGACTGCATCCCCTCAAAAATTCCCACTCCTCAGTAGGGACCTCCATCCCTTTGCGAGAGGCTCCAATCAAAGCTCCATGCAACCATCGCATTGACATAAACCATGGCATCTCCTCCATGCCTGCATGATATCGAATGGGTCGGTGGTGCATACTATATTGATATTTGGATCACACTTCTTCCCAATCTTTCCTATCTTGCTCGTACCTAGCAAGCAATGTCTCCATGGAGGCATGGTGCAACATACAAAAAAGATTCACTTTGTCCTCCGTTACAACATCCATCCTTTTTTCAACCCTGTTTCCAATCAACACATCTCCGAGCAGTCTATCATCATCCTTCAGCGACTATAGTATATTGTTGTCTGAATCCACCATTAGTAGCCACTATGAGATATGCACTAACACCTTGGACACCAAGCAACCTTCAACCATGCTACCTTCTGGCCGAGCTCATTGTCGCACAAAGCCTTTCAGGGCTTTCATGAAGTACTCCAAGAAGAACATCCATTGCATATGGATAGGCCCCGCAATCTCTACTTCATCTACAAGATGGAGCAGGAGGTGGGTTTGTATCATGAGCATGCTAGTGGGTAGGTACTTCTCAAAGAGATAGACCATCTCAATTGCTCCCTGCCTTGTGGATTCAATAGAGGATGTCTTGATCTCCTTCTGTGAGATCCATTGCACTAAATTTGACAACCTGTAAATCGCCCCACGTATTTTTGGAGTGAGGCATCATGCAATTATGATCGGTAGTACAAATTGCCACAAATGAAGAAGCATTATGAGCAATGACTACACTCCAAATAGCAAAATACACAGGCCACTTACAGTTCATTCGTAGTACAAATCTGACATATCTTATGCCAATCATGGGATTTTAGCCCTGATAATTGGTCATCTTTCGAAAATGCAAATCTAAGAGAACGCATCATACCTGTCAGAGTGCCAATAGACATGATAAGTTGCTTCAAAAAGCTTTATTAAAAATACATTTTGATTGCCTACCTATTGGATGGTGCGTATTCTATTCCAACGGGCGCTCTGATACCAAATATGATGTGTCCACCAGTCTCAATCCAAGGTGTACCTTTTAGTAGTCCTTCAATAGGTTTTCCAAAATGGCATCGCCTAGTGCTCCCTTGGAGTATCATAGGGGTTTGTCACTTAGGCCCTATTGATTCTACATTACAATGAAAAAGTTCTAGTTGAACCCACTAGGATTGACCTAAATTTTCATGTTCCTAAAATGAGACGAGTCTCCTAACAACCCACTCTAGTGTTAGTAATTTCAAGTTTCCACTTCCTACAGGATTACTCGAATAGAAGTAGACTTGCCATTGCAGTTGGTTCAAAGAGAATAGGAGATGGAGGGGAGTTCAATACATCAACCCTCCTGCCCATAAGGAAAAATCCCATTCTGGCCTCCTAAAAAATGCAAGTCTATTCTATCTAACGACTAGTTATGGTCAATTTATCGTCTTCCTACTTCTATCCTGATTTTAAAAAGCTCCTAGCTAACCGGGACCACCTTACCATCGGCAGCACAGACGAACCCCCATTTGGGGTCATGCCCACCTGCTCTCCTTTCATGACGATATCATGTTAAGTTTTTTTAATTACCTACAACACATCTATTGAAACATATACAATCAGCTTCCTTAATTAGTCTGTTAAATCACAAGTTCCTTCACGTAATTTATTTCACGGACATACATACAATTCAAATAACCCTTGAATTAAAAACAAATCCCTTTATTATATTGGAAGTTTATTACAATTTTCATCTTTTCGATCCTGCAGAATTCCACCAGGGTATTCTGTCCATCAAGATTCCTCCCTTATAACTAGTATTAGGGTTCCAAGATCCCATCTTGGGTCCCGAAGGGGCTTGTTAGATTCTAGGAGTAATGTAGAATTTATGGCCAAAGTCCCCCTCGTGGCATCCACATTTCCTACTACTCAAGACTATCCCTATGGACAAACCTTTCTACTACAAAGCCGGTCTAAGCCTCTCAAAGCGATTATCATGACCCCCTTAGAGTAGGGTCTCGCAGCTAGCTTGGGGTTTCCTAGTGCAATCTTTCATGTTATCCTGTTTGTCAATGTTTTTAATCAAAGATCTAGATTCTAGCATTTAACACAAACAAGCCTTTCAAACAATGACAATCACACCATCATGCACTTCACAGCTTCACATAGCCAAGGTACATCCTTAACCCAAGGTAACCTTACATTCTAACGAGGATTCTTCTTCCCATAAAGAAATGTTGAGTACAAATCTTTCAATGTTGTTAAGCAAGACATGAATTTACCATTTAGGGGTAACTTACCCAACATAAGCGAATTTCCTTTAGTTTGATAATTAGAAAGATATTGTGATAATAATTTAACAAGATGATTTACAAGATTCTTTAAATAAACTTTCACTTTTTAAGCATTAATCAACTCCTAATCATTATCACATTTGGTAATAAATATATCAATTATTTTACTAATCTCAAGTGGGCATAATGTCCTTTACTCATTTCGTGCAATAACCTCTTGCAACTATTTCCATCATGATTCTACGAATTATAATCTCAATTAATCTATCTACAAATCATAGGGCAGTTAACCATTTGTGAGTGTATTAATACGCTCTCTAGAGCAAATTGATATCTCATGTAAGTGTAAATACAAAAGCTAAAATTTTATGAACTTAATTTTGGAAAAACCCTATTATTTTATGTGGCGATCACTACAAGATATAGGCCTTATACCGACATTAAAAGTGACGAAAATGTAAATAAAGAATTTTTCCCCCGTCGTCACAAAAAGTGTCATTATCAGCATCGCATTTGCGACGCTCATATCGACGCAAATAATGACGCTTTGGGACACTAATAACGACACCAATAACGATGCCTACAGTAAATTTGCGATGCTAATAGCAACAGTAATAGGTAAAAAATTTTGTGGCAGGGCAGCTTCATATAGCACTATGTGCTTTATTTGGGCCATACAAAATAGTTTCTACACTGTGTAGAATGCTCATGTAAATAAAGACAAAGTGTACTTAAATCATAACACTGATATATGAAATAAATACATGATCTCATAATGAAAGCAACTAGTACAATCATGGCAAGATATCACTACATAGAAAATGTCTACACAAATCAAGTGACCAAAAAAGAAGGGTGTGTGAGCTCTAGGGATCCAAGGGCGAGCTATACATCGTCGCCATCCAAAAGCTCATCCCACCGCAAAGGAGCATCTAACAGACTCTGCAAAAAAAAAAAAACACATCAGTCCACCATACAATAATGCATTCTAATTAAACATGGTAACTACGGACAAGAAAGATGTGTGACTTACAAGGTTGTCGCATCTATACAATCGGTTGATCAATGCAGTGACACCGTGCCTCTCTGTATATCGAGTCTCAAGGCCGGTCGGATCGCGATTTGTAATGGAGTGCTGCAACAAAGGAAACAAAATACTAACTATTAGAAACAGGATTGTCAGTACAAAGGATATTGCAAAAAAATAAGCAAGAAAAACAAAAGAAAAACTTACAACATCCTCCAGATATGTTATGTGGCCGCCACTCCTAAGAGGATGGACCACTCTCACCTCTAGTCGTGCCCTCGCCACCTCGCGCTGCTGACTCCAACATCCTGGAGAATCTGTAGCCTCCTCCCTCAGTCGGCACTAGTCATCCGCGTCTAGCCACTCGGGCTTTGCAAGTTTCCCAAATACTCCATCTCATCTATAACCGTGTTTGGATCCATTGCTCTTCGTCGGCTCTCTTGCTCGAACCTTGCCATGATACCATAGTCTGTTGTGGAGTGCATTTTGTCAATACGCTCCACGCGAAAATGTCGTCCGCGCAACCGCACTGCACTATATATTTTGTACTGTACATTGAAACACTCAAATTAATTTTCATATATAAAATATAGATATGACAAATCCTAAACACGTCATCACCTTTGGACTACATTCCCTCGAGAATTCCCACTCCTTGGTTGAGACCTCTGCCCCTTCGCGAGATGATGCGATCAAAGCTCCATGCAACCATCTCATTGACATAAACCATGGCATCTCCTCCATGCCCTTAGGATATCGAATCGGTCGATGGCATGTACTATGTCAAAATTCAGATCGTGCTTCCTCTCGATCTTGCCTAGCTTGTTGGCACATGGCGAGCCACATCTCCATAGAGGCATGGTGCAACATACAAAAGTGATTCACTTTCTCCTCCATTGCAGCATCCATTCTTTTTTCATGATCCTAGAAAATTGAATGATTTTATTTTGTAGTTTTGATTGATTTGAATAATGACATTATAAAGAAAGCCACAAAAGTAATATTGTTTTTTCAATGCACCTCTACCTTCGAGCGGTTCAACAAATTGATAGTTTTTGTTTAGTTTTTTAATGCAAGCCCTTTTTGCCTGTTTATTTGGGATGTCACCCAAAGGGAACCATCAAGAGATGGCAAGTACTATTGAGTCGAGTACACCTGTTTATTTGGGATGTCACCCAAAGGGAACCATCAAGAGATGGCAAGTACTATTGAGTCGAGTACACAACAAGAAGGAGTCGAACTTGAGATCGAGAGAAACTCACCCACCCACCTCAACCAATTGGGCTATGGCTCATTGGTATAGTTTCTGTTTAGTTTATATAATACCTATATAAATGAGTTTCATGTATGTCAAAGTGTTTTTACAAAACAATTTAAAGTGTTCAAAAAATTTATGAGAAAGTTGAGGACATTGGCAAATTCAACCATCTTTCTGTAAAATATCCTCAATGATGCCCCTTGAAAAATACATTTTCTTAACCAAATGGCTTTTTTTTTTAAACTCCTATCATATGTTGATAAAAATCCTTGAAATAAATTTCACTCAAAGCGCGGCGGGGGGGGGGGGGGACCATGTGGAGCTTGGATGGGTCATTCATCATATGCACTATATGTATCACATGAATTCAACAAAAGGGATTTCATAATATAGTTTTTACACATTTTTCACATACAAAATGATGCCATTAAAGGGTTTATTCATATATTGAATAGAAAAGGGGAAGTAGTGGTTGCATTTGTCAAAAGTGGTAGGGAAGCCATAGTAGATGGTAGAGAAGGGGGGGGAGGAGAAGGAGGGAGAGGAACTGAGGATTAGTCGATGACAAAGAATCGCCTAGAATAGAGCCATTAATAGAATCCTTAGAGGTCAAATCCTTGTCAAAGTTTACACCCGTACTCACCTCAAGCTTCCATGTTTTCGAGTTGAAAAGTTGATAGCCCTTCATGGTAATGTTATAGCCCATGAAGATAAGCTTCTTGGACTTCAAGTCAAGCTTTAACTTCCATAGAGGGTTTACATATAGTGAACCCCTTCAGGAATTTCTTCGATAATATATATTCAAAGAGAAACTAAAATTTTAAGAAGGTATACAAATAGCCACAATTGTGGCTTTTTTGCTACAAGACTATTGTTAATTGCATAGTAGGTACTTTTAATGGGGGAACCATTAAGGAAGAAAATGCATACTCATGTTCAACAAATAGCTTATTCGAATCATTGGTAATGACTTGGAATAGATCTGAGCATCTATTTATTGCTTACACTATATTTTTGTTTAAATTGGTTTTGAAGGTTACACCAAAATCTGCAAAACATGAACTTTAGACACCAAAATATATTTTTATTACATAATAATAAAAAAGTTATGTATTAGGATCAAGTAAGTTAATTAATCCATAAAGACTAGCTAGTTCCTCTTTATCTATTTTCCTTGTGAGACTATGCATACCCAAAAATCACCATACATTTAAACCATGTAGCCTCCCCAATCACTACCTCACAAAAGGGGCTCCATTTCGGATTATCCACATCTTTTTGAGAGTTGTGACTTTGACCACGTGAAGTACCATCTGCCCATCTTTGTTAAGAGGCCGAAATTTCCTAAGTGTGCAAGCTTGCATTTCCTTTTCATGTTGAATATTGTACAAGGTGTGTGGCATAACTTTGTTCCATGCCTATACCCATTCCAAAAAAAGGCTTAATGTTTTCTCATCTCTCATTCATCTATCATGCTGCTTATTAGCAGTTACCGCTGCATACATTACAATGTGCCACAAAAATGCTTGATTATGGAATGGAATGTGTAAAGCTCACCTACGTTTTAAAATGAACTCAAGTATTTCTCTTAATATGGTTACTCCTTAAGCTTTGGATACTCTAGTAGACTCCTCCTTCCTAGCTTAAAAGTATCATTTTTATCAGTCTAGTTTCCAAATATTGTTTCATGCACTTTCCTCTCCTATTGATAGAGGGTCTCACTCTTGGGACTCCTCTCTTATTATTGTTTCAATGTTGACTTACTCTTCTAGCAATATAGTCTTAGGTTGGTTGGATTACTCTCGGCAAACCCCACTTGTCAACATCTTGGTCTCCGTACACAATTCTCCTACTTGTGTCCATCTATTTTAGCCTTATGTACTCCTTTGGTTACCAAAGTGCGAGCCCTGCTATCTAATTCTATTGCAATTGGGGGGATAAAGTCCCTGGTTCAAAATATGTTTTCCTTCAAATTGATCCCTTTCAACATATCCCTATCAACTTTAGCAAACATTTTCTCCTTATAATTAGATCCACCAAGTTCCATTTTACATTGATTACAAATAGGGCATGAGTATCTTGAGCCTAACCTACAACAACCATTACTTTAGCCTTTAACTATTTACCTTGCTCCTCAATTTATCCAAGACCCAAATAGTCTTCAAGGCTTCGCTTGTTTCTACTCCAATTATGAATCCAAGATACATAGAGATGCTTCCCTTATTGTGATCACATTTCCTTGCCACCCTAATGGTGGTCTTCAATAACATGAAGAAGTAATGGCTTTTCCACGTTGATATTGATATATGCAATTCTCACATAGGCACCACCAAGTATATATAGTTCCATGTCAAGACTTTTGTTAGCAGTTACCATCATCATCAAGTCATCTCAAAAACCTTGCTCTAAAGGTGTTTCCCTTTGTATTTAGTCCCTTCAATATGATGTACCCTAGCCATTTTTTACATCAAGCATAAAAGTGGGTGATTTCCTATAACAAATAGGAGTAGACTTATTGACAACCCTATCGTACTCCACATTCACTTGAGAAAGGATCCAGTCGTCTACCATTAATTGATACTTGGGCTTCAACCTCTTCTTTAAGCATAAATGGAAGACTAACAAACTTCTCAATGAATCTAAGTGCCAAAAGATATTTCATGAGAAAATCCACACTCAAGTTATCCTTGGCTTTTTGAGCCTCCAATCAACCTCCAATCAAAGTGTATTTTTTTGCCTAACATTTTTGCTCACTTGATAAGTATGATGATATTCATTACATTGTCTAAGATGGAGCAATCCTTGATAGATTCATACTGCAATGGATTTATACACTATTTCATAATTGATCCTAACTCATGAATATGGCCTTCCTAAGTAGCTTATACAATATGCTCACTAAAGAAATCAGTCTCCAATGCCCTAATTTGAAGCATTCTTGCTATTTAGGAATCAATGCAATTTTTCCCCCCTTAATTCAAAAAGATAACGTGCATTCCAAAATTTGATCATCAAGCCACTCATTGCTCCTTTTATGTAGAACCATATATGTTTCAAGATATCAACTATGATTCCATCATATCCAACACTTGTGTTTCCCACAACTCTTCAAGGGTTCTTCCAATTCCTCAATGGAGAAGTTAATTGTAAGCCTATGATTCTCTTTAGGTAAATCATATATATATATATATATATATATATATATATATATATATATGATCAATCTCACGTGACTCCATACTCCAAGTGCCATGATTGGCCAAGCTCACTACACCCATGCACATTATATTATCACCAACAATTGCATTTATCACATCTCCAACTTGTGTATTTTCCTAGAGCTTTATTGTATTATTTTTTGGTACTTTTTTTATTTGTGGTACTTTATGGCTATCACACTATCATGGTTTTATTATTTTACAAGAGCCAAGCTTTGTACACCCATACACATTGTATTATTACCAATAATTGTATTTATTTCACCTCTAACTCTTGTGTGGATTGTGCACATAGAAACCTAATAACAATAGAATAGGCTAGGTATAATTAGATTAAGGTGCTTCAAGAAATTACTAGTCTAGGTTCCACAATGTGGGTAGGATGCCCATGAGAGAATGCAAACCCTAATTCACAATGCTAGAAATCTTAAAATGTAAAAGAGATGCAAACCCTATGATGAGAATGGGGCACCACCTTAGAGGATGACCTATCGTTGACCCTAATTTTCATTTATATAAGGGTAGTAGGTGTCACTTGTAATCACTCTTTTGGTACATCTATATTGTGAAAGCTCTATCTCTCAATGTAACTATTGAGCATTCATTCACTTATTTCATTCTATCATCTTATTTCTATTCTTGAGATTGAGAGAGGGAGTGAGAGGTGTATTTGAGAGAGGAATTGAGAGAAGGTGAAGCTATATATATTCTTCTTACTTTTCTTCTTCTTCTCTCCATCCATGGTAAGACGATTGAGTTTGGAGTTGCACATGAACTTGTTAAATTGCAAAAGAGTGAAGAATTGGGTGTGAGGAGCCTCTTCTCCATATTCTTTATCTACTTCTCTACCTTATTCTCTCATCATTGGCAAAATGAGTAATGAATGCTAAGGAGAAAAAACATTAGACCATGTTTATTAGGTCGTGGAACCATCTTTGAGCTAGTTTTATGTTCACTATAACTCAAATCTAGTCTTATCTTATCGCTTTCTAGGGATAGTGAGAATGATGCATGGTTACTTAGAGTGGAGTGTTGAGAAGACAAGGTGAGTTATTATCCCCAAAGTGAGTTGTGGCTTTTGAAATTTTATACGTCTATCCAAAGTCTCAACTCTTGTGTATTTAGCCCAAGCATAAAGGCTCAAAGATGGTTCCATGACCTATGCAGTATAATCTAATGCCATCCAACACCAAGTATATC
The DNA here is from genome assembly GCF_053477565.2 of Lygodium microphyllum. Lineage (NCBI taxonomy): Eukaryota > Viridiplantae > Streptophyta > Polypodiopsida > Schizaeales > Lygodiaceae > Lygodium > Lygodium microphyllum. Next base: position 142,049,636 of record NC_141151.1, on the reverse strand, counting down.
ATTAATGAGAGAAAAACATAGAGAAGAAGAAGGAGAGAAAGAAGACGGAAAAGAGCTTTATCATGACTAATTCTTCACTCTTTCCCAAACTCACAATCTCACTCTATATCTTAAAGCTCAAATCTCTTACCATGGATGGAAAGAAGAAGAAAATTAATACAGGGCTTCTCTATCCAAAATTCCTCACAAAACATACCTCTCTCTCTCTCTCTCTCCTTCATTGTCAATAATGAAGACAAGATGATAGAATAGAAGTGAATGAATGCTCAATGATTGCATTGACAAAGCCTCTGTAGCGTGGATATGCCAAAATGATAATTATAATTGAGACCTTCCATCCTTATAAGGACCAAAATTGGAGTTAGGGGTAGGTCTTCTATGTAGGGTGGTGCTCTATTTGCATTTAGGATCTATATATCTTTTGTGTTTTGGGATTTCACAACTATGAATTAGAGTTTGCATCCTCTTTTGAAAGTCATAACCCAACTAATGCTAATTAAACTTGTATCTACAATGATGCCAATGCATATTCCACCTATATAATCTAAGTTTCTCAAAGTACGTGCCCTCTTTAGTAGTTTCTTCAATCTCTTCATGGCCTTCATGTGTATCTTATCCCATTGGAACTTCTGTCCTTTCCTTAGTAGTAGTTGATACAATGTGTCTGCAATATATGCAAAATGTGATATCCAAATAAGATAGATACACAAGCTCCCAAAAACCTCATGACCTTAGATGTTGAATTGCATATCTTATCCATATTATCAATTGCATCCACTTTTGCTTGTGATGGCCTTCTATCACATGATTTATATATATGCTCAAGAATTAGTACTTTCTTCAGACCAAAGATTGACTTTTGACCTCAAAGAGTTACATTCACTACTTCTAGTCTAGCCAAGATCTGCTCAAAGTCAAAAATATGATAAACAATTAACCTTCTACATCCCTATTCATTCAATTCCTCATCCTTATCCTCTTTTGTGTACCCTTTTATCAATATGACATTTAGAAAAGGCATAGTCAAATGAGGTATATAACTATGTAATACCTTGTTCATAGCACTCATTATGTGGGCAACAAATTCATACTAAAGTACACATACACATTTATCCTAATGGTATTTTCATGGTACTAATACATTTGCTTTCAATTGCCAACTGAAATTGATCATGGACAAAGTACAAGTCAGCCAAGGAATATATTTCTCTTTGAGTAAAAGCTTTTATAAATCTATCAACTATGGGACCTACTCCCACATTCCTAATAGTCCCCTATTGACCAACCGCGTAACTAGCATAAATCTCAAAGCCCCATTTTTCTTAGGAATAGTGAATCATCTATTTGAGTCAAAAGTTGAGGAAGGTTCAAGAATTTCCATCTTTTATCTTTTAATTTAAAAGATCAATCGACTTCTACAAATTGGCTTTCAATACTGGTATTGGCCATAATCTCTATGGTACATGTGGAATAGTAGAAATTACCATAGAAGCAACTATACCTACATCTACATAGCCAATCTCATGTGGCTAGAATGCACAAGCCTTGCCATACCTAGACAACATCTCCTCAAAGCATCGCTTCTTTGACAATAAAAGAAACTCAACATAACCAATTTTTAGCTCTTTGAGATATTTATAGTGAATCTATTACCACCCTTCTTTGAGTCCATCGAATTTGTGTTGGGGGTTAAAGGCTATTCCTAGCCATCTACATTTACTATACACTTAATGCCCATACACATGTACATTGCATACGATAGTCACCCATCACTATCAATTGTGATTGTTGGAGTTCCCACATAATGTCTTACTCTTTCTTCCTTGAACCTCTATAGCTATTGCTTACACTTGTGTTTCCACTCTTGCTCCATCTTTCAACTAGTATCAGAGCATGCATTCAAGGAGCTCCTTTAGTATTACCTTTTGCCTAAGAAAAAGAGCTTGCTTGAAGCTTTCATGGATGCCTCAACCCTACACTCCTAAGATATGGATTGACCTTCCACTTGCTTTATCTTGTTCCAACATGGTTGCTTGAGGCCTTTTATGAGATTTTATAAGCCTTGCCATGTTTCCCCTTGTGGCCATTTACTTTAGCCTAATGACTAGCAAGTAGCCCATGTGTTTACATTTTCTATCTCTACCCCTTGTTCCTAACACAAACAACCTCCTCTAGCTCATGCTTTGGACCCTTGATACTTGGACAAACCCTTGGGAATACTCCCCAGAAAATCCTTGGGAACACATCCAAGTTGAATACCTTCAGCCATTGACTGTGATCTAAGATAGATGAGTTGTAATACCTTGTGGGCAGCATGTATTTAAATGCCTATGGCTCATGTGATGCTTATGTGATATGTTCATTATGCCTGGATATTGGTTTGATTCTTGGATAAGCCTTTTGGATTTATTAGAGCTCTAATAGCTCAACATTTGAAGGGTCCTTTGATGTAGCAAAGTTTGGGTAGCAAGCATTCATTGCCAAGGTTTATCTATTAAATGCCTACATATGCTTAGGGTATGCTACATGTATATGTCAATGCTTGCCATTTATATTTATGCTTGGATATGCTTATGTTGAGCTCTACATCTTGGATTTGAGATTGGTCCATTGCATTTGGGTGGTGGCTATTTTCTTCAGTGGTTTCTTCTTATGGGCTTGAATACCTATTGTAGATATATGCTCATGAATGTATACATGATGAATTTTGGGCTTAGGGGGTTCATTATATGTATCTCCTCTCTATATCACGTGCATTTAAGGATTATTTAGAAATACACTTATCTATGAGTTTTTCTTGAATAAAACACAACTTTTTTAATTCAATCTATAAATAATCCCTTTATATGACACCATTCTATATGTTAAAAATGTATGAAAATGTTATTTTAATAATCCCTTATTTTGAACCCACGTGATACGTACATATATTCATGAGTAAACTCCCCAAGAATTTGGGCACCCAAATGTTATGAGATTTATACATTTAGATTTTTTTTAAATCTTGGATACTCTAGATTCACTTCTAGTGGGACTACTAGGTATTTTCTTTGCAGCTTGTGGTTCATTCGAGTCACTGGGCGACTCTCTTATGGTTTCTTGATTTATGCATATACTATCACTATAGAGGTTTATGATTATAGGCTGATGGCTTTGATTTGGAAATTTGTACCTCTTACTGCTAGTGGATTTTTAGTGGTGGATATATGCTTGGCATGAATATTGGTATGCATCTATGTACTTGAAACCTTGGATGTTTTGACTAACTTTGGTACTTGGTGGTTTGTGCTCGGACTTTATGCTACTAGTTGCATTGTATATCCCAATTACTACCTAGATCTTCCTAGTAGTAGGAGCATACTCTTTTGTATGTTTTCCTATAGTTACATATTGATTTATTGAGGTTGTATGGATGACCATGCTAAAAATAAGTTTTGAGCAATTTCTTTGAGAGATGACACTCGTATTCAACACTCCAATTCTTCCTCCTTTGGATAGTAGTGTATTGGCTCAGTCTTTCTCTTGTTGCATGCTTTTTGGCTTGGCTTTGAAGTTGATTTTTTGTTAGTATAGCAACCCATATTCTCTCTATTTGATAAAGATAATGACAAGTGCTTCAAATGCTTCCAATGACAGTGCTAGATATCCTCAACATAGAGAAGTTGCATTGTGATAACCTTCAGTATTGGAAGACTCTGATTTGGCAGGTATTGGTGCAAAAGAAGCAAGTCATGTATTGAAATTAGAGCAAATAAAGCTAGAAGATTATGATGTAGATGATTGGGAAGAGATTGATTAGCTATATAAGTCTACCATTATTTTGTCATTGTCAAAGTAGGTATACTTCAATATCATTGAGAGTGAGGGTGGTGCTTGTAGATTATGAAAAAAGATTTGTGATCCCTATAATAAGGAGAGACCTACAACACAACTATATTGGCTTTAGAAACTTATTGATCTTCATATGAAGGAAGGGACATTTATGTCTTCTCAACTAAATGAGTTATATTCCATCTTCAGTCAAATTACTTTGTAGGGCCTTAAATTTGAGGAGAATATTGTCTCTTTTCTTACTTGTCACACTACATGAGTCTTGGGATACATTCCACACTCCTATGAGTACCAACTTTTTCTTCTCAAGTTTCCCTATCTTCAAATATGTCAAATTTGGGTGATTATACTTAGTATAAACATTATCATTTTTCAAATTTTGGCGATGGATTGGATTTTCATAGATGACACTCATCATATTGTTAAACATGATGGAACTTGATATTGATGAGAATATATTTTAAAATAGATTAGATTAATCTTTATAAATAATTTGCATCAATAGATAAAACTCAATTCACAATCCCAAAAATTCAATCTAAATATAACTTTCTTATACTTTACTCACTTTTATAAAAGTGTTTTTACACTTGTTTTAAAAGAGAAGTGAAAAATAATCATTTAATTTGAAAAGGAAGATAGTTTATTCATCATTGTTGATTTCCATATTCCATTCTTCAAGAATGCTAGAGGTGGCATGCCTTCCATGCACACCATCTTGCTTCCATATTGCAGTTGTAGTATCAAATGGAAAAGACTCCAAGATATATAAGTTTTGTTCATAGAACCATACACAAAGATCAAGATGCTCATCCAATCTATCCCTAAACTTGTTTCTAATGTACTCTAATTCGCTAAAAGTTCTCTCATGTCCATACTTCCAATGATCATGACCAAAGAAAGATGAGCCAATTTAGCATATTCAAAGATCCTAGACTTTAGCTGTGGACCCTTGGACTAGCTTCTTGCATAAACTAGTCACATTATTTTCTTTAACATGTGTTTTCTCCACATGAATTTCCATAACCACTACAAATAAGGTACTTTGAGTGTTCCAGCGCTCCCCATCACAAAAAGGCACGAGAAAGAAACAACACCCAACTCTTTTCTTTCTATACTAGAAGGTTTCTAGTACCTCTAAATGTTGCTCCAACAAAGCATATCGATTAGGTTGTGTTATGAAAAATAGATAAAATTATTTATTTTAGGATTTGATTTATGTGTTATTTTAGGATTTAATATACGTGAATTTTTATTTGGCGCATGGAAATACGCGGCACTGATTGCATTGTGCAAGGTGGAAACATGCAGCATCGATCGTATTGTGCAAGGTGGATGTCAAGTACATTAATGTGTATGTTTTATGCTATAATGACTAGCAGATTATTATTTTTGTGTGGAGTGCAAGTTAGCACACAATTATTATTATTTAAATAATATCTCATTAGTTTGGATTTATTATGTTTTTATAAGCACTCCATAGTGCACAATTGTTGCATGCACACATGCACAAAGGATTTATTGGAAAATTATTTTGTAGCAAGCCTAGAAAATGCTACCATATTATTTTCTTGTAAAATTATGAGCATAGGTTAGAGATTGATATTTTTGGGACCATACTTTTGGGGAAATTTTTTTCATACCAAGAAAGAGTCTAAAAGTGAGGCTTACCATGTATCTTGGATAAGAAGATAATCTAAAATTACAAAAATATATTGGATTAGGAAGTGCCCTCTCAATGTGTGGGGGGGATGATTGTGCCCAATGTGTCTCATGCAAGAATTGTCTTTCAACTCTTCTCCCTCTCAATTTGTTGGTTTCTTAATTTTCTTCAATATTTGTCTAAGCTATGGTGATTTTGTGAAATATTGGTATTAGAGTGCATGGATTGGTTTATGAGTCACTTTCAAGGTCACCATCAAGATCAATGAATCCATCCATCAACAAGGTCTCCTTCATCTTCACCATCAACCATCATTGAAACACCTACAAAATAAGGCTCTTATATTTAGTGGTTTCTTACCTTGGTTAAAGGAGATGTTAATTTCACTATTCCCAATGTGAAATTGACCTTAGTAAAGGCTCCTTTCATAAGTTTTTGTCCTTTTCCAATCACGTTTTCTTCAATTCCATCCATAAATGATTTTCCATTAGCAATGTGCTTTTGCTAAGGGGACACACACACACACACACACACACACACACACACACACACACACACACACACACACACACACACACACACACACACACACATTTGTGACCAAAAGCTTGTTGCTACCATGGTACCTTCAAACCCACCTTCACCATTATAATTTCTTATGAGACCTATGAGGATAGGGCCAACCTCATTAGCCAAGCAGTCCTGGAGGCTTCCAAAATTTGCAGTAAGGGCAACCCCAAAACTCGGGGAAGGGGGATAATTTAATAACCCCCCTTACAATACATCATTTTCCCATTTCCCTCTTGCCCCTTTCCATTAGCCTCTTTTACATCTCTATAGGCAATTCCTATGCGGGTATTCTTGTGCAAGTTTTGACATATTTTCTCATACGTAGGAGGATTTTATTAAGCACCATTCATACACATGGGAAGTGCAAAATATTATCTCGCAATGAAACTTTTTTTTGCATGTAGTAAATTTTATTCCATGGGCTATGTTAAAGGGACACTTCAGTGCACTATGGAAGATATACTACAACTATTAGGCCAATTGGAGGATTTCTATTCTATGAGATTATTTATTCTATGGGATCTTCATCCGCGGGCACATAGTCTTCTAGCGTTGAATGCTTTGAGCTTTGGATGCTGGGTTGTAGACAGATGTATTCACATGCTCCATTATCACCATTATGTAACATTGAGTTAGTAGAAGACCACTGGCCTTTAGGAGGAATATCTTTGCTTGATCTCTATGTACATCCCTTTGTGTTGGAGGAGAAGAATGTTTCATGATGGATGCTTTATCAAGGGCATTCTCTAAGGGATGGAGAGAGAAGAATTCTTCGATGGTTAACTCTTCAAAAGAGCTTCGCATGAAAGAATTACAAGGGAGAGGTTTCTTTTTTGGGAAAGGAGTGTCAGGCTGGGATTCTGACTTCTGTGGGGATTTAGGAAAAGATGGTCCTTCTAGTGATGCTTCGGGACTTAGAGTTTTTTCTTTCTCATTTATCTTCTCATCAGATTCTTTTCCATTTCCCAATTCTAAAAATAAAACTGTGTTTGAATGAAAAGATTATTGAGATAGAGACTTACCTTGTTCTGCTCCCAAAAACTCTGGACATTGAGATATGTCTTCTTTTGTTATGAATGACAGAGAGATATAATCTTCTTCTTTATTTGCTTTGGAGAATGTCACAGAGATATCATCTTTCTATTGCTCTTTTAGTGAAGAGAGATTCTTTCAGAATGGCTTTCATCATGGTAAGAGAGGGTAGATCTTTCTCATACTAGGCAATAGTAGTATATTGGGACAAAGGGTTGTGGTTAAGAATGGTAGGTTTCTTTTCCCAAGGTTCATCTTTCCATGCCTTGATCCAAGCATGGTCTTGTTATGCAGCTTAGTTTGCTGGAGATTGACTTCTTCTTTCATTTTTGTTAGTCTAATCTGTTAGAATATCAAGCTCCCATTACTCTCCTGTCAGTATGTATGACCGACATTAGCTGTGTCCAGCTATATCAGCAAGTGGGGACATTAAATAAGTCGGTGGTCTTAGACCTAGTGTGAATGGTCCTATGGACCTTAGTACTATTGTATACACTTATGTTATGTTAGTAGTCTATAAAATAATGGAATATGATGAATGACCTGAGGTCAAGTTGTTGCTCCATTACATTGTCTCTCTCCCTCTCTCTTCCAAAATGGTATCAGAGCCATCATGGATGGGCTCTTGAAGGCATGAAGTTGTGAGAAAGACCTGCAACCTGAAGACTCAGGGCAGTGGTTGAAGAGAAGCAAGCTAACAGTGTGCAGGTTGTCATTGTATCTATGAAGGTATGCATTTTGTCATTTTGGGTTGTCATTATACAAGAGGGTTGTCCTGGCCTATTTGAAGCATTGTAGAGGCTTCATTGAGCACTCAAGAGAAAGCATCAACTATCCTTGTGGAGTATACCTCTACTAAAACCCCCAGGGCTACTGGCGTGTTTGCGCCTGATATTGAATGGTCGTTTTCTTCTGCTAATGAAGATATCAATCACTACCTAGTTGATCTCCAGCTTGAAAATGCTTCTTGGAAGGTTCTTTGATGCCTTGATAAGCTATTGCTTGGTTTGGAGCTGATGTATGAGCTGGACCAGTAAGCTTTAGATCTGAAATATAGTCCAGGTCTGTTACAAACAGGGAATACACAGCATGTATGTATCTCCGACGGGAAAGTTTGGAGCATGTATGACATGTTTTAAAGTGGTATTTGACAATAAATTCACTGTTGGTTACTGAAAAATTGCAAGTTCCACACTGCGTATTCTCTTTACTGCAATAAGCTTGCATGACACAGAGTTACAGTACCTACAAAGTCTATCTACTGACTGATGTACCTATGGGTTATACCACATGTTTGTGGATGTTTTTGAGGTTGTAAAGGGCTGAAATACCCTGGTTTTTTGCAGAGAATAGTTGCAAAAAACTATCATAAACAGTCAAGGACTGAGGTTGGTCAGAGTGACTTGTTGGCTTGCAGGAAGTCAGGCAGTGAGTAAATAGTGTCTGGTACAACATGGCAAATGCAAAAAGGACTAACAACATAACCCAAATAGTGGGGGAAAATCTTGACAGTAACAATTATGCCATATGGAAGTTTCGCGTGGAGAACTTCTTAATAGGGAAAGGCTATTGGGAGTTGGTGATTGGAGCGGAAGCTGAACCTGAGCTCCCAGATCGACCTACAGTTGATCAGAGACGATTACACCGAGCTTGGACAGAAAGAGCTCGTAGAGTCTTGAACTGGCTCTATTCATGTATCTCAGATGCCATGGTAATGCAGATAATGAACTGCAGCTCTCCGAAGGATGCATGGGACATTTTGGTCAAGTATTATGGCACAACCACAAGTGCTAGGAAAATACAATTGAAGCAGAAGTTCAACAACATGAAGAGGAAGAGCAGATCTATACAGGATTATGTCACAGAGATTAAGACCATTGCAGATCAATTGGCATCTGTTGGTTCACAAGTTGAAGATGAAGACATGGTTGCTGTGACCTTGAACGGCTTGGAGCTTGAGTATAAGTCTTTTGACACTTCTATGTCTGTGCGGGCTAAAATGCCTGATTTCAATGAGCTAGTTGCATTGCTTATCCATGAAGAGGTTAAGCTTGGTTTGGCTTGCAGGATCTAGCAGTTCTAAAAACAAGGATGCAGTTTTCTATTCCAATCAACGTGGTTGTGGAAACCGTGGTAGAGGCTATGGATTTGGCAGAGGAGGCCAACAAAATGCATCCTATGGCAATAACAATCAACAGATATCAAATGCAAGAAGTGGTGAAAACTTTAGATGCAGGGGGAGATCTAGCCCTAGAGGTAGAGGCTCCTGGCAACAACAGTGTCCATCTGACAATCCGAACAAAGATAAGGATCATCATTACTGCGCAAAGTATGGGCATATTTCCAAGGACTGCTGGAAGAAGCAGGGCAATCAGAAAGGCAAACAACATGGGCATTTTGCTACATCTAGTCAGGCAGATGATACTTCAGGAGATAGATTGTTTGCCATACAGTATGTAAAAGACAGAGTTGCTGAAAAATCCACTGATGATGTAGTTTGGTATATTGATTCAGGGGCATCGAACCATATGACTCCTCATGGTGATTGGTTCACTGATATGGTGGCTGAAAAAAATGGCTATGTCTGTACAGGTGATGACACGCAACATAGCATTGAGCATAAAGGCAAAGTGCCTCTTGTAGTTCATGATGGCAAAAAGAAAAATTTTCATGATGTATTGCATGTTCCTTCGATTACGAAGAACCTACTGTCTGTTGGGGAGTAGAACTTGTAGGTTAGATTCAACAAGCCTGGTTGCTTTATTGAAGAGTTTGGTAATGGATGCAAGTTAATAGCTCATGGTCAGAGGAATGGCAGAATGTTTACTCTTGATGCTACCTTGCCAGAGCTGAATTCAGCCATGTTTGCCCATGGTTCTAGCACTATCAGAGACTTGGAAATTTGGCACAAGAGAGTGGGGCATGTAAATTTGCAAAGGCTACAAATTATGCAGAAAAAATAGCTTGTTACAGGTTTACCCAAGTTCCAATATTCAGATATTGGTCATGTATGTGATGCTTGCCACTTGGTAAGCAGTCAAGGTTGCCATTTGTCAGGCATGTAAGGCAGAGTACACGTCCGTTGCAGTTAGGGCACTCTGGTGTTTGGGGGCGAGCCCATAATGCATCCATGGGAGGCTCGAAGTATTATGTTGCATTCATTGATGATTACAGTCGCTATACTTGGGTTTACATTCTGAAGACAAAGGATGAGGTTTTTGCTATTTTTCAGCAGTTTAAAAAGCAGGTTGAAAAGGAATTTGACTGTTATATCTCTTGCTTGAGGTTAGATAGCGGTGGGGAGTATGTTTCAAATAAGTTCTGGCTAAAAATGGCATACGTATGCACCTTATCTGCAGCTACACTCCTCAGCAAAATTAGGTAGCTGAAAGAAAGAATAGGGTCTTGATGAAAGCTACTCATGACATGATGAATGAGAAGAAGATGCCATTCTATTATTGGGCTGAGGCTGTTATGACAGCCATGTATATCTTGAATCGGACTCCCACTGTAGGTATTCATGAGATGACACCGTTTGAGAAGTTGTATGGCTATAAGCCGGATGTAAGTCCATGAAAGTCTTTGGCTATCTTGCTTATGTGCATATTCTAGATGAAAAAAGGAAGAAGCTAGATCCAAAAGCGCATAAGTGTGTTTTCATTGGATATTCGCAAGAAAAGAAGGCATACAAATGATATGATCCCTCTACCAGGGAGACCTTTGTGAGCAGGGATGTTATTTTTGATGAAATGGGTTCTTGGAATGTATCACCGGCAACAGTGCCATTGGATATGCCTTCCATTCATGTATCTACAGTTGATATGAAGTAGAGAACTACTATGACAGGACCTAGTAGTTCGATAGTATCTCCATGGACAGGGAGATTGAGGAACTCGCCATCCACTGACACCAGTATGTCAGTGAGGGGGAGATATGATGTCACGAACAAAGGAAAAGAGAAAGTTATTGAGGATGTATTTGGGATGATGACACTTGGTAGGATGACTTCTGGATATGAGTCTACTGACACTTTAGACAGTGAACTTGGTATTCCGACTGTCTATACACCTAGGACAAGGCAAAATAGGTACATTCCCCCTCATGAGAGAGGGGAATCGAGCAGTGCACCACAACTTAGATGCTCACAGAGGGTTAGATACCCTGTTGATAGGTTGACATATAGTAGCTACACTGCAAAGCATTATGCTTACATGACAAAAGTGATGGAGATCAAAGAACCAGGTACATATGCTGAAGCAGTGGAAAATGAGAACTGGTGTGCAGCTATGGATGAAGAAATGAATGCCTTGGCTGAAAATAAGACATGGGATCTTGTGCCACTACCTGAAGAAAAAAAGACCATTGGCTGCAAATGGGTCTACAAAATCAAATGCAAGTCATATGGCAGTGTGGAAAGGTACAAAGCCAGGCTGGTTGCTAAGGGGTATGCCCAATAGTATGGACTTGATTATGAGGAAACATTCAACCCTGTTGCCAAAATGGCAACCATATGCACTGTGATTGCTTTGGCTGCTACTAGAGGATGGAAATTACAGCAAATGGAAGTTAAGAATGCATTTCTTAATGGTGACTTTGCAGAGGATGTCTATATGGTTCAGCCAGAAGGGTATGTTCACCCTGATTTTCAGCATTATGTATGCAAGCTGAAAAAGGCACTGTATGGGCTGAAGCAGGCTCCGAGAGCTTGGCATGCTAGGATCAGTAACCACTTGCAAAGGTTGGGTTTTACTATTGGTAGGGCTGATCATAGCCTATTTACAAAGAAGATCGACAGTGGCTTGGTAGTGCTGGTCATATATGTTGATGATTTGATAATCATTGGTGATGATGACTTGGGCATACAGCATGTAATGAAGATGCTAAAATCTAAATTTGACATGAAAGATCTAGGTGAATTGAAATACTTTTTGGGTATTGAGGTAATCAAGGCTAAAAATGGTTTATGGCTGATGTAGAAACATAATTCCATGGAAATGCTGAAGAAGTATGGCATGGCTGAATGCAAACCATTGGATACACCCCTTGATCAAAATATCAAGCTAGACATTAGCACTGGAGCTGAAATTCAAGATGTGACTATGTATAGGCAGATGGTTGGAAGTCAAAGCAACAAGAGGTCTATTAGAGTAATCCTCCTTTTGTGTAGCATCATCCTCTAGCTTGAGAGGATATGTTGTCATGATATGTGGTTGCTTGTATCCAGCTTTGGGAAGTTCTCCATCTCTATCCTTTTTAGTTACTATAGGCCATGACTCTTGTTCATTGTTTGGGGACAATTTCCAAGATGTCAGAGGAGAAGCTTAGGGGATCTTAGCAAACGCATGATACCAGTATTTTTCATTGTCTAGGGAGAATGTTCAAGAGGTTGGAGGAGCTTTAGCAGAAGTTTTTGCACTGTTATTTTGGGGAGGAGACTTAAGAATGGGCATATTGATTATGGAGAGTTGAGAGAAGATGTTTCTTGTTCAAATGTTGCTGTAACTTGACTGGTCCCTTTTAGCTCATTTTCTTTGCTATACATCATGCAAAGTGCATTTTGATTTTCTCTATTTTAAAGTAAAAATAAGAAGAAGTAGATGAAGTAGATGATGCCTCCTCTTCTTTACCTTTATAAGCATCCTGAGTTTGAGATTCAAAATCTCTGTTCTTCGAAACACAAATAGTGGTAGGTGATGACCGCTTTGCCTTTTCTATGCTAGGATCTTGTTTTTCCAGATCTCTATCCTTTAAGAAATGTAAGGGAACACAAAAAGAAGTAGTGAATGATTGTTCTTCCCTCTTGCTGGAGTAAGAAAATGTTGAAGAGAGAAACTTGATGCCAATGCTTGAGGTTCTTCTTCAAGATCGTGAGGATGAGACTATGGAGAAGCATGAGAAGACTAGGATGCAACATAGTTGCATTTATATTCAAGATTAAGTTCACCATGACAAGGCTGTTTTGTGTCAATTGGAGAAATAGATGCAAGATCCTTTTCCGCTTCTTTAAGATCAGTAGGACGAAATTGTTTAGAAACAGGAGAAGAACCAGATGGATGATCCTTATGTTTAGCATGAAGATCGATTGGATGAGACTACTGAGGCTTAAGCACAGAATTAGATGTGAGATTCTATGTTTCTTCTTTAAGAACATCATAAGAACTTAATGCAAGGATTTTGCTCTTAACTTCAGGACTAAGAGAATGAGATTGTTGAGATACAATAGAAGAGTTGGATGTAATAGGGGAAGAGCAATGTGGAATAGTAGGGGAAGTAGATACAAGGATTTTTTGTTTTTCTTTTAGATTGAGTTGTCCTATACAACTAGCTTGAAGACTAAATTTATTCACAAGTTCATTAAGATCATGGAGAGCAAATCCTATAGAGGGATTGTCTAAGTATTGCATACTAGCAGGATTTCTATGAACATTAGTGGAGTGATTAGGATAGGAGGTAGGCTCAACAAGATTAAGGGATTTTGTAGATTTTGAAGAAATGTTATAAGAGGATATTTTTTCTAAGGGTTCTTGGGAAATAGAAGAAGAGGGTTTTCTTAAGAGATAGTGAGGTTCAGAAAGAGAGGAGACTCTTTGAAGAAGATCACTAAAATGTAGATCACTAAACTGTACCCTTAGAAGCTTTGAAATGCTTGGAACCTCTTTCATCCGAATGAAGTGCGAGTGGTTGTTGTGCAGAAGTAGACTTTGCTTCTTCTTTAGTGTTGGAAACACACGAACTCATTTGATTTAGAATCGAAGCCATAGTATTCGGAATGGGAGAGCTCAGATTGTAAGAGAAGACGAGGGCTGGAGCCAAAATGCCAATGCCACCATGGCCAACAACAAACACGACAATAACGTCCTTTGAAGATCTTGGATTGCAAATGAAGACACACTAGAACTCAAAACACTTATGACTCTGATACCAATTTCAGAGTGAATGCACGGAGACACAACACTGATGAAGAAAGCAAAACCAGAAAAGATACTGAGACACTAGATATTGGAGATCAAGCATATATATTGTACGAAGATTCTTGTAAAAGGTAGAGAAGGGTACATAGAATAGGTGGATATGGTAGAAGAAATGGTTACAAGAGTGTATAGAAAGGCTAGATGGAAAGCTTAAGATGGAAGCACAGGGGTAAGCTATTAGTAGAAGGTGGAAGCTTAGGGATGATGGAAACTTGGGTGGAAATGGTAGCAGGAGGAGTATGAAGATTGATGGAGTCAGGAAGTATGGAAGCTTGGATAGGCTTAAGGGTAAGAGCTTGGGAAAGTGAGGGTTTGCACAAAGGAAGCTTGAGAGAGAAGGGTTGAGAGGTTTGTTGAGGAGGGAGACACAAAGGAAGCTTAAAATTGGTATCAGAGCCATAAGTGTTTCGAGTTTTGGGGTGAGTTCTCTTGCGATTCGAGATCCTCAAAGGGCGTAATTTCCGTGTTTGCCATTGGCCATGGTGGCATTGGCATTTTGGCTCAAGACCATGTATTCTCTTGCAATTCGAGATCATCCATTCCAAAATTTCTATGGCTTCGCTTCAATGTCAGGTGAGTTTGCATGTCTCCAACACTAAAGAAGAAGCAAAGCCTGATTTTGCATGACAACCACCTGTACTTCGTACGAACAAAAGAGGTTCCAAGCTTCTTGAAGTTTCTGAGGTACATTTTGGTGATCTCCTTAAAAGAGTATCTTCTCTATCTCAACCTCACTATCTCTTAAGAAAAACCTCTTCTTCTATTTCCCAAGAATCCTTAAAAGAAATATCCTCTCATGACATTTCTTCAAAATCTAGAAAATATTTCCAAAGCAATAATCTTGTTGAGTCCTTCTCCTATCCTAATCACTCCATTAATGTTCATAAAAATCATTTTAGTATGCAATACTTAGACAATCCCTCTATAGGATCTAGTCTCCATGATCTTAATGAACTTGTGAATAGAGTTAGTCTTCAAGCTAGTTGTATAGGACAGCTTGTAAAAGAGAAACAAAAAAGTCCTACATCCAGTTCTCCTACTGTTCCACACCGCTTTCCTCTTGTTACATCTAACTCTTCCACTGTTCCTCAACAATCTCATCCTCTTCATCCTGAAGATAAGAACAAACATCTTGCAATTTGTTCTCCCAATGTTCCTGTTAGCAATCATCTTTGGCATGCCTTGTCATCTCCTGCCTGTGAGCCTCAGTCTCAGATAGACGAGGACATTAGGAGCTATGATATGTCTGTCATGTGTTATGATGGGGGAGGCTAGTCACTCTCGATTGGCTATCTTAGGATGTGTATTTCTTTTTGGCCTCTTTTAGTGGGCATCCACTGGCTGCCCGGCCACTTTTTTGGTCACTGATGTGGGGTGCCCATTTTAGGGCATTTTTAGGGTTTGCGCCCATTTTAGGGCATTTTTTGGGTTTGTCCTTTTTCCTATTTATAGGCAGCCCCCCTCCCCACTTGATCACTTGTCTTCTTGCAGATTCCGACACTCCTTCTCTCCCGTGGTGGTGCTGCCATCATCATCAGCTTGATCTGGTGCCCTCATTGACGCTATGGGCTGCATGCAGGGACTGATCAGTCTCGTTCCGCCTTCCCGTTTGTATTCAGCATTCATTTCAGTCAGTGCAGATTTCTCTTCCTTATTTTCTGCTTTCTCTCTGTCTCTCCCTTCGTGTTCGTATTCCTTCTTCCACAGCGCACTCTCACATGGTATCAGAGCCAAAGGAGTGTACATGGAGCTGAGATCTACACGGGAGAACACCCACAACCTTGCGTTTGCTGGTCAAGACGTCTCCAACATCTAAGGTGTCACATTCTGCACCATCTTCTTGATCAAGACAGCCTATTTTGGTGTCAAATCTTTGCATTTGCTGCTGGCATCATCCCCAACAGCCAAGGCGGCCCTTCCAGGAGGTCCCAAATCTTTGTGTTTGCTGCTGGTGCCTTCTCCAGTGGCTGCCACATCATCAACAACCTCTTCCTGCTTGCATTTTTAGCCTGGGCGGTCCTCCTCTAGCTGGGCGACACTCCACACCAAGCTGCGTTTTCAGCTTCTGTGGCTGCGTTCAACCTCTGGTGACACTCCTCCAAGATGGTGACCTCATTTCTATTTTCGTTTTGAGGCAGGAGGTTGTTTTTTGTGGTGATTGCATCGTTAGCACTTGCGTTTGACATCATCCTTGCGTTCTATGCAAGGTGGCTAGCTCAGGAGCTTTTGGTGTTTGTGTTTCGGCACCAGCAACCTTCCCTTGTTATGTTTTGGTGTTTGCATATATTGAAGATGTCTTCTCATCAGTTTACGAGCTTTGATGACTCAGATGACGAGCTTTTTTCTCGACACTCATCTGAACAGAGGTGTGATTTCTATCACGAGGACCGTCGTCCGGAGTCTATTTCTCTTTTCCGTCCCCCTTCTATTAATGTATCTCGGCGAGCCCCTTCCAGTGGGCTGAAGATGCACCCTTTGGTACCCCCTATACAGGTACCTGTACTTCCTCAACTCCCCAAAGAGGACTAGTTGGATGGCTCCAACTTTTCTCTATGGTCGTGCAAGGTGGAGTGTATTTTGGACTCCTTTAGACTCCTTCGATCTTTGGGAGCTTGTTTCTGTTCCTATTCGCTGGCCTAAGGTGGATCCCATAGATGGGACATCTATGGATCATGCAACCTTATGGGATCGGCTCAATTCTAGAGCCAGATCTTTCCTCTTTCTGAGTTTGCAGGATTATATCCTTGTTCATGTTCACAAGTTGAAGACTGTAGCAGACGCATGGAGAAAGCTCGCGTCTCTCTTTCAATAGGAGATGTTTGCCCACCGGATATCTCTCAAAAAGAAGTTGCGGATGCTCGCTATTGATGATAGTCCTTCCATGAAGTACCACATCAACAGATTACAGGATATCTCTCAAAAAGAAGTTGCGGAAGCTTGGCACGGGTCGGACGATATCTTCTAAAGACATGGCTATGATTCTCTTGACTTAGCTGCCATCGCCTCGGTTTGATGTCTTCTACACTAGCCTTCTTACTTCAAGGACCCGTGCCAAGCTTCTATTGGAGGAGCTATCCCCGCTTGTCTTGGAGCATGATGAGTGACATAGAGAGGTCAATGCCAGTGGATTCAACTCCACTAGAGCCTTTGTTGTAGGTTCGGGAGGACGACAGAAGAAGAAGAAGTCAAAGGCTAAGAGGAAGGACAGTTCTTCAGGTTCTGACTCAGATTCAGAGAGACCAAAGTGCCCACACTGTGGGAAAGGGACACATCTCCAGAGGAGAAATGCTGGAAGAAGTACCCTCACCTTCGTCCGGGAGCGAAAGGTGGATCTACATCGAAGCCTTCTTCTACCTCTACACAGCTGTTACCCATGAGTTAGTGTTCCTTCATATCCATGCTTTGGAGGAGGATCCTTCTTCTGTGGCTGCAGTATCTTCTGTGCAGCCTTGGTTAGTGGACAGTGGTGCTTTGAGTCATATGACTCCCCAAGGTGATTTGTTATAGGATCTTCGTCCATCAGAGGGTTCAGTCACTATTGGTGACATTTTATCGGTCCCTATTAGTGGTGTTGGCACATTGCCTTTGTTTACCGACCGACCTTCGAGCTCCTTTTCACAAGCCCTACATGTTTCGTATTTGGGCCTTCCCCTCCTCTCAGTTTATGGCCTTACGAGGCTTGGCACTCGAGTGATCTTCACCAAGCATGCCATTGTTATTGAGGATTCTTTTACAGGAGCTGTCTTATCTACAGGTTGGCAGGAGAGCGGGCTTTCTAGGCTCCATTCCCCTTCTTTGATGCAAGGTCCTCTAAGGCAGTCTATTGCTACACCCATTCCCGCTTGTGCACCTTCCATTCCACATGTTCCTTCCCATCCCCCACCTTCTCCTCCGGTGGTTCCCTTGTACCCCCCATCCCTTTTAGCGGGGGACGATCTCAGTGATGCGGCTGTGGATTCCCTGGCCCCTAGTGTTTTAGAGGGGGGATTCCCAGGATCGTGAGGAGCTCCTTCAATGGTAGTCTACATCGACGGACTTCATCGACATTGGCATTCCTCTTGACACCCCAGGATCTATTTCTTATTTGGCCTTCAGCCACATCCAGGATCTGAGAGGGGGTGTTAGCAGTCATGTATATCATGCCTTGTCATCTCCTGTCGGTGAGCCTCAGTCTGAGTCAGACGAGGACATTAGGAGCTCTAACATGTCTGTCATGTGTTATGATGGGGAAGGCTAGTCACTCTCGACTGGTTGTCTTAGGATGTGTATTTCTTTTTGGCCTCTTTTAGTGGGCATCCACTGGCTGCCCGGCCACTTTTTTCGTCACTGATGTGGGGCGCCCATTTTAGGGCATTTTTAGGGTTTGTCCTTTTGCCTATTTATAGGCAGCCCCCCTCCCCACTTGATCACTTGGCTTTTTGCAGATTCTGACACTCCTTCTCCCTCGTGGTGGTGCTGCCATCATCATCAGCCTGATCTAGTGCCCTCACTACCACTGTGGGCTGCATGCAGGGACTGATCAGTCTCCTTCTGCATTCCCATTTGTATTCAGCATTCATTTTAGTCAGTGCAGATTTCTCTTTCTTATTTTGTGCTTTCTTTCTCTCTCCCTCCGTGTTCGTATTCCTTCTTCCGTAGTGCACTCTCAAAGTTCCTCCATAACTTCATGAAAAAAAACAAGAGAATCTTGCATTAAGTTCTTATGATGTTCTTAAAGAAGAAAAACAAAATTTTGCATCCAAATGTTCTTGTTTTGTTATGCCCCAACAGTCTCATCCTGTTGTTCTTCAAGACAACCAAAGAGATCTTACATCTAGTTCTTCAATTGAGCCTCGATAGTCTCATTCTATTTATCTTCAAAATCAACACAAGAATCTTGCATTTGGTTCTTTGCCTAATTTTAAGGAAAATAATTCAAATGTTACTCTATAGTCTCCTCTTCTTGCTACTCCACACTCTTGACTCGATATTCAAACCAAGAATGATGTATCTCACTCTTCTGATGCTTCTCCACAGTCCCATCCTCTCGATCTTGAAGAAGAACCCAAAGATTTGGCATCAAGTTCCTCTCTTGCTCCTCAAGAACATGGTCCGAATTCCATGGCCAGAGGAAAGAACAACCATTCACTCCTTCTATTACATTCTTTGGAGGATAAAGATATGGAAGATCACAGCAAAGGAAACAAAAAGAGGTCATCATCTACCACTATTTGTGTCTTGAAGAATAGAGATTTGGAATCTCATACTCAGGTTGCTAGCAAAGATAAAGAAGAGGAGTCATCACCTGCTTCATCTACTTCTTCTTGTGTTTTACTTAAAAACAAATATTTGAAAATTTTGGAAAATCAAAATATTCTTTGCATGATGTACAACAAAGATAATGAGCTCATAGGAAGCAATCCAGTTACACCAAAATTTAAAGAAGAAACATATTCCCTTAACTCTTCATTAATCAATATGCATATTTTTAAGTCTTCTCCCCAACAAAACAGTGCAGAAACTTGTGCCAAATGCCTCCAACTTCTTGAACATTGTCCCTAGACAATGAACAAGACCAGTATCATGTATTTGCTAAGATCCCCAAAGCTTCTCTTCCAACATCTTTGAAATTGTCCCACGACAATGGACAAGAGTTATGGCATGCAACAACTATAAAAGATAAAGATGGAGAACTTCCCAAAGCGGGATACAAGCAACCACATATCCTGGCACAATATCCTCTCAAGCTAGAGGATGATGCTACACAAAAGGAGGATTACTCTAATAGACCTCTTGATGATTCTTTTTGGAAGAACCAATTTTGGATCAAAGATCCTATGAAGCAGAAAAGCGGTGTCATCATGAATATTCTCGCATTTGTGACGAGATAAGCACTAAAGGATCCAAGCCCATCGACACCTTGCGGAGATATATTAAACAGAAAGAAGCCATCAAAGGCCTATGTTGTATGGAAGCTCCTCATAGCCAAAATGAGGTTCACCATATTGACTTGAAACATTGGCAAGAAAAGGAACGGGTAGAGGCGATCCATGACATATTAGGAGAAGATCTCAGCTCTCCTTGCTCTCCTCAAGTAACTGATCCTAATCCTAATTCCCCAACATTGAACTCTTATAGATGTACTCAAGAGTCCAACTATCTAAAGTACCCTTGTGGTAAGGATCTGACTAACAAAAATTGAAAGAAGAATTCAATCTTTAGTAGAGTTAGCTGCAGAAAAAGACCATGCTTGGATCAAGGCATGGGAAGATGAACCTTGGGAAAGGGAACCTACCATTCTTAACCAACATACCCTTTGTCCCAACATACCACTACTACACAACTTACCCTTTGTCCCAACATACCACTACTACACAACTTCTTGAACAACGATATGAGAAAGATCTGCCCTCTCTTAGCATGAAGAAAGCCATTCCAAAAGAATCTTTCTTCATACTAAAAGAGCAAGAGAAAGATGATATCTCTATGACATTTTCAAAAGCAAATGAAAAAAAAGATTATATCTCTCTATCATCCATGACAAAAAAAGACATATCTCAATCTCTAGAGTTTTTGGGAGTAGAAAAAGGTAAGTCTCTATCTCAAGAGTCTTTACATTCAGGTACATTTCTATCTTTAGAATTGGTTAATGGAAAAGAATCTGATGAAGAGATAAAAAAGAAAGAAAAAACTCTAAGCCCCGAAGCATCACTAAAAGGATCATCTTTTCCTAAAACCCCATAGAAGTTAGAATCTAAATCTCACACTCCTCTTTTGGAAAAGAAACCATTTTCCTTCATGACAAGCTCTTCTGAAGAGCTAACCATCCAAGAACTCTTCTCTCTGAGTCCCTCAGAAAATGCTCTTGATAAAGCACCCATTATGGAAAGCTCTTCTCCTCCAACACAAAGGGATCTAGACAAAGAGTTTAAAAGATCAAGCAAAGATATTCCTCCAAAAGGACGGTGGTTTTCTACTAACTCAAAAATTAAAACAATGTTACATAATGCTGATAATGGAGCATGGGAATACATCTATCCACAATCCAACATCCAAAGCTCCAAGCATACAATGCTAAAAGACTATGTGCCCACACATGAAGATTATGCCAAAACCATTTTGGAGTTCCTCCACGAAGATGAATCGATCTTTGTAGGACAAATTGAAGAAAATGTAAAGAAGGAAAATCACAATGCCACATCATAATCAAATGGTGAGAGCCTATCCCATCCCTACTTTCCTTTTTCGAAATCAATAGACTTAGTTCCGGCCTCCAATCTGAGAACAGATACAAAGGATATTCCTCTTGGTGACAAAATAGATCCAGAGTAGTGCTATGATATCCCTAAAGAGTAGTCCTTAGATGGTCTTCCTAACTGGTTCCAACACAGTAAAACTGAGAGTGGAATTTAGGTGACGGGAAGTGCTTAAAAATAGCTAAAAATTATGAAGATCAAGGGAAAAATATTCACCGTCAAAGGCGGCGGCTCGATCTAGGACGATTTTAAGCGTCAAGGTGCTTTAAAGGCGCCCGAGCGACACTTGGTGATTTTTCATAATTTTTCAGACAGTCGTGCGGGTTGACACAAGCTACTGGCCAATGGGGGATGCTAAGCCGGACGCCCAGGATTTTTCAGAGCTCGATTCCGAGTCCGGACGGGGAAATGGCCAAGAAACCGATCAAGATTTGAAGAGGTGGACAAAATTTGGCCAAAATGGGCAAGTGACCTTTGGGAGCCCAAAAATTTAAATGTCACATGAAACTTTGGAGAGATGAGATGCAACAAATCGTGGGGAGGGCGTGAGCAGGAAGGCGCCGAAAAATGCGCCATGATGTTGATCATGCTCCTCCCTGTCTGCAAACAACCCTCCTGTTTGACATTGGCCCTTGCCTACACTCCGTATGCTGATCATATCGCCGCCCTTCGCCCGTCGAATGATGGCCTGGTTTGAAATTTCTGATTCTAGTCTTTCTCTCTCCTCCCTCTCTCTCTTCTAAAGGCAAGATCATGTGGGGAGAAGAAGGAAGAAGAAAGAATGATGGAGACTTGTCCGGCATGGACCGGATTGCTACACGGGCTGAGAATGGTGATTTGTGATGTTGCTGGACATGAAGTGTTGCTGTTTTCCAAATCTACAGCCATGGAAAAAAAAAAACCGAAACACGCGTTTAAGCGGTAAACCAAAAAATTACAAAGAAAATTTAGTGTTTTATGCTTTTGATTGATGGAATGCCGTTCATATGGACTAAGATTTGATTATGCTGCTGATTCTTCTGAGTTCTTACTATTTATAACCAGAAATTATGAAAAACATGCATTTCATGGCTTTGAAATAATGTCAAGAAACCCGAAAACGCATGAAAAATGGGGAAAAACAAGGGTTTTGGGCATATAAATGGGGAAAATCGTCGATACACATCAACTAATCTTTCAATTTTGTTGCAAATGAACTAAGGGCCACAGCCCACAAACTGGTTTTCATTTTCAGCAATTTAAAAAATACAAGAAAATGAAGAAAATGGGGGAAAATGATAAAAAAACCATGAAAAATAGGGGAAAAATACATTTGGGGCTACGAAAAATATAGAAAAATGGGATTTATGTTTGTTGATGTATAACAAGGCTGGGGCATGAAGTTATGCTTCAGTTCAGCCTTGTTTATATGTTTTGGTGCGTGTTTCCTTCCTTTCTCCACATAAAATGACAAGGAAACCCTAAAAGAAATGAATGCAATGATGCACTATCAACGGGGAAGGGTAGAGTTGTGGAAAAAAATGGTTAAATGCCGTTGAGCATGAGGAATAATTTGCTGATTTTATATGCATTGCATCTAGGACGGAATAATAATGATAAAAATTGAAACCTAGTAGCACGAAGATCACTTCGGTGCTAGGTGTTGCAACGAAGCACAAAGCGGTTAGAAAGAAAAGCATGAAGGAGATGTTTTGCACTTGCACGCTGCTAGTTTTTAAAACGTTTGAGCACTAGGCATCCACCTCTTTGCATGATCATTTAGAGGAAATTAAAAGTATCAGAGTTAGCCCCTGGATATGCATAGCAATTGTTTTCAGTAGGCCTGTGGCCCACCGTTGAGAGCGTGAGGTTCCTATGCTGTAGGATAGACGAGGGTTAAAGGGGAAGTCAAGTGAGGAAATGGTACATTCCTGGACACGCTCATTTGGTACCTTGAGTGACGTTTGTGCGAAATGTCTAAATGTGGAGCGACGCATCGAGGGGCCAATCCCCAAGGTGTAGGAGAGTCGCAGAGGGTTGACGGCATTCAGCCGTAGGAGGAACCCCATGTGTATTGTGATTCGAGCCTTTTGGCTATGTGAAAGGGACTCCCTCTGAGGAGCAATATTGGGTTAGGATCAGTTGGACTACAACGTATTACAAACGCAATGTTTAGGAAGGCAGAGATTTTGATAGACGCTCCTGGCCGCAAGGCCGAGGGGTTGTCTTGCGCATAGTGACGAGGTCCGGCTAGTGCATGAGCCAGTGCCGGCCCGTTTTTAGGTCCATCAGTGGTGCGTCTGCCGGGAGCTGCTTAAAAGTGGCGGTTCTCGAATCCTGGTTGTTTAAGGACCAACTAGCAGTTTATGCCAGAGGATACTGAGCTCGATCCGTTATTTATTGATAAGCATCGTCTAGCAGAAATCCAAAAGCAAGAAAGAGACGAAAGAGCTAGGCGACGTGCTAAAATTTTTAGGAGATATTCCCCTAAGCGTAGCGGTGCTGAACCCTTATGAGGGAGTGGATCTAGTGGTCTTAGTACCACGAGCAATAAGTTAGGAGAAGGTGGAAGCTCTAGTGCTCCCCTTCCTTCTATAAGCCAGTCCACGTCAAGTACGGGAGGTGTAACCCCACCGGTCCCTATTCCTAGTGCAAATCCAATCCTCGTCATGGCGCAGCCTATTGCAATTCCAGCAGGAACGACGGATTTGCCGGCTCTAGGTTACCCGCTACCCATTTTTAATGGGCTAGTTGAGGAAGATGCGGAACTCCACATTAGGGAGTTTCAAAAGTTGATGTTTAACTGTCGCATTCAAGAGGAAGGACATTTAATGATGTTCTTCAACATGACTCTCAAAGGAAGAGCCGCTATATGGTATCATGGTTTAGAAGCCGGAACTATATTGAACATTGATGCATTTTATGGAGCTTTCCGAAGGGAGTTTGCCCCTGAAAGGGGTGGGCAATATTGGTTGTGTGTACTCAACGTGACCCGCCAAGATCCACACGAGGATATCCGTGCTTATGCGAAGAAGATAAAAGAGGTCTTCCGTAAGTTGGACACCTCTATCCCTATCCCCGCAGCTGCCCAATTGCAATATTTCCTACATGGGTTGGACTTTAATATCCAATTGCAGTTGAGTAGTGTCCCCTTGGGGGATATAGACACTGCCATTACACGAGCACAAGAGGTGGAATCCCGACTACAAGCAGCCTATGCTTCTAGAGGCAATTCGAACATGGGTTTAGTATTGGGAAACAATGTGGCAATGGCCAATGGCAGTAGTGGCCAAGGGATAGCGATGGCTAACCCTAATGGGAGAGGAAACATGATGCAGAATGTTCCTTTATTACCAGCTCCCCCTAGCATATCGATGCCTACGGGCAGCCAAATGGCTCCAAGTGGTGGAGGCCAGGCGGTCAATTCTAATCCCATGCCTGTGGTTCAACAACCAGTGCCTAATCGAATTGTTAGGCCGATGGAGCGACATGGTAATGACCAAGGCTATGAGTCGAGTTCTTCCAATGTTCTTGGCGAGGTTAAGGACATGATGAAGCATTATACCGACATGATTACGGAGCAGTATCGACAAATAGCCGTTGATGTTAACTTCCTTAAAAAACAACAAAATTTGATAGGAAGTAGATACCCGGAGGAGGGTGCACCGTCGCGGTTTAGTTGCAAATGGTGTGGCGGGCAGCACTATCCAAGAAATTGCCCAAATGTTAAGTGCGACATTTGTGGAAAATCTGGCCATTTAGCAGCTACTTGCTGGAGTAAGATTAGTTCCCTCCAGCGAGGTAGTCGGCAACCAGGGCCTGTTAATCATCGTGCCCAAGGAAATGATTCCCAGCCAGAAAACGGGCCTAAACAAATACTTCAACGACCAAAGACTACAGTGGAGGAGCTACCAAGTGGTAGTGGGGTTAGTTTGATTGAGGCTGTACGCGTTAATGATGCTGAAACCTCTAATCTACAAGCTGTCCTTACAAGAGGTAAAAAGGGTAGAGAAGCCGACATGGATAAGCCTGTCGACGGAAACCCTAAACAAGGCGACAAAGGAACGCAAGTTTTGGATCCTGCCCTAGAAGGGGGACCTTTGAAGCCCGTAGAGAGTAAAGCCGATAAGGAACCACCAAAGAAGAAGGTGAAAGTTAAGAAAGAGGCAATAAAGCCAGTTCAGCGACCTAAAGAGCAGATGGTTTGGCGTGAAAAGCGAGCTCTATCGAACTATCATGAATTCGATTTGGCGGGCTCTCTTTGCGAAGTCAAACCGGATGTGAACCTTTTGCAGCTTATTAAGCTTTCCCCAGGAGTACGCAAGGAATTTAGAAAGATCCTACGTACCGGGTATATCGTAGAACCTTTGGGTATTGCGCGAGTTGGTGATGACTGGTTCGAGCATGCTGAGAAGCATTGCCCAAGGGTTGCAGCCTATGTCGATGGGATATTAGTAGATTATGCTATTGTCGACACGGGATCATCGGTCAACATTATGAGTTCTGAACTGATGGAAAGGTTGGGTCTTGCAATCCAGAAAGATACCTCCACAATTCTCAGAATGGCAGATGACAGTTTGAGACAGCCGGAAGGCTGCATTACTAAGGTCCATGTCACTGTTGCAAATGTAGAATGCCTGTTGGACTTTAGGGTGATTCGTTTTGCAGGGCGGCCAAGTTACCAAGTATTACTTGGACGACCTTGGATCTTGCAAGCGGATTGCCAAGTGGATATACCTGCCGGTCGATTAATATTCGGCAGAGGTGCCCAGCGTGTGGTGGTTGATGCTTATCCTGAGTCCCCGCAGAGTGAGAGAGCTCCTCTATCTTCTACAGAATTGGAGACATTAGAAGATTTATCTGCCAGTGAGACATCATCGAGTGATGAGTCCAAAGAAGGATCCACCACAGAGGACATCTATCAGATCACTTTGAACGAGCCGATAGAGGCCCAAGATCGTATAAGGGATGCAGATGTTATCGAGCTAGACCTTGGTACGCTTGATGATTCGCGGCCAATCAAATTAGGCTCTATGCTCAGCTCAGCAGAAAGGGAGGACTATGTGGCCTTGATCCAGGAATTCCGTGATATTTTTGCCTGGAGTTATGATGAGTTGAGAGGCATTCCTCCTAGTCTTGCTGTTCATACAATTCCGTTGAAAGAGGGCAGTCGTCCTATGCGGCAGAAAGTAAGGCGTATGCCTTTCGAATTGAGGGACGGGCTGTTTGAAGAGTTACAGAAGCTTCGAAAAGCGGGTTTGATTTTTCCTGTGCAACACACGGAATGGTGTTCGCATGTTGTGATTAGAAAGAAGAAGAATAATCAGATCCGTTTATGTGTAGACTTTAGGGAGCTGAATAAGCAGACAGTTAAGGACTACTACCCATTACCATTTATTGACCAGATTTTGGATCAATTAGCGGGTAGGGAGATATATTCGTTTATGGATTGCTTTGCAGGATATAACCAAATGGCAATTGCAGAAGAGGACAAGTTGAAAACAACTTTTATCACTGTATTTGGCACTTTTGCTTACCACGTGATGGCTTTTGGTTTATGCAATGCGCCTGGTTCGTGGCAACGAACAGCAGATAAGACATTCGGTGACATATCCCCTGAAGAGTTGAGGGTGTTTATTGATGACTTAGGGGCCGCCACCGTGAGGGAAAGGCAGTTGATCATTTTGAGAAAATGCTTTGAGCGCTGTAGACAATTTTGCATCGCCCTAAACCCAGGGAAGTGTGCTTTTGGAGTACCTTATGGGCTATTGCTAGGCCATGTGGTCAGTTCGGTAGGAATTGCGACAGACCCCGAGAAGGTCAAAGTCATAGTTGCCATGGGTCCACCACGCACTCTGAAAGAAGTTCATAGCTTTCTGTCTTCGGTTGGTTACTACCGTAGATTCATTAACGCCTTAGCAGAAAGAACGTTGCCACTTACAAATTTATTGTCCTTTAGCTGTTCGTTTGTGTGGGGTGACCCTTGTAAGGTAGCATTCGAGGATGTGAAACAAGAGCTAGCAAGAGCGCCCGTTTTAAAAGCACCTAAAAGAGGTGAGGTGTTCTATATATTTTCAGCAGCCACCATGTATAGTATCAGCTGCTGTTTAGCCCAATTTTGGGAAGAGAAGTGGTACCACCCGATTGCTTTTGCTAGTCGGAAGCTGGGGGTATCCGAAATCAATTACACCTACATGGAGAAGCTGTGTCTAGCGATGGTCTTTGGGACCAAGAAATTCAGGCATTACATTCTCTATGAGAAAGTCGTACTTTATACGAAGGTGGAGGGACTTCGACTATTGATGAATAAGTTACAGCCGCCTGATCGTTTAGCGAAGTGGTTGATCACTTTGCAGGAATTTGATTATGAAATCAAGAGTAAGCCACCAAGGTTGCAAGGCATCGTGGAATGTCTAGTGGACTTTGGGGAGCCGAAAGAATCTGTGGCTGAAGGTAGTGACATAGAGATGATATTTAAAATAGATATGGCATCTATTCCCTCCTGGTATGCTGCAATAACGCATTATTTATCAACAGGAGAGGCGGGATCCGAATTATCTAAGGCTGAGAAAAGGAAAATTAAGCAGCAAGCGTTAAAGTTTGCCTTGATCGCAGGTACATTATATCGGCAAGGGGTTGATGATATCTATCGCCGATGTGTGACGCCTGACGAGGTGCCATTCATTTTGGAAGAGTGCCATGATTCTGCTTGCGGTGGCCATTTTGTTGGACGGCTTACAGCACAAAAGGCTTTAAGAGCAGGTTATTGGTGGTCTGCGATCTTCCAGGATGCGTTTGCGTATGTTAAGAGATGCGATATTTGCCAACGACATGATAGTCGAGAGAATAGGAAACGACCACTCACCCCTATTATGGCGATACTTCCATTTGAGAAGTGGGGAATAGACTTTGTGGGTCCTATTACTCCGTCATCGACTACGCAAAAGCGGTACATCATTGTAGCAACTGACTACTTCACAAAGTGGTCAGAAGCACGTGCAACAAGGAAAGATGATGCTAAAGAAACTGCTAGTTTCCTTTTAGAGCAGATAATATGCCGGTTTGGTCCACCGAAAGAATTAGTGTCGGACTGCGGAACTCATTTCCTGAATAAGGTGATCAAAGGTTTGATAGAGTTGTGGAACATCAAGCATAACAAGACAACCCCATATAATCCGCAAGCCAATGGTCAGGTTGAAAGCACCAACAAGCAGCTTGTGGGCATCCTGTCCAAAACTGTGTCGGAAAAGAAACGGGATTGGGATAAAAAGTTATACGTGGCAGTGTGGGCCTATAATACGACTTTCAAACGAGCCACTGGACATACCCCGTTCAAGTTAGTATATGGGGAGGAGTGTGTCTTGCCTTTAGAGATTGAGCTGCCGACTATTCGGTTTGCCATCAATCATTCTTTGAGCGATGAAGACGCTCTTTTTGAGCGCTTGACGACATTGGCACATTTAGATGAGCTTAAGTTGCAGAGCTTGTTGCACCAAGAAGTGGCGAAACGCCGAATGAAGAAGCTACACGACCTCAAAGCCAAGAAATACACCTTCAAGAAAGGACAGCTTGTTCTGTATTATGACGCACGACGTGAATTATTCCCAGGCAAGCTAGAACCCAAATGGGATGGGCCCTATAAGATCGTTAGAATAGGAAAGAATAAATCTACAGTGTTGTTAGCTGACCTTGAGGGGATAGAATTTAAAAATAAGGTTAATCTTAATAAGATTAAACCTTATTACTTCTGATTGCACTAATGCTATGACTGCCTTGCAGGTCTAGGCAAGATTGATCAAACATCTGCAAGGAAATCGTGATAGAGGTTGATGGGTCGTCTGATCCCTTACTTAGAACACCCATATTTAGAACAAAGATATCATCAGGGAAAGCTCATTTGGTGGAGCAAAGGATACGAGGTGATTGAGCAAGAAGGCGGGACATTTATTTGGGAAATCAAGGTCTTCTGCCATCACTGCCTACAAATTTTGACGAGCATCCCTGTCGAATTCAATGATGATGGAGGGATGGAGCCTACAGTCCACCCGTTGAATATGCTGAATTTCGATTACCATAATTACGAGTAGAGTTCAGGATGGCAGGATATGTAAACCCTTTATGGACGTATACCTTGTACTTTGATGGGGCGTCCAGGGGTGCATGCAAAAAAGGAAGTGTAGGAGTTGTCATCCGCGACCCCCGACGACGCATTGTCATGAAGTTAGCTGCTTATCTCGGGGCGAATTTTACTAATAATATGGCCGAATACAAAGCCCTGATTATGGGTTTGAATATTGCAAAAAAGGGTGGTATCCGCCAGTTGTTGGTGAAAGGGGACTCTCAGTTGGTTTTAAATCAACTCAATGGGACGTACATGGTGCGGAACCCGATCCTTTGTATGTACCATCATACTGCCATAGCCCTGCTAGACGAATTCGATCGAGTGTCTTTTCAGCTGATTCCACGAAATTGGAACCAGTTTGCCGATTCATTGGCTAATCTTGCGTATGAAGAGGACCTCTTCTTTAATTGTGGCCCTTGTCCCGATATATCTATTGATGGTGAGACAGGACCTGGTCGTTTGTGGGGTATGCTTTCTGAACATGCCCTCTTTGGCAGACGATGGTTGATTTGGGTGATGCAGAGGGTAAGCGAGACTCATCTACCTTTATTATCTCGGACCCACAGACTGATTCGACGACATGTGATGCGAACACCTCTTGCGATATACGCAGGAGGGATAGGTCATAATTTAATGCACCTAGTTTAGGGCTACAAGCCCTGTTCCCCTGGGAATAGTATGCTTTGATGTCTATCATGGTTGTTTCCAGGTGGATGTTCTGCATAGTATTGTTTTACTTCATTAGGCCAAGAGGGCCGATACAGTTTTGTAGCAAAGTCATGTCTGAATTCATTAGGCCAAGAGGGCCATTTCCCTGTCTAGTGCGGGTGCGTTTAATTGGGGTTTTGTTTAGTGTTGTGCTGGACAGGTTTCGCGGGTTGTGGAATTTTGTGGAGCCTGGAGGAGCCTTTGCTGCGATGGAAGCTTCTTGTGGCCACTCCAGGTGATATTTCTCCTTTACGAGTACCTTTCTTTCCTGTTATATGTGTATTTGTACTTGTTGAGGGGATACTTTTTGTTGGGGCCCGGCAACCAAGGCATGAAGTCCCAGGTTTAGGTTGAGTATGTTTGAGGGAGGTCGGAGTAGTCATTGCCTCCTGTAAAGACATTGTTAGACATTGAAAGACCTGTTTTAGAAGGAAGTCCTAGTGGCCATGTCCTGCTAACCTGCTAGGCAGCCGTTCTAGGAGTTCTTGTTAGTAGTGAGGCAGTTAGAGAAGCCTGCTAGAAGATAATAATAATGATGTCAAGAAATCTTGAATATCCTAAAAGATGACTATCAATGCGAAGGTGTGTAAAAAGGGGGTCCTAACCCCTATCAAAGAAGAGGAGAAAAGAAATGAAAATATATAAGCAGTTGATCATTGCCTTGCGAAGGCCTGGTAGGTTCCTGGGGACGAGTCAGACCCGGGGCCGATACCTTGTCTTCCTAGGGGTGGCTTCTTGCTGGAAAAATAATATCAAAACAAGGAAGGTTGGAGCGAAAATAAAAGTGAGCGTTAGAAGAGCGTTAGAAAAGGATTAAGTGTCGCCTTGCGAGGGCTTGGTAGGTTCTTGGGTGCCGAGACAGGTCCTGAGACCGATGCCCTGTTCTCCTTGGGTCACTACGCTCAGCTCCCTCCTTTTTACATGCCCAAGTATGTGCATCCAATAAAAATCCTAAAAGAAGACATGTACTGAAAGAAAATATCCTTTGCTCAGGCTATAGGAGTCCTCGCCTTGTAGGAGCTCCTGGTTGTGTTGTCTTTAGTTGGTAAGTAGTTCAGACTACCACTTAGGGCAACCTCTTTGGCAGTTCTTTTTAGTTTGGCTGTGTTGGAGCAGCTGGTTAGTGACTTGCTTCGGATCTTCTATTAGATGATGCTAGGCAACTCCTTGTGGATGTTATGCCTTGGTTCTGTCTAGGGGTAGGGGGAGCATTGTGCTGCGTTTTATGATGATAATTGTTTTGTATCAGTTTGATGCTTCTTTGGTTGTTTATGTGCAGTTATGTTCGTGGGTTCGACGGGCTGAGTCGCCCTCTCCCGTGGTCGCCAATGAGAGCGGAATTTAGGTGACGGGAAGTGCTTAAAAATAGCTAAAAATTATGAAGATCAAGGGAAAAATATTCACCGTCAAAGGCGGCGGCTCGATCTAGGACGATTTTAAGCGTCAAGGTGCTTTAAAGGCGCCCGAGCGACACTTGGTGATTTTTCATAATTTTTCAGACAGTCGTGCGGGTTGACACAAGCTACTGGCCAATGGGGGATGCTAAGCCGGACGCCCAGGATTTTTCAGAGCTCGATTCCGAGTCCGGACGGGGAAATGGCCAAGAAACCGGTCAAGATTTGAAGAGGTGGACAAAATTTGGCCAAAATGGGCAAGTGACCTTTGGGAGCCCAAAAATTTAAATGTCACATGAAACTTTGGAGAGATGAGATGCAACAAATCGTGGGGAGGGCGTGAGCAGGAAGGCGCCGAAAAATGCGCCATGATGTTGATCATGCTCCTCCCTGTCTGCAAACAACCCTCCTGTTTGACATTGGCCCTTGCTTACACTCCGTATGCTGATCATATCGCCGCCCTTCGCCCGTCGAATGATGGCCTGGTTTGAAATTTCTGATTCTAGTCTTTCTCTCTCCTCCCTCTCTCTCTTCTAAAGGCAAGATCATGTGGGGAGAAGAAGGAAGAAGAAAGAATGATGGAGACTTGTCCGGCATGGACCGGATTGCTACACGGGCTGAGAATGGTGATTTGTGATGTTGCTGGACATGAAGTGTTGCTGTTTTCCAAATCTACAGCCATGGAAAAAAAAAAACCGAAACACGCGTTTAAGCAGTAAACCAAAAAATTACAAAGAAAATTTAGTGTTTTATGCTTTTGATTGATGGAATGCCGTTCATATGGACTAAGATTTGATTATGCTGCTGATTCTTCTGAGTTCTTACTGTTTATAACCAGAAATTATGAAAAACATGCATTTCATGGCTCGAAATAATGTCAAGAAACCCGAAAACGCATGAAAAATGGGGAAAAACAAGGGTTTTGGGCATATAAATGGGGAAAATCGTCGATACACATCAACTAATCTTTCAATTTTGTTGCAAATGAACTAAGGGCCACAGCCCACAAACTGGTTTTCATTTTCAGCAATTTAAAAAATACAAGAAAATGAAGAAAATGGGGGAAAATGATAAAAAAACCATGAAAAATAGGGGAAAAATACATTTGGGGCTATGAAAAATATAGAAAAATGGGATTTATGTTTGTTGATGTATAACAAGGCTGGGGCATGAAGTTATGCTTCAGTTCAGCCTTGTTTATATGTTTTGGTGCGTGTTTCCTTCCTTTCTCCACATAAAATGACAAGGAAACCCTAAAAGAAATGAATGCAATGATGCACTATCAACGGGGAAGGGTAGAGTTGTGGAAAAAAATGGTTAAATGCCGTTGAGCATGAGGAATAATTTGCTGATTTTATATGCATTGCATCTAGGACGGAATAATAATGATAAAAATTGAAACCTAGTAGCACGAAGATCACTTCGGTGCTAGGTGTTGCAACGAAGCACAAAGCGGTTAGAAAGAAAAGCATGAAGGAGATGTTTTGCACTTGCACGCTGCTGGTTTTTAAAATGTTTGAGCACTAGGCATCCACCTCTTTGCATGATCATTTAGAGGAAATTAAAAGTATCAGAGTTAGCCCCTGGATATGCATAGCAATTGTTTTCAGTAGGCCTGTGGCCCACCGTTGAGAGCGTGAGGTTCCTATGCTGTAGGATAGACGAGGGTTAAAGGGGAAGTCAAGTGAGGAAATGGTACATTCCTGGACACGCTCATTTGGTACCTTGAGTGACGTTTGTGCGAAATGTCTAAATGTGGAGCGACGCATCGAGGGGCCAATCCCCAAGGTGTAGGAGAGTCGCAGAGGGTTGACGGCATTCAGCCGTAGGAGGAACCCCATGTGTATTGTGATTCGAGCCTTTTGGCTATGTGAAAGGGACTCCCTCTGAGGAGCAATATTGGGTTAGGATCAGTTGGACTACAACGTATTACAAACGCAATGTTTAGGAAGGCAGAGATTTTGATAGACGCTCCTGGCCGCGAGGCCGAGGGGTTGTCTTGCGCATAGTGACGAGGTCCGGCTAGTGCATGAGCCAATGCCGGCCCGTTTTTAGGTCCATCAAAAACACATGTGATCTCCAGTGATGGTGGGAATCTCTAAAGAATATATATAAAGATGATGATCCAGGTATTAAAGGTAATATTAGAAGATGGTGGGAATCTCTGAAAGAAAAATATAAAGAGGATGATCTAAGTATTATCTCTCTTCTAATCCTTGAAGATAATAATAGCATAGGAGGCGCTCCTTGCAAGATGCCCCTTGCAAAATCATAATGGTAAGCACCGTACTACTAAATAAAATAGCCTACTAATAATAATAAAGATACTTGTTTTCCCCTTAGCAAAGCTATTATTTAAAAGGGCCTCCAAACAAAACACTGGTCATTCTCCACTCCTTCTAGTAAATATGAAAATAGTGCTTACAAGAAGCATCCTTCACCACCGACAAAAGCTCTTCTAACAAAACAACGGATCAAAAGAAGCTTGGATATCTCTCTATCTTGGTCGCCTTCACCATGTGCAAAGAAGAAAAGAATGCTCTCGACAAAGGAACATCCTTCATAGCAAAAGCAAAGTTCTTTATCTCAAGGCTACCCACCACCACAAGGAGGTCAATAAAGAAAACTATTTTTTCTTCAACAAAGAACACTACATTTTCTCATGGATAAATATTCAATCAAAATAGTCAAAGAACTTGGCTACACAAAAGAAAACTATGTCCAACGGGGCCATCCCAAGTATCATAATAGGCAATCACCAAAGATGAATATCAAGCAAAAGAATGATAAGGATGATCCCAAGCCAAGGTTTTAAAATGTTAATCCTCAATTTGAAGTAGTGAGATTAACAAAAAATCACACTTACCATTTGGCAAAAAACCAACCTCAACTACCATGATTATTTTCATCATAAGAAAATACCACTTGTTTTGAAAAAATATAAAAGAAAACTTCGGCCAAATGTGAGCCTCACAAAATCTCAAAAGTATGCACAATAATGCACATCCACATTTCAAACTTTTAGACATACAAATCACAAGAGGGTGAAGTCACATCAACATGCATACTTCTTTTTGCAATGTTGATGTGCATTGGTATCAAACTCATAAGTGTTTCAAGTTTTGGGGTGAGTTCTCTTGTGATATGAGATCCTCAAATGGCGTAATTGCCGTGTTTGCCGTTGGCCATGGTGGTGTTGGCGTTTTGGCTCAAGACCATGTCTTCTTTTGCAATTCGAGATCATCCATTCTGAAACCACTATGGCTTCGCTTCAAGGTCAGATGAGTTCACGTGTTTGTAACACTAAAGAAGAAGAAAAGTCTGCTTCTTCATGACAACCACCTGCACTTCATACGAACAAAAGAGGTTCCAAGTCAAAGCTTCTGAGGTACAGTTCAGTGAGGTAAATTTTAGTGATCTCCTTAAAAGAGTATCTTCTCTTTCTAAACCTCACTATCTCCTAAGAAAACCCTCTTCTTCTTCTATTCCCCAAGAATCTCTAGAAAAAATATCCTCTCATGACATTTCTTTCAAATCTAGAAAATCTTTCCAAAACAATAATCTTGTTGAGCCTTCTCCTATCCTAATCACTCCACTAATGTTCATAAGACTCCTCTTAATATGCAAAACTTAGACAATCCCTCTATAGGATCTACTCTCCATGATCTTAATGAACTTGTGAATAGGGTTAGTCTTCAAGCTAGTCGCATAAAACAACTTGTAGACCTAAAAGAAAAACAAAGAAGCCTTGTATCTAATTCCCTTACTGTTCCACACTGCTCTCCTCCTGGTTACATCTAATTCTTCCACTGTTCCTCAACAATCTCATCCTCTTCATCCTCAAGATAAGGACGAACATCTTGCATTTGGTTCTACTAATGTTCCTCCACCGATTCATGAAAATAAACAAGATAATCTTGCATTAAGTTCTTATGATGAAAGTTATTATGATGTTCTTAAAGAAGAAAACCAAAATTTCACATCTAGATTTTCTTATTTTATTATGACCCAACAAGTTGCTCTTCAAGACAACCAACAAGATCTTACATCTAGTTCTTCAATTGAGCCTCTACAGTCTTAAAATCAACACAAGGATCTTGCATTTGGTTCTTTGCCTATTTCTAAGGAAAATAATTCAAGTATTTCTCTATAGCCTCATCTATGGTCTCAACTTAGTGGTCCTAAAGATCAATCCAAGAATGATGCATCTTGGTTTTGTGATGCCTCTCCATAGTCTCATCCTCTCGATCTTGAAGAAGAATTGGCATTATGTTCCTCTCCTCTTCCTCAATGACATTGTCTTACTCTTGGCAAGAGAAACGAACATCCATTTACTACTTCTTCTTGTGTTCCATTACATTCTTTGAAGGACAGAGATTTGGAAAATCAAGATCTTAGCAAAGAAAATGAAAAGAGGTCATCATCTATCACTACTTATGTTTTGAAGAACCAAGATTTGAAGCCTCCAACTCAAGATACTAGCAAAGGTAAAGCCAAGGAACTACCATCTACTTCTTGTGGTTCATTAAATCCCTTAAAGAAAAAAGATTTTGAAGAATCGGATATTCTTTACATGATTCATAACAAAGGGAAACACAAGGAGATAATCGGAAGCAGTAAAAATAAAGAAGAATTTGAAGAAGATGTATTATCTCTTAATTCTACCCCAAGTGATATGACTATTCTTAAGCCTTCTCCCCAGAAGTATAATGCATAAATTTTTGCTAAACTTCCCAATGTTCCTCCAAAATCTTAGACATTGTCCCTAGATAATGAACAAGAACTATGCCACGTGTTTGCCAAGTTTCCTAGAGCTCCTCCTCCAACTTCTTGGAAAATGTCCGTGGACAATGAACAAGAATCATGGTACGACGCAGATAATGGAGAATAGTTTCTTGAACCAAGATACCAGAAACCACATATCACCAAGAGATATCCTCTCAGGTTGCCTCATCAAGATTGAGGATTACTCTAATAGGCCTCTCATTGTTTCTTTTTTGGATGAACCAGTCTTAGATCAAAGATCATATAAAGCAGAGAAAAGGTGGTGCCATTGAGAATATTCTCACATCTATGGAGAGGTACTTACTGAAGAGTCCAATCCCATAGACATTTCAAAGAAATCTATTCAAATTCGAGAAGATCTAAAAGGCCTATGCTATAAGGATACACCTCATCACCAAATTGAGGTTCACCACATTGATTTAGAGCATTGGCAAGAAAGAGAATGGGATGGAACACTCTACGACATCATGGGAGAAGATCTCAGTTCCCATTCCTCTCCCCAAGTAACTGATCCTTATTCCCCAATAGCACAACATGATCATGCTAACCTTGAAGCCTGGGAAGATAAACCCCTCATCCCTATTAACAGCCTAGACACAGATAAATGAAGAGCACGATCATGCTTGGACAAATGCATGGGAAGAAGAACTATCAACAAATCCTTCCCCCAACATACCCCTACTAGAGCATTCACTAAACAAAGGATTGAGAAAGCTTCATCTTCTCTCAGTATGATGCTAGCTACTAAAAAAGAAACTGTAGCCACACCTCAAAAAGTTAGTACCCCCAAAGCAGGCACAGATGAAGGTATATCTCTACCTCAAGAGTCTTTTTCAAATACAGGTACAGAAGAAGATACATCTCTATCTCACGAATCTTTTTCAAATGAAAAGTAGTCACATAACAAGATAGAGAAAAAATCAAAAGGCATCAAAAGATCTAGAAAGGACTTCAAATATCTTGATCTTATTAATAAATTTGAAGCCTCTATTTTGGCAAAAGAAAAGAAACCATCGCCTCTTGTTTCTCTTTTGCCAAAATCCTCCAAAGATATCCGAAAGACTTGCCCCTAAGGAGATGCTTTACATGATGAATTCTTCTCCAAGGGAGAAAGGCAAAGAAAAGAAACTAGTATAATCTAGCAAGAAAGTTCCTCCAAGTGACCAATGGCCTCCTATTGACTCAGGAAATGAAACTGATAATGAATCAAAGAGGCACAAGTATCCACAATCCTGCATCAAGTTCTCAAAACATATAAAAGTAGGTGACTATGTACCAAGAGTTGAAAACTATGCTAAAGTAGCTTTGGGATCTCTTCACATAACAAAATAGGTCCTCACCAAAGAACTACTGAAGAAGATGAATCACAATTCTACATCAAGAATTAATGATGAGATCTTATGCCATCCCTATTTTCCTTCTTCAAATCCATTAGATCTGGTCCGAGTTAAGAAAAAAATTTTAAGAGAGGATGAAAAGGGTTTTTGTTATGAAGATTGGGCCAACTATCAAGAAGAAATATGTAAGAGGGATGTTCTTTATTGGCCAAATATAAATTGGGAAAATATGCATAGAGATAATCCCGGCCAATGCCCTGTCAAACCTAGAGGTATCCAATCCCGATCCAAACTATGCAGCCTTGGATAACCCCACTCAAAGTTGGCTACAAAAGAGTAATTACCAACCTCCGCAAAGCCTCTAGCAAATTCACACTGAAGAAAAACATACACGTAATATCTATGCTCAATGGACTGATGATTCTGGTTGGAAATACTATAATGATGATACCTAAAGCCAACGACTATGATGATTGGAATGATTATCCTAGTTGGGATTACTATGATGATGATGAATACAAATACCCATATCCAAATAATCCAAACTATGATAAAATATGTAAGTTTGAAAAAACTATCCTCAGCAACTAATGTCAGGTAGTATGTTCCTGACTATATTCCATATCATCCTTGCACAATGGGATGCCCTACTTACAACATGTTAGACTATGATCCACCCAACTCTACAGAATTCGAAAGTTATGAAGATTGGGACGCTGATGATAATGAGGATCATGTTGGTGCTCTCGACTATGTAGACTTTGACGAAAGACTTTATATGATTATATGATGTTCCAATTGTCCCAATAATGCATTTATTTCATTTAAAGATGAACACACTTCATCACCATTGTTTTTTTCTCCAAATAATGTATATCTCTCTACAAAAGGTGAACAAACTCCAAGTATGTTTTCACTAAGGGAGAATTTATTACCCTGGCCATCACTGCACTATTTGGAAATCTACATCAAATACATAGTGCTCTTCTCTCCAACTTTCTTCTATACAAAGGTTCCACATACCTCCATGCATGCTATTCTTGATTTAGCTATTAAAGGCAATCTCTAAAGATGGTAGGAATCCCTAAAGAAAGTTTATAAAGATGATAACCCAGGTATTCTCTTTCTTCTAATTCTCGAGTAGAGTCATGACAAAAGAAACCTTAGGTGCTCCATGCAACTTCACAAATGTAGTGTATCTTCAAAAGAGACTTGAACATCTCTCAAAGCACAGGCACTTCCAATACAATAATATCTTCACTCCAAAGGCACATCCTTCACAAGGAGACAACATCCTCACTCCAAAGGCACATCCTTCACAAGAGGATTTTCTTATCAAAGAATTCAAAATGATTAAAAATATGGCTCTCTATAGTTCCATGATAAGAAATCAACAAACGATGACTGTCACGTTAGCAATTACTAAGGATAAACCCAAACAAATCCTAAGAAAAATTGGCAAATACCCATCTTAAACTACAAAGGATATGTCACTTGTTTTTTCTTTAAAAAGGGGAAAAAGAGAAGCCTTGACAACTATGAAAAAGGATTCAAAGTATGATCAAATGTGAGGAATTCATATTTGATCAACAACAAACCTTGGAAGGATTGAAAGCATGAACAAATGTGAGAAATTAGCATTTAATCAAAGCATGCAAAAATGCACATCCACATTCCCAACTTGTCCTATGCAAAATTAGAGTCATACTTCTTTTGTAAGAAAAACTCCAAACCATGCAAAATTCACATCAACAAATATGACTA
This sequence comes from Lygodium microphyllum, assembly GCF_053477565.2. NCBI lineage: Eukaryota > Viridiplantae > Streptophyta > Polypodiopsida > Schizaeales > Lygodiaceae > Lygodium > Lygodium microphyllum. The sequence goes on along the minus strand of NC_141151.1, from coordinate 142,010,245 downwards.
CACCCAAAAAAGTAAAGGACAAGTCATGCATATAAGTCATGTCAAATATGCATACAAAGAAAATATAGATGCATACAAAGAAATATGAATGAAGAAGAATAAAAAAGTGATGGTGATAAAACAATTAAAAAAATGGATACTATGTTTAAAGAAGTGATACATTTCTTTAAACAATAGAAAATATGGACAAGAATGCCATGCCAACAACAAAGATTGGTTCAACAAAAGCACATGGTAACAAAAGAAAAGGCACATAGAAAAAATCAAGAGAATCATAAGAATACATCTCCTTTCAAAACTTATTTGGAGATTGTACTCTTCCACGTGAAATAAACATGTGGCTATCCCAACTTTCCATAAGAAAATCGATTTCCTAGAGAATTCATTCTCTAGAGAATTCCTTCGATATAATAAAATATCCATCTTATTATATTGTTAAAGGGACTCCCTTGGATCTATAAAAGGGGGCTCTCTCATCCTTATAAGGGCCTTGAAATTTTCACAAGTCCTTTCTACAAAGGTTCATTTTGGTAGTTCATTTTGATAGTGGTTCTTAGTTCTTCTTAGTTCTTTCTAGGACGTGCTCATCAAGCCTCTCCCACTTTCTCTCTCAAGCTTCCCTTGTGCAAACATTCTCTTCCTCAAGCTTCTCTCTCAAGCTTACCTTGTGCAAACTTTCTCTTCCTCAAGCTCTTACCCTTAATCCTCTCCAAGCTTCAATACTCCATCAAGCTTCATACTCCTCCTGCTACCATTTCCACTCAAGCTTTGTGCTCCATAAGCTTCGTGCTTGTACTTCCACCATATCCTTCTTAAGCTTTCCCTTTAGCCTTTCCATACACTCTTGTAGCCACTTCTTCTACCATATCAACCTACGCTATGTACCCTTCTCTACCTTGTACAAGAAGCTTCATGCAATCTATATGCTTGGTCTCCACTATCTATTTTCTCAGTCTCTTGAACGCATGGAGACACAACATTGATGAAGAAAGTAAAACCAGACAAGAGATTGAGACACTAGATAGTGGAGACCAAGCACATATATTGCACGACACTTCTTGTACAAGGTAGAGAAGTTTACATATGGAGAGGGTGGTTATGGATATACGAATGTGAGAAATTAGAGAAGGGTGGAAAAAATATGATCCTTCCTTCAAGTCTTGGTACTCCTTATATACATCTTTTGGGTAGTTTAGAGGTCTAGTAGTTAGGGCTAGCTGGCTAAGAAAAAAGGATTTGTACATTAGAACCCATGTGATAGGAGAAGGTGAATCCGAGAAAAAAGGGTTTGTACATTAGAACCCATGTGATAGGAGAAGGTGAATCTGAGAAAAAAGGGTTTGTACATTAGCACCCATGTGATAGGAAAAGGGGAATGGATGCATAAAGGATTTTGCATGGCTACAGTAATAGTGGTTGAAGAGTTTGCACATGGCTATAGTACAATGGGATTTTTTATTAAGAGATGTCATTTTCATGCCACCTGGAAAGTTATGTCAACGATTATATTTTTATGTCTAGGCACGTGCTCATAGGTTATTTGTAGATTATCGAACCATAAGGACCATCTTAGCAATCTTTTGTTACCAATTTGATAGAGGTTTTTTTAGGATAAGAATCCTTGCATGTTTTTTAGGTCAGTTTTTGCTATGAATGAGACATGTTCTACAAAAATATGGAAACTTTCGATGCATTTTTTGAGTGCTAGGATTTCTTGGTGGAATGAAGGATAATTTTTATCTATGGGAGTGAATATGCCAGAAGCAAATATGCAAACTTCTTCTTTCCCTTGTTCTATTTGTGTTAGGACTCCTCCCCAGCCTGAATCTGAGGCATTAGAATAAAGAGTGAGAGGATTGCCATGTGAGGGAATGCAGAGTGGCAATAATTGAGAAATAACTTGTTTTAAGGATTGGAAGATTCCTTCATAGTGGGGTGTCCATTTAAAATGTGTTCCTTTTTTCAGTAACTCTGTCCATTTGGAGGTGTACTTTTGAAGGGCAGGAACATGGGAGTGGATCCAATTGAGGCACCCAAGTAATTGTTGCAGTTTTCTAATATGGGTAAGAGGGGTCTCAAAATTTTCGCTGATCTTTTTTACGACATGTTCCTGGAGTCTAATAGTACCATTGCATACAATAACTCCCAAGAATTCGGCTTTAGGTGTGGAAAATCCACACTTAGTGGGGGAGAGTGTTAAGCCTTCTGTTTGTAGTAATTGGAAGAAGTCAGAGAGCTCTCTTATGTGATTTTTGAAGTTTTTTGAAAAGATGAGGATGTCATCAATGTAAGCCATATAACAATGGCGAAGGGGTAGGAATATAGTATCCACTCATTGCTAATAGAGAGAAGGGGCTGTTTTGATGCTGAATGGAAGAACAACCCATTAGAAATGGCATTGAGGCACAGATAAGGCAGTTTTATACTTGTCAAAGGGAGTAATTTTAAACTACCAAAACCCAAATTTTAAATCAAACTTTGAGAAGACCTGAGCACCTTGGAGCATTTGGATGAGATCATCTTTTAAATGCAAGGGATGCTTGTTGTCAATAAGAAACTTATTAAGAGGCTTGTAGTTGATCACAAGCCTTTCTTTCCTCTTCTCTGTTCCATTAGGAAAAAAATAAACTCACAAATGGGCCTTTTAGTCCCCCCCTCTCCTCCTTAAAACATGGAAAAGAGGAGAGAAGAATAATAATATAATCCTCTTCTCTCTCCTTTTCTGCAATCTCATTTTGCCTTTTCTATATTATCTACAAAGATATACTTAGATTCCTTCTCTCTCATCATTCAAGAAGTCTTTTTCAACCAAATTTTATATTCAAAAAGGAGTTAGTTACAGGAGTGTGGTGCTTCGTTTTCAATGCAGAATGATTAGTAGATACGAGGTAATTGATTTTTTAATCAAGAATAAGGAAAATAAAATTTTGAAAGTTCCTTTTAAGATATTTGGGGGATTTTTTATATTCTAGCTTTTGGTTAAAAAAAAACCAACTGGTCAAATTTCGTGTTTTTTGAAAATATTTTTGGAGGTAAAATAGAAATATCTAAAATACGAAAAGTCTTGGACATCCCTACCCTCTCAGATATATTTTCCCATATCTATACTCTCTTATGGCTCTATTGTGACCTCTTCTCTGTGTTTATGCAACCTTCATTAACAAAGTGAATTACTTACATCTCCTTTCCCTTGGCACCCTTGTGTGCCTCTCTATGCATCTCCATTCTACCTCCTGTGACAACTGTTGAGAAATAGACAAATGATGTATGCTCCAAGAGGAGCTGTCCTGAATCCCATATGCACAGTGAGGAGAGTGGAATAACTCAAAGCCTATAAAGCATTGTACTTGACTATGAAATGAACACAATATCATGATGCTTTGTACTTTCAGTTAAGTGTCTGTCATTGTCGATTCTACACAAGATTGTGTTTATGAGTCCAAGCTAATCTATCTTGGAACCTAATTCACTTGTGTAATAGTTTGTCTCTACTTGTCCATGTCATTATGAACTTGGCTTACATCTTTGATCCACCATAGCTTGTGTCATGTCCTAGATCCACATCATTTAACATGATATCAGAGCCCAGTTGGGCATGGCACAGCTCACACTCTGAATCTCTAGTCTCCCTTCATCTCTGGTGATCTCTAACCAGCCCACATTCAACTCATATCTTGAGTTTCAACTTCAAATCTTAGTTGGACCTTGTGGCAGCCATAGCCAGCAGCACCCTGTCATCTTGAAGCTCCTGTATCTCACTCCACATACCAAATCTCTCTGATCTTCCTTCTGGAAAGTTGTTCTCCACCTCACAAAGCTTCCCTATATCACATCAATCCATGAGATTTGTCTATCTGGACCTCAGCATTGTCACTATTGTCAGTTGCTGCCATAGCCCCAGTTTGTGGCCTGCAGGACATACCTCACTTTGAGCTCTCATATCTCTCAAATCAGGCAATATTTCAGTGTGCTTTCTTCAAGAGGATTGTTCTTCTACTCAAGGAGCTTCTGCCTATCACATCTAAGCCTGACATTGGATACCTACAAGCCTGGCTTTGCTGAAATTGGACGTCGCTGCCATATCTACGCCTGGTTACGTTTCGCTGATCTGCGCGCAGACTGCAGTACCCGATCTTGATGATTATCATGGGGTTCTTGTAGAGCATGGAGTAAGCTACATTTCCATAAAAAAAGTTTCCAAAATGATCAACTCAAGCTCTAGATATCTGGAAAAAACCAGGCCTGGGTCAAAACCCTAATCTAGGAAGCCATAGCCATCAAGGTGCAAGCTCATTTTTCCTTCAATTTCTCATTCCTTTCAACTGAGGGCACACACTGCCACTCTTATCTGAGTTTGAACTTAGTTCCCAGCAAGATTAACACTTCAAATCAACAAGCAAGAAGAAGATCAAGCACCGACATTCAATACTAAGCTCAAGAATAGTATCTATTGATACTCAACTAGTGTCAGTTGACACTAACCTCCTTGTGACACTTCACAAATCCCCCTTGCTGGTCTTTTCTCAGTTAATTGGAGCTGCTCAACATGGCAGAACTTGAGCAAATAGCAAAGTTCAATGGAGAAGGCTTCCATGCCTGGAAGGAAAAGACCATGTACCACCTGATGCGAAAGGACTTATGGGACTTGTTTGAAGATGATGCAGATAACAAGAAGGAAGATGATGAAGACGGGTTCGTTGAAGAAGACCAGTTCAAATCCAAAGAATGGAAAAAGATGAATAATAAGGCACTAGGCATCATTGCTTGGGGATTAAGTGATGATGTGTTACATCATATATCTGGTATTAGAAATGCTAAAACCGCCTGGGAGGAACTTGATAAAATGTTTGGTACTCAAGCAAAGAATTCAAAGGTAAAACTTCTCATGCAATTTTATAAACTGGATATCAAAGACAATGCTTCTATGACCATACACATTAATAATTTTAAGAGTTTAAAAACTCAACTTACATCTCTTAAAAAGAATATTGAGGAAGATGAAGCAATAGCCGTACTGCTTGCAAGTGTAAACAAGGATCCATATGAAAATCTTGTGTCCACTTTGAGTAATGTTCCAAGCCTCACACTTAAAGATATTGAGCACTCACTACTCGATGAAGAAGGCAAAGTAAAAACCAAGAATGCAAAAGACAATGTCTCATCATCTAGGGAAAATCTTTTGTACACCAAAGGAGCTGCTGGACCTAAAGGAAGAGGTCGAGGATTCATCAACAACCATAACAAGGATTGGATTACATGTCACTATTGTGGTAAGACTGGCCATGTAGCCAGTGAATGTTTCCACAAGAAGAGAGCCCAACAATTGCAAAGTGATCATCACCAGAACCAATACATGGAAGAAAGAGAAGAAGAATAATATGCTTCCACTACCATCAACAACTCTGACAGATTGTTTTGAAGAACTTTCATTATATCTTTCATATGTTTTTCCCATAGTGGATCTTTCTTTTCCTTAGTGAATTTGATTTGTACAAGCCTTGCCAAGATGTAAAGTCTCAAGCTTAAACTTGACTAGGCTGCCTATGAGCTAGTCTTCCGGGCCATGTTATCATGAAGGGGGGGCAAAAGCCAGCAAGTGTAGGGACTCATCATTTGAGGGGGGGTGTTGAGAAATAGAAAAATGATGTATGCTCCAAGAGGAGCTGTCCTGAATCCCATATGCACAGTGAGGAGAGTGGAACAACTCAAAGCCTATAAAGCATTGTACTTGACTATGAAATGAACACAATATCATGATGCTTTGTACTTTCAGTTAAGTGTCTGTCATTGTCGATTCTACACAAGATTGTGTTTATGAGTCCAAGCTAATCTATCTTGGAACCTAATTCACTTGTGTAATAGTTTGTCTCTACTTGTCCATGTCATTATGAACTTGGCTTACATCTTTGATCCACCATAGCTTGTGTCATGTCCTAGATCCACATCATTTAACAACAACCAAGTAGGCTCCTCGTTTCTAATAATAGTAAAATGAATACATGAAAGAAGGAGTTGCATATTGAGGTAGAGATTGAATACGCCCCATTATTCAAAATAACCCAGTGTACCAACGTCAACTCTAAGGTTTTGGAGAGTTACAGGCAAATGGGATTGAAACATGTGAATTTGTGGGTTGATGGGAGAATCTACCCAATTGACCCCTTAAGCAATAGACCTCCATTTCTCAGGAATCACAAATTTGTTGAAGTATGTGTGCGAGGGTAAAAATGGGTTGCTCGGTTACACTAGGCGGCTCAATGATCAAGCATTCAAAGTATTTACAACTTGCCAAGCAACCATAAAAATTTGCCATGATGTAATCGCTACACATCAAGTTCATATACAACAACTCATAGGACAAGTGGTATAGCTGAATGACACTATAATTCAACAAAACAATCAAATTATTTCAATACACGACACTATCCATGACATTGGTATCTCATATGAGGAGGCAAAGGCACAATTGGACAACTTGAGAAAGATCAACAACAAGCTAACGTAGGAGCGCAAACTAAAGAAGAAGCCAATCAATGAGTTAATTGTGAATAGCGGCCAATGGAAGCAACATATCAAAGCGTGTAAGGTACCTCAGAAAGAGAACCTAGGTAAGGGTGAGGTTGGATTGCATATTAGTAGATTTATGAAGGCAAGTACATTGGAAAACACTTTGAGCAATCCTAAGTTTAAGGCTGTGAAGGAAAAGGTGATTGAGTGCACATTAAAAGATGTGTCAAATGAGTTCTCAGTTGTGGATGCACAATCTATTTGTGATAGGGCTAGTACTCGCACAACGACTTACTCAAAGATATTCAAAGGTGTGAAGGCTGGATTTGGTCGTGTGGTGCTAAAGAGAAATAGAATCGTGCCTCTTCCTCAATCTAAAGTTAATAGAGGTGCGATGACAACCTAATGCAAAGGTTTTGGAGCTGATAGGAGATCCCATGCATGTTCAATGTGTGGAAACACTAAAGGTTGGGACCAAAAATGCATATGAGGTGAAGTTCACCGAACTCAACAATTACTATTTAGATTTGTACAAGGTGCAATCTGCAATGGCAATGTACTACAATATGTATGTTGAGGAATGTAATGGTAAATTGCAGTTTGTTATAAAATTAGAAGAAAGTGTGGTCGTCAAGGGAGTAAAGCTTGAAAGAGTTAGTGTAACTCTGATGAATAAAGATTTACAATTCAACAAGAACAACTTAGGGAACTTTAGTGATCAATCCGAGCGCCATGTGTGGTGGCTCACTGCATTTGAAGTTCCTAAGGAAACATTTGAGGTATTGTAGTTGTTCTTTATACACACAAGCATTCCAAGCATCATCGATTGTGAAGAACATGGTGAGATGCTCTCGATTGAAGGGTATGGTCAATACTTGGTTGAATGGCATCTTGCAGGAGACTTGAAAACTTTAAAATGCATGTGTGGAATCTCCAATGGTGCAAATACAAAGAATCCATGCTTATATTGCTTGAAAGAGAGGGTGGAAGGAAAGGACGAAAAGAAGAACTAGAAAAGGGTGACAAGTGTTGCACCGATGTGCAATAGAGAAGATCCCACTTGGAAGCCCATCTTCAACATTCCATTGGATTGTATTCACATTTGTTCATTGCATGCTTTTGTTAGAATCATGGAGAAACTTGTATATGAATACATTTGCTTTGCTTACAGGATGCAACTAGAAAAAGAAACCATTGCAATGTGTAGGAATGTGGAGCGAGTGCTATCAAAAATTGGGCTACACAAGCATCAAGTAACACTTGAAAAAGATGAGAAGAGATCAGGAAAATCTGGTAACTTGCTAAAAAAACCTTGCTTTGGAGGAGCAAAGCTAGGAAGTTTCTCTCAACACCCATCAATGAGGAAGGGAATGTCATGGTTCATAGGCCACAGGACTACGATGGGTGGAAAAAGTTACATTTTGCAGTTCCTGATCAAAGTAATGGAGGAAAAACAAGTTTGGCCAAAGGTAAGGTTTGGATAAGTCTTAACAAATTGGCTCCCTTACTTCGCAAGATGGTGTTTAACAATGAAGATAGTCAAGAATTTATCGATGATGTGCATAACTTCTACGAAAACATGGTGGAAGCATGGGGTAAAAGCTCTATCACACATTACATGGTGTGTACTAAGTTAATATTTTAAAATTGTATGAATTGTATAAACTATTGAGCATACTTTCACTCATGTGTTATATGTGTCTTTGTAGCATATCCTTGAGGCACATGGGCCATACTTTGCAGAAAAGGGAAGCATCAGAATTTGGTCCACATAAGGGATGGAAAATTCACATTGGATAGCACCTGGTGCATACCAAAGAAAAACTTATCATGGTGGAGGGGAATGGTAGCAATCCAATGATCCAATTGCTATCTTGGTGGTATAGGATTATAGTAGCAGATGAAGCTAAACTCTCGCAAAAGAGAACAAATGAAAGTGCTGATGAATCGGCTGTAGACATGATGGAATCACATCGTGTCACTAAAAGAGTGTGTTATGAAGCCTTGAGTACCAAAGAAAACCATGCCAAGTCGCTAGAAACAAGGCTTTGACAAGGCAACAAATGGATTCGAAGAGAGCTAATATAGTAAGATGCACAATGTGTTCAGAATGAATGCAATTCATAGTTTAAGAGAGAAAGTTAGGGTATGCATCTATGTGAATGAGTCTTATAGTTCAGGGTTATATAAAGAAGGGTTTCGCTTTCTATCTTATTCATTGAGTTCTCACATCTCTTGTGCAGGAAAGATGGCTAGGTCTAAGGTAGTTGCAAATAAGCTTCCGCTCAGAGCCCCATATCATGTTCATCCCGTTCGAGCATCTACTAGCTCAGATGCACCCCCTTCTTAACCTAACCCAACTTTCTCAAGCCACTCTTCCAAGAGTCCTCCTCAGCATCCCCACAAGAAACACAAGTGGAAGCCAAGTACACTGGCCTTGAGAGAAATTAGGAGGTATCAACGCTCTTTTGATCTCATCATTCCGAAGGCAAGCTTCTTGAGACTTGTTCGCAAGATTGTGCAAGACCTCTATTGCACAGAAAGCAGGAGGTGGTTTTCTGACACAAGGTTAGGATAGGCCTGATCACTTCACAAAAGAATGTCTTCAATGCTCTACAGTGTGCTGCAGAGGCCTTTTTAGTTGACTTGATGACTGATGCTCAGCATTGTGCAATACATGCGAAACGCATCATTGTAACTCCCAAGGACTTCCAACTTGTAAGAAATCTTCAAGCAGTGAAGGATGCATTCATTCCAATGGAATGAACACAGTTTGTAATGTTATCTTTTTTGGCATAGTGTTATCCTTGTGCATTGGACATATGACTATGCCCCAGTGCAAAACTATTGTATGCGCCCTTAAAATATGAATTAAATTTTTACTCTTGTCCTTCGCTCTCAACTTTGACTGTGCATCTTCGCTATATTTTCAATTCTTACTTACAGTTTTTGTTAGTACTGTCAATTTTCAATAGGAAAAACATGCAAAATTTTTGCCATTTCTTGTTGCAGACTTTACTCCTAATGCTTTTGTATAGTCTATGTGGTGCGAAGTTTCTAAGGGCTAGTAGTTGCGATGTTGATTTCTCAATTATCAATCCATCCATAATTTTGGGGTGGGATAATTTTTAAAATACTAAATTGTATCGGAATGCGACAAAACTTCACACACACACTCATTAGGTGGCCAAGAGTCCAAAAAAAAAAGCTTGCAAACCAGTGGTCCAAAGTCTGGCATTTGGAGCCACTTTCTTGCCAAGATCCCTTTTTTTTTTTTTTTTTAAATGCATGCAGACCCTTGGTCCAAAGTTTACTGGCATCTGGAATTTTTTTTTGAAAAAAATGCATGCAAACCCCTAGTCTGAAGTCTGGCATCTAGATTTTTTTTGAAAAAAAATGCATATAGACCCCTGGTCTGAATTCTAGCATTTGTAATTATTATTTTTTTGAAAAAAATACATATAGACCCTTGGTCCGAAGTCTCGCATCTAGAATTCTAGATGCCAGACTTTAGATCCGAGGTCTACATGCTTTTTTTTTCAAAAAATAAAAATTTGGGATCTTGGCTACCTAACAAGTGTGCGTGTGAAGTTTTGTCACATTCTGATAAAAGGTTATGGATTTATGATCACATGATGATATGAAGCTGCATTAACACGGTTTTGGGGTTTAAATGGGTTAAAAGTTAATTCTTCTTCTCATTTTCACATCTTTCTTTCTTTGCTTCCTCCATTTTCATACCCCCAACCTTTGTCTCTTCTCCATCTTGCCCTCCTCGAGCTTGCATGGCACACACCAAGAAAGTATGTCACCATTTTGGCCCTAGGAAGACCTCACATCAAGGCCCATCACCTGGAGCATAAGGTGGAGCCTCCTCTAGCGCAGCAACAAGTGCTCCCCATAGAGCACAAGGACCACCACAGAAGAAGATGAGATGGAAATTGAGCGCTGTCACCCTTCGAAGATAAGGAGAATCCAATGCAGATACGAGCTTCTCATCCCAAAAAGTTCTTTTCATAAGGTTGTTTAGGAAGTCATGCAAGACTTGGAGCTGAAAGGAATGGGAAGATTTTGGGCGTGAAAGCAAGATGGCCCACCAGAAAAAAGGTGGACTGCTGCAGCTATGGAGGCCCTACAAATAGGAGCAAAGGTGTTTCTCATCGACTTGTTCGATGATACACAACTTGCGACCATCCATGCAAAGTGTGTCACAATCACAGATAAAGACATGAACTTTATCATTCAGCTTTGACACGGCAAGGGAACTCCTCCATAGGTTATGAGATTAATAATGCAAGGTTTTGTAACGAGTGTTATAGCACCATAGCATCTTGGAAGGCCAAAAAAAATTGTATACTCTGCCATATTGGAATATTTATTTATATATACATAATATCTCATGGTAATGAATTCAAATAATTGAGTAAAGTTATTTTTTTTATTTCTTGAAATGCACAACTCTTAATTTTTATTTAATGTACGAGCGCATCAAAAGTAGTAATATGTATGGATACGAGTTACGTTATTGCTTATGCACAATCGCAAGTGCAATACTACATGTTGAATTATGTTAACTATGTGAATGCATTATTCATGTACCTCACATTATCGTCACACTTACACAATCGCAAGTGTAGTACTACGCGTTGAATTATGTTAACCTATACGAATGTGTCATTCACGTACCATACATTACTGTCACACTTACATAAACCACACATTTATTCAATAAATATTTATTTATAGGGACAAAGTAAAATATATTATATTCATCAAGAAAAATACATGTGATGGTTGATAGTGATGGTAGATACAAAAAGTTGATAGCCAACAAGAACTCTCAATTGTTCCTTGGCTTTTTCATCAGTGGAGAGGAGGGGCCAGCTTCTGATGAAAATATAAGTTCCTTCTTTGCTTCAAAAATGATGTGCTCCCCCTTCAGTTCTTTCTCCCGGAGAAGTGAATCTGACACTTTAGCAAGGTCACCTAATGCAGCAAGCACACTCATTGCTCCACCACATGTTTGGTTAAACATGTAAAGAAGCTTTGACCACTTGATTAGCACCACCTTCTCCATGCTAGATGTCACAGGTATTGCTTGAAAAGATCCAAACTTGGTCAAAGCTCAAATTTTCATGATTATTTCTTGCCCTTGTGGTGAGCACTTCTTATGGAAGACCATCGAGTTTGCAACAAGGTTGCCAATGTACTCCTTCAGAGCTGAATATGATGAGCTCCTCCTTGCCTTGATGCAAACTCATCTATATACAGTATGCCTTGAATGACAAAGTCAAATCAAACAATATATTTAGCAACTAACCTAGAGTTATCAGAAAGTGACGAAACTTGACAGTAGGGTGCATCGGGTCCCTCAAAGTCCGCCGATGAAATCTTGGCAAAAAATGATGCATGCAGTTGCCCTGTTCAAAGTCTGGCATCTAGGGCCACTTTCTGGACCCACCTGTGAAATCTTGGCCAAAATTGGTGCCTGCAACTGCCTTGTCCAAAGTCTAGCATCTAGGATCACTTTCTGGGTAAAATATTGGCCAAAATTGATGCCTGCAACTGCCCTATCCAAAGTCTGGCATCTTGGACCAGTTTCTTTTCCAAAATTGATGCCTGCAACTGCCCTGTTCGAAGTTTGGTGTGTGGGACCACTTTCTAGATAGAAAGTGGTCCCAGACACCAGACTTCAGACAGGGCAGTTGCAGGCATCGTAGAAAGTGGTCCTAGACACCAAACTTTGGATAGGGCAGTGCAGGCATCAATTTTGACCAATTTACCTATAAGCTGATACTTGCATATACAAAAAAATACCTGCATGAATCCCTTTTAACAAAAAATATCTAGATAACTACATGAATAGAAGCAATACAAAACATGGCCAATTGACCTATAAGTTGATATGCTGAAGATAAGATTGAATTGTTGCTAATCAAAACCCATTGCAAATGATGGACCTAAGAAACCATCAATCCCATCAAACATAAAAGTCACTAATTAAATGAATAAATTTTGGCACAAAAAAATATGGCAGATTTACCTGTAAATTGAGCTACAGAATCTCGACTCTACCTTGTGTTAAGTGGAGCAACAACAATTGATCCTTAAGTTAGAGCTACCATCAAACCCTACTGTAAAGATAATAGAAAAGAGATCATGCAGAGAGGAAGAAAGAGAGAGTGTGTGAGTACACGGGACAGAGAAAGAAATGATCACCTATCCAATCTTGCCCAACTTGATCTTTGCAAAAGACAATAGCAAGAGTTAGTATTTACATGAAGGTATATTTAAAAAATAGTAGAAAAGAGGAAACACAAAGAGAGAAAGAGCGAGGGAGAGAGAGATGAGCACTTATGAAATGCCACCCAAAATGATCTCTGTAATAAAGAATAACAAGGGTTAGAACTAACATTATGTTGTATTGAAAATATATCAGTAAAAAAAAACCAAATAGAGAGAGAGAGAGATTAACACCTTTTCCTCTTGCTCCAAATAAACTCTACAAGAAAACAACAATTAGAACGAACATCAAATTCTATTGAAAACACAATGTAAAAGAGAAACAATACATAGAGAGAGGGGGGAAGAGAGAGAGAGAGAGAGAGAGAGAGATGAGCACCTCTATCTCCTGCCCAAAACAACCTCTACAATAAAACAACAATAACAGTAAAAAATGACATCAAAACCTATTGAAAAAATAGCAAACAAGAGAAAATGCAAAGAGAGATGGGCACATGTGTTTTGCTCAAAATCTAGAGCTACATGGAGAAGAAAGTGCAGAGATAAGAAGAACGCTCAAAACCCTAATTACTCTCAGTAGGAAATTCAATGGAGACGAAAATTCACAAGTATAAAGAAGAGAGGGAAAGTGGTAACTTGCTCAACTTTTGGGTCAAACTGATTTCGTGAGAGAAAAATTTTTTGAAATTGAAAAATCTCCAAAAAAGGGGAGGAAATACGAGGTGAGAGAAACTCAAATTTTGTATACTATTCATTCTCTCTTTTTTTAAATCTCCCACTACCCCTTTTTTAATTAAAAACCCAAGATTTGGAGAGAGAAGATTCACCCTCCATGGATGTCAACATCTAGCCTTCTTATTAGACGATCCAAAATGCCCACATCTTAAACTATATTATTTTTAAGGGCCCATTTTTGAGTTCATTTTTTTCTAATGCGAATGTTTGTTGACATAGAACGCTTGGCATGCCCATGGGCTTGAACTATTTTCAATGAGGCCTTGTGAGAGGAGTGTTTTGATTTCATTTTGGCAGATTTGCATATCTTCAAGGCTCAATCCTGGATGAGTGGCTTTTGTGGGAGTACTTTGCGGAAGCTCAAGAAAAGAGATAAAATATTTGGATTATTTCCAAAATTGAAGAGGATTATCTGAAGAGAAGGTCATGATTCGGTCCTTCCATTGCCAGAGTTGGGGAGCATAGAGTTACTTTTGTTGAGAGAACCATTTTTTGAACCTTAGATCATAAGCATCGGTACAAGTGGGTTTGACAAGGGAAAGGGTTCTAGAGAAATGTTGGAGGAGAGGGGCATCAAAGGGTTATCTTTTAAAGAAGAAAGAAACCTTTTGGTAATCAAATGTAATTGGCTTAAAGTGACTCATAACATCCATGCTAATAATCATGTCGAAATCTACATATTTGATAAGGCAAACTGTAAGGGGAACTTGTAGATTACCAATTTGTTATCTTACCTTGGCCGTTTGTTGGATGGCTAGTCTTATGTTAGAGGCCAATGATACGCTAATCTCTTCTTCAAGATGTTCTGCCTTGTTGGGCAGTACATAATGGTCTTCACAAACTGTCAAGGAAGAGCGTGTGTCGAGCAAAGCATCAAATTGCATATGAGTATGCTAGGCGATAGACGATTTGATAGGAATTAGAGGGAGTTGGGCTCTGCCAATAGCTGAAATGTGGTGTTCTTTGGTTGCCTGTCTTTGGTTTTAAGCTTTGCCAATTCTTTTTCGCACTGCTCTGCTTGGGCCATGAGGTTTTGTAGTGCCTGGTTCACTTGGGTAAGGTCCTAGGTAACTTGGGCAAGGTTGGCTTCTTTTGTTCTGTTGCTTTTCAATTTTCAAAGTAGTGAGAAGCGGTGATTCATCCTTTTCAGAGAGTATAGGTTCCTTAGCATACTTAAGAATCTGTTGGATAGTCCAAGGCTTAGGGAACATTTTGAAAATGTTAGTAGTAACAAAAGCTTCTTCATCAAGAATAGTCTTAGAACTTTTCCCATTAAGAAAAAAAAACTTTCTTTTGAGAGAATTTTGGAGAAGTCATCTTCCTTTTCTTCATCCGAATGGGTGGGGGAGTGAGAATATGAAGAGGAGGACCTTGGAAGGTTGGGTGAAACCAAATCATAATCTGAATGCCATTTATAGGAAATACCTAAAGAGGGAGGTTTGATGAGTCTTTCACCAAATGGTAGTTTGCCTCCTCTATACATATTGCATCCATGGTGATGTTTGTGCTTGTTTTTTCTATAGGATTCTCCAAGATCATCTTCCAATGCATTTATAGTGTGGATGGTAGCTTCATCATGGGTGGAAGCATTAGATTTGTGGGAAGAAGAAGCACCATCAGAATCAAATAAATGTGGAGTACTTTGCTCATAATAATCATACTCGTCCTCAAGAGGAAGGCCAAATTGTTAGAGGGTATTGATCTTTTGTGGGAATTTGCTCTTATTCCGGCATTTATTTGTCCAATGATCGATTTGTCCACAAATGAAGTGAGAGATAGGATTTTGTGAACGACTTCTAAAAAGGCATCGCTTGGAGGGATGGATGTTAGAAAATGGTTTCCTGGTTTTATATTTTTTATGGGTGTTGGATTTTCTACAGCTATAGCTTTGGTGGAGGCATCCAAAATCTTTAGTATAGATGTTTTTTGTGCAAAACTCCATAGAAGGGGATTGGGTTGTCTTTAAGAGCTTCTTTCTCGTGATTTGAGTGCAGAGATCGTCAATCACCTTGCGGTCTATTTGGGTGATCATTCCAAAAGAATGCTCATAAGTAAGCTGTTGTTGCTCCCTTTTATTTGAAATCATCTTTGGAATAGGATTGGGGAGGGATTTCACAAAGAAACTCTTATTATTGGCTTCATTTTCACCAAGGAAGCAATATAGAAGATGACACATGTAAATAACATAGTCTTCTATCTTGTTGATGTTGCACAAGTAGGCCTGGTGGAAAGCTTGCATTGCATCTTGAGCTTCATCATACCTGCTGCCCACCCGTTCAGAGACTAGGACCTCAAAGAATAACACACCAGGATTGGGGTCTCTTTGAATGGTAAACTTAGCATTCGAATCAAGGGATTCCCACCAATAGCAAAGATCACCATTGAGCCATGAGTAATGTGATTGACAACATTTACTTGGGAAACTCCTTGCTTTCTATGCAAAGAGGAAAAATATCCAATGGAAAACATCTTCAATTTCTGTCAGTGAAAGATTATAAAGGTTCCATGAGGGAAGATTACCAAATTTTTGCCTCTTGGGCTTGTCTTCTTACTTGGTTGGATTTCCTTTCATCGTGTTAAGCCAAAGAGTAGTATGACAATCTTTAATGTCAGAAGAACCTTCATTGAAAGTTCGTTGGGAGCTTGGCTAATGAGAAAAGGTTGTATTGTCGGAGGAAGGTGAATCTTGAGTGAGGTCTATGACAGAGGGGTTTGGATTTGTAGAAGAGGGTTCATAGTCTTTTTTCGAGTTTACTGATTTTGTCCTTATCTTGAGTTTTTTTTTAACTGAAAGGAGATGAGTACGAGAAATACCTCTAATTATACCACAAAATTTAGTTCCTTTGTCATATTGATCCATTTGATCTTCTGCTTCTTGAATTGTTTCATCATCCCAATTAGAAAGGTCATGCCAATCAAGGGGATCTTCAAGAGCATCCCATCTGGGGGCTGGCACTGGTGGGGAAGAATGCCATCCAGCAAAATTATAATTGACATTAAGCCCCTTAAGGTAATGTGTGATCTCATGAGCACTCTGAGGGAGTCAGGATCAATAATTTTTGCATAAGAAGTGGAATTAGGAACATCCTCAAGCATGGATGCAGTTTTCTGATCATATTCTAGATCTTGCAAATGATTGAGGTCAAGGCGATGGACCTCGGTTTGCTCGTGGGGATGATCTTGGAAGCAAAGACATGTCTTGTCTTTTTGAGAAGTGAGTTTGGGTCTTTAGGATTTCCATGAACATTCTTCTGGATCTGCTATAATTTCTCCACACGTTCGAGAATCTTTCCAATGTTGTCGATGCTTTTCTGCAGTATAGACCTTTTCTTTAAACATATGGTTGGTCGGTTCTTCTTCTAAATGGATAATCCGGTCTTGAAGTTGACTAGGGTACCACTTAGTAATGCAAGGTTGGTGGAGACAATTAGGAGGGGGAATATCTTCTGCTTCGGTATCATCCTCATAGGCTGATTGTGGAAGAGTGCCAAAGAAAAACTCCCATGAAGTAGTAGGAAGTTGGGAAGATGGGTCAAGGCATTTAGCAAAATGTTGTTGTTCAGGGATCCAAACATTCCTTGCATCCAGGATAGAATTAAGATCTAGTGCCATATCCTTGTTACATCCAATGATGTCTTTTCCTTTGCCCTTACTATGCATGGCATAGAGAACTTATTGGGAACAATCTTCTTGGAAAGATTTCAATGAAAACCAAGCTATAAATTTATTGGTGTTTTGTTGATTTGGAGTTTGAGAAGGGACAAGAGATGAGCTAGATGCAATATTAGATATGATATATATATATATATATATATAGTAAAACTGCCATAATGGCTTCATTGAAACAAAGAGTGGATCATTTCAAGACATCCAATACTAGAAGTAGAAGTATAAGAGAGCTCCTTGTCCAGATGTTTAAAGACAATGTTCATTGTCTCAATGGTTAGAGGCACATAGCACATATTGTGCTTCTACAAAGCCCCTCAAAGTAAAAAGCTCTCAAGAAAAAAGTGAGCCTGCAAAGATTAAGATATTGCAAAGGCCTCCAACCTATATGTTACTGCAAGCCCTACATTGTGATATTTTACATGTCCCAGAATTTTCATGGGATCTAAAATAGACACTCAATTTCAATGTATCAAGAGGATGCACTTATCCCTCAATTAGCTGAGAGAACAAAACTTCCTCAATCACCTGAAATGTAAGTTTTCACTTTGTAATATTTTCTTTCACTCTCAACCTTCTTATCATTTCTCTTCTTATAAGCTTCATGATTTGCCACGATTCTTTTGATTATGGTGGTGGTCATAATATCCATCCAGCCCTCAATGACTTTGAAAATGGTATCACTGCCATAAGTGTTTCGAGTTTTGGGTTAGTTCTCTTGTGATCCAAGATCTTCAAATGGCATAATTTCCGATTTTATTGTTGGTCATGGTGGCGTTGGTGTTTTGGCTCAAGACCCTATCTTCTCTTGTAATTCAAGATCGTCCATTCCGAAATTACTATGGCTTTGCTTCAATGTCAGATAAGTTCATATGTCTCCAACACCAAAGAAGAAGTAAAGTTTGCTTCTACAGGACGACCATCTACACTTCATATGAACACAAGAAATTCCAAGCATTCTGAAGTTTCTAAGGTATAGTTTAGTGACTTCCTTACAAGATTATCTTATCTTTTTGAACCTCACTATCTCTTAAGAAAACCCTCTTCTTCTATTTTCCAAGAATCCTTAGAAGAAATATCCTCTCATGAAATTTCTTCAAAATCTAGAAAATTTATCCAAAGTAATAATCTTGTTGATTCCTTCTCCTATCCTAATCACTCCACTAATGTTCATAAAAATCCTTTTAGCATGCAATGCTTAGACAATCCCTCTATACGATCTACTCTCCTTGATCTTAATGAGCTTGTGAATAGAGTAAGTCTTCAAGCTAGTAGTATAGGACAACTTGTAGATCTAAAAGAAAAATAAAAAATTCCTACATCTAGTTCTTCTACTATTCCACACTGCTCTCCTCTCCTGATACATCTAACTCTTCCACTGATCCTCAACAATCTCATCCTCTTTGGTCTTAAAGATAAGAACAAACATCTTGCAATTGGTTCTCCCAATGTTCCTCCACAGATTCATGAAAAACAACAAGGGGATCTTGCATTTGGTTCTTTGTCTATTTCTAAGGAAAAGAATTCAAGTGTTCCTCTACAGCCTCATCTTGGTGCTACTTTATGGTCTCAACTTGGTGGTCCTAAAGATCAATCCAAGAGTGACATATCTCATTCTTCTTATGCCTCTCCAGAGTCTCCTCCTCCTGATCTTGAAGAAGAACTTAAAGAATTGGCATCACGTTCCTCTCCTCTTCCTCAACAACATTGTCTTACTCTTGGAAAGAAAAATGAAGAACCATTTACTACTTCTTGTGTTCCATTACATTCTTGGAAGGACAAAGATTTGGAAAATCAAGATCTTAGAAAAGAAAACTAAAAGAGGTCATCATCTATGTAATATTTCCACACAATTAAAGGTTAGTTGGTTAGTTTAAAAGTTAGTTGGTCAATTAATAAGTTAGTAAGATTACTAACTAAAGACTACCTGAAGTAAAAACTAACTAACGTAAATAATTAACCATTTTTATTTAATTAAACATATATGTTTAAAAAAATTGAGAGTCATAAATCTGATATTTTTCTCAGATTGACAAGGACCATAGCAACCCTTCACAGGAGTTATAATGTGAACGAGAGTTATGAGTCATATTAATCACTAGTGTTAATATGTATAGTATGGATGGTCCAAAAATATTAGATTTTGGGCAAAACTAGCATATTCTAGATATTTTAGATATTATCCTAAAAAGATATGGAGATTTCTAAAATTGGATGTCATTTAAAAGAAAAAACAAGTGATGTTTTAGTTAGTTTTGAAGGTTTTATAAAAAGGAAAAAAAAGAGAGTGATTAGCGAAATTGCGTGCACCGCAATCACAGCTTATAGGCAGTAGACATCAGTAATAGACATCAGTTTGAACAGGTAGAGAAAGAAGGAGTGATCTGAAAGGTTTTTAATCAAGTGTCTTGGGGTTTTACCCCCCTTTTGGAGGCAATGGAACTATCAAATTTATGATCTCAGCATCAGATAACTGATTTTTCCAAGATCCCCTCCACCAAGAACTCTTGTTATCAGCCACATCCCCTCTTCTTTAATTCATTATAAATATGATGCATGGGGAGACACAAGTAAGCACAAGGAGACCTTGAAAGGCTCTGAGAGAGAGAGAGAGAGAGAGAGAGAGAGAGAGAGGAGACCACGAGAGGCTAAGCCATCTTCTCTTATATTCTTCCAACTCAAAATTCATTCCTTCCTTACCTCTCGGATCTACTTGCGGATGATGGCCCCCAAGCGAATAATGCCACGTGCGAATGGCAATCCCACAACTAGCAACGAAGCTTTGGGAGAAGGCATCACTCTCAATCCAACTGCGGTACTGGTTGTAAGTAACATATTTCCAAATTGATAGATGCTTTCTTTGATTCACGCATAAGATATGTTAGGCTCCGTACTTTGTCATGCTAGAATAGGTCATTGAAAATGATAAATCACATCTCAAACATTCAAAGATGAAGTTTGTGAAGTGCTTGTATCAAGCAGAGTTAAATTGCACCTAGTTGTTATGCGATGAATCCATGCATAGCATAAGCAACATATTGGACTCCAAAGTATTAAGCATCGATGAGCCTTCGATTAATCTTTACCTAGGAAAATATTGTTTCAAGTTTGCAAATGCACATAGATGGTACATGCATGGGAGAGATTATGTGAACTTTACATCAATGATACTTGACTCCTTGCCTTAGGAGAAAGGAAGATAAAGCCAAGATAAAATGTTGCATAGTAGGGAAAGGATAAAAGATAAATGTCACTTAGAGAAGAGGCATAAATGCTCTTGCTAGATTGATCAATTCGCATTGGAATGATTGGATTTACGTCGTGTATAGTATTTGAACCTTTAGCATATGCCTTAGCTGAAAGAAGGGAATGTTAAGTAAATTTTACTCTTTGGTCCCAAGGGGGAGAGGAAATGTGCAATGGAAATGTTATTGCGTCTATTCTTGCAATGCTTGGAAAAGAATACCATTGTTTTGTTGGTTAATCGAACAATACGCTTAATGCTTTTACAATCAACTGATTGTTGCATTGTGGTTTGGTTGATTATTCCAAGTACTTGTGTTTGATGGTAAATGCATGGCAGGGGTCTGTAATGACAAGTTGCCATGGGAATAAATGAATGTTTTCCTGGAAGATGATATTAGGGATGATTGCCTTGATTATGCTTGATTCTTAATTGGATTAATTAAGGAAGGATATTTTGCAAGGGTGGATCATCTCCAAGATCGCACCATGGATTACCTCGAGAGGGCACTGCTTGATTCATGGGACAAAGGCCAAGTGGTGAAAAGGCCAACCATAGAAGTTGTGTCTCACTCCTAGGTCGCTTGGGGTTAGTGGAGCTCTGGAAACCCCTTGCCTAGACCGAAATGGAATTGTAGACTGATGTGAGCCCAATGTCTAGGGTGTTGGAAGATCCTAATCTAGATAAAGGATGAAAATTATGCTACCATGTGATTTGGACTAGGTACTTCTATTGGACAAAGAAGGGATACATAATTTCTCCTGTATGAGCATGAGACAAAAATTAACTTGAAGATAAGTTAAGGAACTTGGTTGAACTTGTTTGTCAAAGGATTTCTTGCTCTGTATTCATGTTTGTGCTGTAAATTACGCAAACGAACCATGTTTTCTAAAAGGCTTAGTTAAGGAAGTTGATTTTGAATGTCACACATAAATGTGATATGATCTAATTAGAAAACTAAGGCTATTGAGGAAAGTGGGCAGGAAAAACCCTGACAGGTCTCTCCTACAACAAGGTGGTCCCAGAGAACTCGGAGGCTTCTCATAAGGTTTTATCGTTGTTCGACTTTAGGTATTGTTAAGTTAGAATCCGATTCATGCCGTTTTAGGGGGCCAGAATGGGACTATGCCCTGCAGGTAGAGAGGTTGAGCAGTGCATCCCTATCGTTTTCCATTCTTGTTGAACCAAGTATGGTATGAATATGCTTCAGATTAGGTATCTCTGCATAAAGTAGGGTGTCCAAGATCCAATGCTGGAATGCTGTCAAGAGACCTTGACCACTAGGAATCTGGATTTCAGGTTGATCTTAGTGGGTTCGGCTGTGAGCGTTCCGTTGTGAGGCGGACTCGGGAAACCCTAGGTGACAAACCTCGTGACATTCCATGGGAGTTCCGGGAGGTGTTGCTTAGACTCGCCCCTCGATGGACCACTAAAAACGTGCCTGGATAGACAATAGGTGGGCATGTTACAATCTACCACTACTTGTGTTTCAAAGAACCAAGATTTGGAATCTCCAACTCGGGATACTAGCAAAGGAAAAGACAAGGAATTATCATCTACTTCTTCTTGTGATCCCTTAAAAGGAAAATATTTGGAATCTCCAACTTAGGATACTAGCAAAGGTAAGGAACTATCATCTACCTCTTCTTGTGGTTCATTAAATCCCTTAAAGCCAAAAGATTTGGAAAATCTGGATATTCTTTACATGATGCATAACAAAGGGAAACACAAGGAGATAATCGGGTGGCACAATAAAAGTAAAGAAGAATTTGGAGAAGATGTATTCTCTCTTAATTCTTCCCCAACTAATATGACTGTTCTTTAGCCTTCTCCGCAGAAGTATAATGCATAAATTTCCGCTAAACTTCCAAGAACTCCTCCAACATCTTGGACATTGTCCCTAGACAATGAACAAGAACTATGCCATGTGTTTGCCAAGCTTCCCAAAGCTCCTCCTCCAACTTCTTGGACATTGTGCCTAGATAATGAACAAGAATCATGGTAAGATGCAGATGATGGAGAAGAGTTTCCTGAAGTAAGATGCCAACAACCACATATCACTAAGAGATATCCACTTATGCTAGAAGATTATATCATCAAAACAGAGGATTACTCTAATAGACCTCTCATTGCGTCTTTCTTGGATGAACCAGTCTTAGATCAATCTCGCATCTATGGAAAAAAACTTATGGAAGAGTCTAATCCCGTAGATATTTCAAAGAAATCTACTCAGGTTCAAGAAGATATAAAATGCCTATGCTATAAGGATACACCTCATCACCAAATTGAGGTTCACCACATTGCTTAAAGCATTGGCAAGAAAGAGAATGGGATGAAACACTCTACGACATCCTGGGAGAAGATCTCAATTCCCATTCCTCTCCCCATGTAACTAATCTTGATTCCCCAATATCACCTTCTCAAACACTAGGTTCTCACATATGTAGATGTAACTCTCCTAAGTTAACTGCACAACATGATCATACTAAACTAGGAAATCGTTTTCTAACATCCGTCCCTCGAAGTGACACCTTTTTAGAAGACATTCACAAAATCCTAACTCTTTCTTCATTTGTGGACAAAACAATCATTGAAAAAATAAATGTCCCAATAAGAGAAAATTTCCAAAAAAGATCAATACCCTCCGATAGTCTGGCCTTCCTCTTGAGGATAGGTATGATTATTATGAGCAAAGTACTGCCCATTTATCTGATTCTGATGGTGCTTCTTCTTCTTCCACAAATCTAATGATAAAGCTACCATCCACACTATCAATGCATTGGAAGATGAACTTGGATAATCCTCTAGAAGAAACAAGCATAGACAGCACCATGGATGCAATATGTATAGAGGAGGCAAACAACCATTTGGTGAAAGACTGATCAAAGCTCCCTTTTTAGGTATTTCCTATAAATGGCATTCTGATTATGATTTGGTTTCTCCCAACCTTCCAAGGTCCTCCTCTTGATCTTCTCACTCCTCCACCCACTTGATGAAGAAAAAGAAGATGACTTCTCCAAAATTCTCTCAAAAGAAAGAAAAACTATTTTTCTTAATGGAAAAAGTTCTAATACTATTTTTGATGAAGAAGCTTTTGTTACTACTAAACTTTTCAAAATGTTCCCTAAACTATCCAACAGATTCTTAAGGATGCTAAGGAACCTACTCTCTCTGAAAAGGATGTATCACTGCTTCTTACTACTTTGAAAATTGAAAAGCAACAGAAGAAGCCTATAGAAGAAGCCAACCTTGCCCAAGTTACCCAGAACCTTACACCCAAGTGACCCAGGCTCTACAAAACCTCATGGCCCAAGTAGAGCAACACGAAAAAGAATTGGCAAAGCTTATAGCCAAAGACAAATATATAAATGAATCTCAGATAACGGCAACCAAAGAACACCACATTTCAGCTATTGGCAGAGCCCAGCTCCCTCTAATTCCTATCAAATCGTCTATTGCCCGACATACTCATATGCAATTGGATGCTTTGCTTGACACAGGCTCTTCCCTGATAGTTTGTGAAGACCATTATGTACTGCCCAACAAGGTAGAACATCTTGAAGAAGAGATTAGCGTATCCTTGGCCTCTAACAAAAGACTAGCTATCCAAAAAATGGCCAAGGTAAGATGACAAATTGGTAATCTATAAGTTCCCCTTACAGTTTTCCTTATCAAATCTATTGGTTTTGACATGATTATTGGCATGGATGTTATGAGTCACTTTAATTCAATTACATTTGATTACCAAAAGGTTTCTTTCTTCTTCAAAAGAGAACCCTTTGATGCCCCTCTCCTCCAACATTTCTCCAGAACCCTTTCCCTCATCACACCCACTTGTACCGATGCTTGTGATCTAAGGTTCAAAAATTGGTTCTATCAACGAAAGCAGCTCTATCCTCCCCAACTCCAATAGTGGAAGGATCTAATTATGACATTCTCTTCAAATAATCCTCTTCAATTCTAGGAAAAATCCAAATATTTTATATCTCTTCTTGAGCTTCCCCAAAGTACTCCCACAAAAGTCACTCATCTAGGATTAAGCCCTGAAGATATGCAAATTTACCAAAATGAAATCAAAACACTCCTCTCGCAAGGCCTCATTAAAAAAAATTCAAGCCCATGGGCATGCCAAGTGTTCTATGTCAACAAACATTCAAAACAGAAAAGAGGAAAGAAAAGGCTTGTGATCAACTACAAGTCTCTTAATAAGTTTCTTATTGACAACAAACATCCCTTGCCTTTAAAAGATGATCTCATCCAAAGGCTCCAAGGTGCTTAGGTCTTCTCAAAGATTGCTTTAAAATCTGGGTTTTGGCAGTTTAAAATTACTCCCTCTAACAAGTATAAAACCACCTTTTCTGTGCCTCAATGCCATTTCCAGTGGGTTGTTCTCCCATTGGGCATCAAAATAGCCCCTTCTCTCTGTTAGTAACAACGAGTGGATACTATATTCCTACCCCTTCTCCATTGTTGTGTGCCTTACATTGATGACATCCTCATCTTTTCAAAAAACTTCAAAAATCACATAAGAGACCTCTCTGACTTCTTCCAACTACCACAAACATAAGGCTTAACACTCTCCCCCACTAAGTGTGAATTTGCCACACCTAAAGCCGAATTCTTGCAAGTTATTGTATGCAATGGTACTATCAGACTCCAGGAACATGTCATAAAATATATCATTGAAATTTTTGAGACCCCTCTTACCCATATCAGACAACTGCAACAATTACTTGGGTGCCTCAATTGGATCCACTCCCATGTTCCTGCCCTTAAAAAGTACACCTCCCAATGGATAGAATTACTGAAAAGAGGAATCCATTTTGAATGGACACCCCACCATGAAGCAATCTTGCAATCCTTAAAACAAGTTATTTCTCAACTATTTCCACTCCGTGCTCCCTCACCTGGCAATTCTATCACTATTTATTTTGATGCCTCAGATTTAATCTGGGGAGGAATCCTAACACAAACAGGACAAGGGAAAGAAGAAGTTTGCATATTTGCTTCTGGCACATTCACTCCCATTGAGAAAAATTATCCTTCATTCCACCGAGAAATCCTAGCACTCAAAAAATGCATCAAAAGTTTTCGTATTTTCATAGAACATGTCTGATTCAGAGCAAAAATTGACCTAAAAAACATGCAAGGATTCTTATCCTCAAAAAACCTCTATGAAATTGGCAATAAAAGATTGCTAAGATAGTCCTTATGATTCGATAATCTACAAATAACCTATGAGCACAAGCTTGGACATAAAAATATAATGGCCGACATACTTTCTAGGTGGCATGAAAAGAACATCTCTTAATAAAAAATCCCATTGTACTATACCCATGTGCAAACACTTCAACCACTATTATTATAGCCATGTAAAATCCTTTACGGATCCATTCCCCTTTTCCTATCACATGGGTTCCAATGTACAAACCCTTTTTTCTCGGATTCACCTTCTCCTATCACATGGGTTGTGATGTACAAATCCTTTTTCTTGGCTAGTTGGCCCTAACTACTAGACTTCTAAAACTACCCAAAAGATGTATATAAGGAGGACCAAGACTTAAAGGAAGGATTAGATTTTTTCCACCCTTCTTTGATTTCTCACATTCTTGTATCCATATCTCACTTTCTTGCGTCCATAACCACCCTCTCCATATGTAAACTTCTCTACCTTGTACAAGAAGCTTCATCCAATTTGTATGCTTCGTCTCCACTATCTAGTGTTTAGATGGAAGCTTGCGGATGATGGAAGCTTGTATTGTAGGAAAAGGATTTGGTGGAAGAAAGATCATGAAGCTTATGGAGTACAAAGCTTGGGTGGAAATGATAGCAGGAGGAGTATGGAGCTTGATGGAGTAAGGAAGTATGGAAGCTTGGAAAGGCTTCAGGGTAAGAGCTTGAGAAAGAGAAAGTTTGCACAAGGCAAGCTTGAGAGAGAAGATGTGAGAGGCTTGTTGAGCACGTCCTAGAAAGAACTAAGAACCACTATCAAAATGAACTACCAAATTGAAACTTTGTACAAAGGACTTGTGAAAAATTCAAGGCCCCTCTAAGGATGAGAGAGCCCCCTTTTATAGATCTAAGGGAGTCCGCAATACAATGGATGGATATTTTATTTTAGAGTAGGAACTCTCTAGAGAAAACAGGTTTCTCAAAAGGTGGAAGAATAACGTGTTCCCCACGTGAAGGTGGAAGAGTCACATGTTTAGCCATGTGAAGGAATACTATCAAAATATTTTTCAGATGTACTTGTATGATTCTCTTTCTTCCTTGTGCCTTTTGTTACCAAGTGCCTTTGTTGGAAAAAGTAAATGTATCCTTTTGAAAGGTCTTTGTTGTTGACATGGTATTTTCATCCATATTTTCTTTTGTTAAAGAAATGTTTTGGCATTTATTTTTGTTCATCCATTATCATTTTCTTTTTATTCATTCCTCATTTCTTCATTATTTTCTCCTCTTCTTTGTATTACATAAAGAAGTATGCATGTTGATGTGATTGCACCCTCTTTTGATTTGCACGCATAAAAATTTGAAATGTGGATGTGCATTTTTGCATGCCTTTATTGTTTGAAAAACCTTTGCAAAAGTGTGCATTGTGCATTGCATTTGAGTTTTGGTGAGTCTCACATTTGGCCAAGGCTCTCCAAGTGTCATTGTCTTTTGATAAAAATAACCCTTGTAGTTGAGATTGGTTTTGCCAAATGGTAATGCAGTTTTTTGTTAATCTCACTATTTACGGAATGAGGATTAATATTTTACACCCTTGACTTGGGATCATCATTTTCATTCTTTGATTGATATCCACCTTTGGTGATTGCCTTTTATGGCATTTGGGAGGGCTCCGTTTGAATAGCTCTTTGACCATTTTGGTGGAAGATTTATCCATGAGAAGGCTTAGTGTTCTTTTAGAAATTTTATTTGGCTATGAAGGATGTTCCTTTGGAGAGAGCATTCTTTTCTTCTATGTTGCTATAGCATATGTTGAAGGTGGCCAAGCTAGAGCGACCAAGCTTCTTTCGACTTGTTGTTTTGTTAGAGGACCTTTTGTTGGTGAAGGATTCTTCTTGTAAGTCCTCTTGTCATCTTTAGGAGTGGAGAATGACCAGGGTGATAGTAAGGGCAAAGGAAAAGACATCATTGGATGTAACAAGGATATTGCACCAGATCTTAATTCTAGCCTAGATGAAAGGAATGTTTGGATCCCTGAATAACAACATTTTGCTAGATGCCTTGACCCATCTTCCCAACTACCTACTTCTTCATGGGATTTTTTCTCTAATACTCTTCCACAATTAGCCTATGAGGCTAATACCAAAGTAGAAGATATTCCCCCTCCTAATTGTCTCCACCAACCATGCATTACTAAGTGGTACCCTAATCAGCTTCAAGACTCAATTTCCATTCAGAAGAAGAACCGGCCAACCAACTACTTAAAAAAAATGCCTATATTGCAGAAAAGCGTCTGTGACATTGAGAGAGAAGCTTGCAGAAGAGAAGGTTTGCACAAGGAAATCTTGAGAGAGAAAGTGGGAGAGGCTTGTTGAGCACGTCCTAGAAAGAACTAAGAACCACTATTAAAATGAACTACCAAAATGAAACTTTGTACAAAGGACTTGTGAAAATTTCAAGGCCCCTCCTAAGGATGAGAGAGCCCCCTTTTGTAGATCCAAGGGAGTCCCCAATACAATGGATGGATATTTTATTTTAGAGAAGAAACTCTCTAAAGAAAATGGGTTTCTCAAAAGGTGGAATAATAACCTGTCCCCCACGTGAAGGTGGAAGAGTCACATGTTTAACCATGTGAAGGAGTACTATCAAAATATTTTTTAGATGTACTCATATGATTCTCTTTCTTCCTTGTGCCTTTTGTTACCATGTGCCTTTGTTGGAAAAAGTAAATGTAGTCTTTGTTGTTGTTGACATGATATTTTCATCCATCTTCTCTTTTGTTAAAGAAATGTTTTGGCATTTCTTTTTGTTCATCCATCATCATTTTCTTTTTATTCATTCCTCATTTCTTCATTATTTTCTCCTCTTCTTTGTATTACATATAAAGAAGTATGCATGTTGCATGTGATTTCACCTTCTTTTGATTTGCAAGCATAAAAATTAAAAATGTGGATGTGCATTTTTTCATGGCTTTATCCTTTGAAAAACCTTTTCAAAAGTGTACATTATGCATTGCTTTTGAGTTTTGGTGAGTCTCACATTTGGCCATCTCACTATTTACAGAATGAGGATTAACATTTTACACCCTTGGCTTGGGATCATCGTTTTCATTCTTTGCTTGGTGGATGTCACAACATTTGACTACAATCAAAGGCTTTATTTGGTGGTACCTAGAACACATTCTCTAGGCGATGCACATCTTGTCTCCACAGATAAAAAATCCATGTCACTATTTTATTCTCTAAATACTACCCATCTTTCCTTCAAAGAGGAAGAAACTCCATCCATGTTCCAAGTAAAGGAAAAATTCTATTATGGCCACAACCAGACTGTTTGATGATCTACGTCAATCCTATGAAGGCCTTCTCTCAAAACAAATTTGGAACCTCCTTGGATCCTATCTTTGATTCAGGAATTAAATGTGATCTCCAAAGATGGTGGGAATATCTAAAGAATATATATAAAGATGATGATCCAGGTATTAAAGGTAATCTCAGAAGATGGTGGGAATCTTTGAAAGAAAAATATAAAGACAATGATCTGGGTCTTATCTCTCTTATAATCCATATAGAGAATAATAGCATAAAAGGTGCTCCTTGCAAGTTGCCCCTTGCAAAATCACAAAAATAATGATAAGCACCTTACTACTAATAAGCTACTGCTAGTAAGTAAAATATTTGGTTTTCTTAGCAAAGCTATTATCTAAACGGGCCTCTTAACAAAACACTATCTATCACCTTGGTCATTCTCCACTCCTGAAGATGATAAGAGGACTTACAAGAAGCATCCTTCACCGACAAAAGGTTCTCTAACAAAACAATAGGTCGAAAGAAGCTTGGTCTCTCTAGCTTGGCCGCCATCAACATGTGCTATAGCAACATAGAAGAAAAAAATGCTCTCTCCAAAGGAACATCCTTCATAGCCAAAGAAAATTTATTTATCTCAAGGCTACCCACCACAACAACAAGGAGGTCAACAAAGAAAACTATGTTTTCTTCAAAAGGACACTATGCCTTCTCATGGATAAATCTTCAGAGGCAAAATATTTAAGCTTAGTAGAGCTTGGGAAATCATAGCCCATTTTGGTGTGAGTGGGATATTTCATCCTCCGAGAATGATATGCAATATATTCATGCATAGATTTATTGGGCATGCTGAGGGAGAGTTTGTCAAACCTATCATGACTTTTATCATAATAATCCCTACCAAGATTATCAGCATAGTCCTTATAAGAATATAATATTTCTTTAGTTTGGTCATTATCATCCCAACCAGAATCATCATCACGTGTGATGTATTCTCTATTGAAACTGGTCGAGACCATCTAAGGACTGTTCTTTAGGGATATCATAGCACTGCTGTGGATCTATTTTGTCACCAAGAGGAATATCTTCTACATCTATCCTTAGAGTGGAGGTCCAAATTGAGTCTATCGATTTTGAAGGAGAAAAGTAGGGATGGGATAGACTCTCATCTTTTGATATGGCATTGTGACTTTCCTTTTTTATATTTCCTTCAATTTGATCTACAAATATTAGTTCATTCATGTGGAGGGACTCCAAAATGGTATCTATATAGAGGAATTGCAAAATGGTTTTGATATAATCTTCATCCGCAGGCACATAGTATTCTAGCATTGCATGCTTTGAGCTTTGGATGCTGGGTTGTAGATAGATGTATTCCCATGCTCCATTATTAGCATTATGTAGCATTGAGTTAGTAGAAGACCGCCGACCTTTTGGAGGAATATCTTTGCTTGATCTTTCAAACTCTGTGTTTGCGTTCCTTTGTGTTGGAGGAGAAGAATGTTTCATGATGGATGCTTTACCAAGGGCATTCTCTGAGGGACTAGGAGAGAAGAGTTCTTGGATGGTTAACTCTTCAAAGGTTGGCATGAAAGAATTACAAAGGGAGAGGTTTCTTTTTTGGGAAAGGAGTGTCAGACTGGGATTTTGAATTTGGTGGGGATTTAGGAAAAGATGGTCCTTCTAGTGATGCTTCGAGGCTTAAAGTTTTTTCTTTCTCATTTATCTTCTCATCAGATTCTTTTTTGTTGCCATAGAAATGTGTCTGAATGAAAAGATTCTTGAGACAGAGATTTACCTTGTTCTGGTCCCAAAAACTCAGGAGATTGACATATGTATTCTTTTGTTATGGATGACAGAGAGATATAATCTTCTTCTTTATTTTCTTTGGAGAATGTCATAGAGATATGATCTTTTTGTTGCTCTTCCAGTATGAAGATAGACTCTTTCAGAATGGCTTTCATCATGCTAAGAGAGGGAAGATCTTTCTCATATTGTTGTTTAGGGAGTTGTGCAGTAGCATTATGTTGGGACAAAGGGTTGTGGTTAAGAATGGCAGGTTCCTTTTCCCAAGGTTCATCTTCCCATGCCTTGATCCAAGCATGGTCATGTTCTGCAACTAACTTTGCTAGAGATTGAATTCTTCTTTCATTTTTGTTAGTCTGATCCTTACCACAAGGGTACTTTGGATAGATGGACTCTTGATTACATCTATATGTGTGAGAATTCAATGTTGGGGAATCAAGATCAATTACTTGAGGAGAGAAAGGAGAACTCAGATCTTCTCCTAATATGTCATAGACAGTCTCTACCCATTCCCTTTCTTGCTAATGCTTCAAGTCAATATTGTGGACCTCATTCTGGTTCAAAGGAACATTCATAGAGCATCGGCCTTTGAGGGCTTCCTTCTCTTTAATAGATCTCTGAAAGGTGTTGATGGGATTGGAGCCTTCAGTACTTATCTTGCCATAGATGAGAGAGTATTCATGATGACACCACTTTTCTGCTTCATAGGATCTTTGTTCCAAGACTGGTTCATCCAGCAAAGAAGCAACAAGAGGTCTATTAGAGTAATCCTCCTTTTGTGTAACATCATCCTCTAGCCTGAGAGGATATGTTGTCATGATATGTGGTTGCTTGTATCCGGCTTTGGGAAGTTCTCCATATTTATTTATTTTAGCTACTGCAAGCCATGACTCTTATTCATTGTCTTGGAACAATGTCCAAGATGTCGGAGAAGAAGCTTTGGGGATCTTAGCAAACACATGATACCAGTCTTGTTCATTGTCTAGGGAGAATGTCCAAGAGGTTGGAGGAGCTTTAGCAGAAGTTTGTGCACTGTTATTTTGGGGAGAGACTTAAGAATGGGCATATTGATAATGGAGAGTTAAGAGAAGATGTTTCTTCTTCAAATGTTGGTGTAACTTGATTGGTCCCTTTTAGCTCATTTTCTTTGCTATACATCATGCAAAGCACATTTTTATTTTCTCTGTTTTTAAATAAAACACAAGAAGAAGTAGATGAAGTAGATGATGACTCCTCTTCTTTACCTTTACGAACATTCTAAGTTTGAGATTCCAAATCTCTATTCTTCGAAACACAAATAGTGGTAGTAGGTGATGACCACTTTTCCTTTTCCGTGCTAAGATCTTGTTTTTTCAAATCTCTATCCTTTAAGGAATATAAGGGAACACAAGAAGAAGTAGTGAATGGTTGTTCTTACCTCTTGCCCCGGGAGTAAAAAAATGTTGAAGAGAGGAACGTGATGCCAATTATTTAGGTTCTTCTTCAAGATCTCAAGGATGAGACAATGGAGAAGCATGAGAAGACCAAGATGCAACACAGTTGCATTTATCTTCAAGATTAAGATCACCATGACAAGGCTATTGAGTGTCAGTTGGAGAAATAGATGCAAGATCCTTTTCCGCTACTTCAAGATCAGTAGGACAAAATTTTTTAGAAACATGAGAAGAACTAGATGGAAGATCCTTATGGTTAGCATGACGATCGATTGGATGAGACTGTTGAGGCTTCAGCACAGAATTAGATGTGAGATTCTGTGTTTCTTCTTTAAGAACATCACAAGAACTTAATGCAAGGATTTTTTTCTTATCTTTAGGACTTAGAGAATAATATTGTTGAGGAACAATAGAAGAGTTGGATGTAATAGGGAAAGAGCAGTGTGGAAGAGTAGGGGAAGTAGATACAAGGATTTTTTATTTTTCTTTTGGATTGAGTTGTCCTATACATCTAGCTTTAAGACTAACTTTATTCACACGTTCATTAATATCATGAAGAGTAGATCCTATAGAGGGATTTTCTAAGTATTGCATACTACCAAGATTTTTATGAACATTAGTGGAGTGATTAGGATAGGAGGTAGGCTCAACAAGATTAAGGGATTTTGTAGATTTTGAAGAAATGTTATAAGATGATATTTTTTCTAAGGATTCTTGGGAAATAGAAGAAGATAGTTTTCTTAAGAGATAGTGATGTTCAGAAAGAAACGAGACTCTTTGAAGAAGATTACTAAAATGTAGATCACTAAACTGTGTAAGAGAGGGGGACTTAATAACGGGGAAATACTAGCTACACTGGCTGGTATATAAGGTGAGAGAGACTTAATTTTTGATCATCAGATAAATATACAAGTCTTCTTTCTCCTTCACCTTGCTCTCCAAGCTTCCATGTCTTCCTTCCCTATCTTCTAGTCTTTCTCTCTCTATTTTTAGTCTTTCTCTCTCCTCGTAATTGTCTTTCTCTCTCTTCTACTCTTCTTCTTCTTCTTCTTCTCTACAGTCTTCTCTCTCCTCTTTCTCTCTCCCAATTCCTCTCCTTGACAATTGGTATCAGAGCCTAGGTTCTTGGTCCCAGTTAGTCCCTCATTTTACCCAGTTACAACTTTCTAGTCACATGGAATTTTGAGTCACAGGTACACAGGTACATGGAGTAGTAGGGGAGTTTCCAAAGATCTCTAGACCACAAGGACTGCAGGCAAGGAGCATTAATGGTAGCTTTCTTGAAGACCACACAGACCATGGCAGCCTTTCTTAGAGTCTTAAATGGAGCTTGGACCAAAAATGGAGGTAGACAGACAAAGATGGCAGCTCGTTTTCAACTTAGAGGTAAAATTTTAGGGGTTTTGGGTGAAGGAGGTCACTGTAGGACTTGACAGAGGTCTAAATGGGGTTACTTCTCCAAAAGTGAGTCTTCTTCTTCTTCAACTTTCAAGCTTTCATGGTGCAACCAAGATCTCTACTCCATTTCTTATCAGGATCTTCTCCTCTTTGCTACAATGGATAGCATCGGACATTTCCTTGCTTGCTAAGCTTCAGATCAAGCACCACATACAGTAGTATTCAGCTCCATTTCTTCTCCTACAAGCATTACATTCTCAAGGTGTAGTTGTCGGTAGTCTTTACATCTACATGGACTTCAATCAAAGGCTGCCGCTTGCAGACCAGTGACCTCAACTTATTAGTGGTGAAGTCCATCCCTCCCCAGAAGTTTGTGAGGACATTTTTCCCCTGGACATCCTCTGCAAAAAGCTTTATCTTCCTTGCTGACTGATCTTCATCTTGCTGAAGATTAGCAAGTGAGCACTCAAATACTCGTCCTTTCAATCCATCAGTTGCAATCTTGGTCCCCTGTGTCCTTGTAACTAGGGTCTTCCAAATGGATCGCTAAGTGAAGGTTGAGGGAGCTTTCCCATCATACCAGTCTTTCTTGGAGATAGGATCGACAACTTTCTTCTTACCTCCAGGGAGATTGGAGATCTGAGCAGTTTTGCCATGTCCAAGTGAGCAATAGTGACCATAATGCCTTATTATTCCAAATATTTGCAGAATAAACTGGCACAGGATGGTCTATGTGATCCAATGCTGTAGTAGAAGCAGTCCATGTGTCCATTTGCTTCTCAAATAATCCATCCTCTAAGCAGTAATCACACATAGGGAGTCGACGGAGAAGAATAGAAGGTGCTCTCACCTTTGTCGCAGTTACAGACGGTTTCACAGGCTTTGCTTCTTCTTCATCAAATTCACTTTCCTCAGAGGTTTCATCTTGTGCAGGAATTAGACTGATTAATGTTTATCTTCCACAACTCTACCTTGGCTTCATGCTATAGTAGTGCTTTGGTTGGAAGAGCCACAAGATAGAGCTCTCATCTGGACTGTCTTGTAGTGGAAGCATCATGTAGTGAGGATAGCCTCTTGTCCTGCATGAGTTCTAAGGGACCATGTAGAGGACCTGCTGCTCTGTTTTTTCTAATTTACTGGAATATATCCATTGTCATTCTACTTTGCACCCGCATGAAGGATCAAATTGGAGCTCTCATGAAGGACTGAAGTGGCATTAGTGGCTGCCTTCTTCATCAAACAACTCAAGGTAACTGATTCTTGGCTCTCATTCTCTCCCATTAAGCCTCTTGTTGAATCCTATCCACTTGTTTGAGAGGATGCATGAGTCTAAGTAGATAATAGGAGTCCCAACATTGTATGCATGCTGAATATTAATCTCAATCATTCTCATTTGATCTTATGGCATTGGAATGGATTTTATTCATGCTGAAGCTTTATTGAGATCATATTTTGCTTACCCATAACCTGTTTGGCTTCTTGTGAATTGGCTGAGCCAAGAATTGATTAAGAAATCCATTGTATAAGGGTGAGTAGGCAGAGTCACTGCCGGTAAGCTCTCTATCCCTATTCCCCATTCCAATTCCATGCACTTCATGAAAAGCCCAAGATTTCCATTCCTAAAATGCATCTCATGCTGGGTGTTTAATTAATAAATGTCTGCCATATATATTCCAGGTGAGGAAAAGCCCGATGCCAAGCGAGATGGCAAGACAAAAGAGAGGTGACCCCCCCCTTGCCATCAAAGACCCTGAAGCGGTGCACAACCTAGCTCGGGGGGAACTTTGCACACCTCCTAGTAATCCAAAGCCCAAAACTCATTTTCAGGTGCAGGTACTTCTTGAGAAATTGAGAAATTGACTTGGCATGGTGGAATTTTGATGACTATGACATGACACACTATTGTGTGCATGGGATGTATGGATGTACCCAAGCAAATGTATCTTTAGATACACATGCAGCTATGTATGCAGTGATGTATGGGAATGCATTGCCTTACTTGGGTTGAAGATGGATGTATGTATCATTGGATACACCTATGTAGTCATATATGCAGTAATGGCAGTGATTATGCATGTATGAGAGCCTATCTTGTTGATATGGTCATGGGAATGCTTATTCTTGTGCTCAGTAATGCTGAAGTAATGCCAAAC
The DNA here is from genome assembly GCF_053477565.2 of Lygodium microphyllum. Taxonomy (NCBI): domain Eukaryota; kingdom Viridiplantae; phylum Streptophyta; class Polypodiopsida; order Schizaeales; family Lygodiaceae; genus Lygodium; species Lygodium microphyllum. Next base: position 141,974,586 of record NC_141151.1, on the reverse strand, counting down.
AGGCTAAGGGGTACTCAAGTGATGCATGATACCAAGCAAACAGTGAATCCCACAGTGCAATAGAAGGAGAACCCAATTTCAGCCCTCTTGTGACTATTTTAGAGTGTTGGAGAAATTGTTTGCATTTCAGAGGTGTTGCCACTCCCAAGAATTGAGGTGCTGACCTTGGAGACTACCTTCACGCTTGCCAAGAACCTCATTCAGTTTTCGACACCCCCTTGGAGCATACCAAATACCTACAGCCCAAAACAGGCCTTTCCTAAGTGTGGACAAGGTGTTGGACTGCACAAAACAGTCCTACATTTTTTACTAGAAAACTTTCTGTATAAACCTTGGGACTGTCTCCATATTCTCATCTTGAAGAGGGCATTGTTGCCTCCGTTTTGAAAAAAAAATCAAGTCAATCGGAGCTGTCTAGCTCTAGTTATAGCCAAAACAGTGACAGGTGGTCTCATAGGACTGCACCTAGACATGGCGGGTAACAGGGGGAAAAACAAAGCAAATGAAGATGCTCAGCAAAGATAAGGGATGCATGCATCTCGAGGGATAACACTAACTTTGAGGTTGAAGAGGAAGACCTCTCTCACTCCATGGGAAGTCTTAGTGCACTCAATCATACCCTCAGTTCACACGAGATTAGACATGTGGAGAGGCATAGGGAAATAATGGAAAGTCAAGCTCAAATGGTGACGAAGATGCGCCAAATGACCTCTATCATGGAAGCACTTGCTACCCAATTCACTAATTGGATGGAATTCCAAATGAAGGGAAAAGAGAAAGAAGAGGAGTCACATATACATGTTGAAGGAACCACCTTCCCATCAGTTAATGCAAATTATCATGGGTATTATGCACCCGATGCCTATGCTTATGGACAACATGTATATGCTATTGGTACACACTATGATCTGCATGCATTTCATGAATATGAACAACAACAACATGCAAATGAACATGAGCAGTATGCAAGTACATCTGGACAGCATGTTTATGCTTATAAACATGATGTACCATGTCATAATGCAGAGTGTCATTCCAGTGAACCTTGGCAGCAGAACGGCTATTATGGGCAATATGCTTATGCTTATGAGCATGCACCTCTTCTAGCTTGGATCAGCAGCAAGTTCATAACTACCATGGTACCCCATATCCCAATCAGTTCATACCTCCTGATTACCCAAATGTAATGATGAGTTCTTTTCCAAGTGCTGATGATGAAGAAGAGAGCAATGAGCAAGCTGAACAACAAGACTGGGATAATGAGCAACATGATCAACAAGAAGATGAGCAAGAAGACCAAGAAGATGTACAAGAAAGGAATAATGAAGAGCAAGACATACAAGCTAATGGCATCTTTGTTGATGAATCACATGAGGCACTCACTGATGTAGATGGTTATGCTGAAGGTTTTAGACTCTTGGAGAAACCTCATGATGATATTCTTGAGCATCAGCTTATACTTAATCAAGGTTTACAACAACCATTGAACGCATTTGATAATGAGTACCTTGATCATGGTTATGATGACTGGCACATATCCGATGATGATATAATACATGATTTGCGCATACATGAATATGAAGATGGCATTGTGCTTCCCTATGATCCGGGAGATTATGGATGTGATCATGGACTTGATTATGGGGATACTTCATTGTATCCATTTGATCCGGGGAGACTAGAGTATGTGGTTGATGGCATTCTCTTCTCTTGGACAATCATTATGACAGAATACCTTTTGATCCAAGAGGTTAATGGATTGCTTGGGGTCTCATTTAGACCAGCATCCATCTTTTTGGTAAACTCTTTTGGCTGAGATCTAGCTAACTATGGCCCTGTTTTCTCTCAGACTGACTGTGCAGACAGTACTCTATTTTAAAGCAGATTTTATTTTGTACTATGGACAACAATACACGCCATACATGGGCTGAAAGTATGTCTCAAGAGCTCCGTTTTAATGTATAGCATACCCCGTTCGGAGCCTCTCACAGAAAGTTATGATAGATTCACTATAGTAGGGTCTTGTAGTAAACAGCTTGCTGTCCACTGTCTGCAACCCGCATTTACTCCAGATATTTGGGTCAAAACTCATGTTTATATTTCCCCAATAAGGCCCATGTATCGTACATACCCCATGAACTATCATACACAATAATACCTCTTCATTCATCAATATACCCTTGTAATAATGCAACAGAGTAGTACTCTAATCGGTCCCTCCCAGTTACCACCCGTGCCCAAATTGTTTTTTAGGGCAAAAAACCTTCGGGTGGGGATGGAATGTAAGAGAGGGGGACTTAATAATGGGGAAATACTAGCTACACTGGCTGGTATATAAGGTGAGAGAGACTTAATTTTTTATCATCAGATAAATATACAAGTCTTCTTTCTCCTTCACCTTGCTCTCCAAGCTTCCATGTCTTCCTTTCCTATCTTCTAGTCTTTCTCTCTCTATTTCTAGTATTTCTCTCTCCTCGTTACTGTCTTTCTCTCTCTTTTGCTCTTCTTCTTCTTCTCTACAGTCTTCTCTCTCCTCTTTCTCTCTCCCAGTTCCTCTCTTTGACAAACTGTACCTCAGAAGCTTTGAAATGTTTGGAACCTCTTTCATTCAAATGACGTGCAAGTGATTGTCATGCAGAAGTAGACTTTGCTTCTTCTTTAGTGTTGGAAACAAGAAAACTCATGTGACTTAGAATCAAAGCCATAGTATTCGGAATGGGAGAGCTCATATTGCAAGAGGAGACAGGGACTGGAGCCAAAACGCCAATGCCACCATGGCCAAGGGAAAACATGGCAATAATGTCCTTTGAAGATCTCGGATTGTAGATTAATACACACCAAAACTCAAAACACTGATGGATCTAATACCAATTTCAGAGTGAACTCATGGAGACATAACACTAATGAAGAAAGAAAAATCAGACAAGAGACTAAGACACTAGATAGTGGAGACCAAGCATATATATTGCATGAAAAAATCAAAATCAGACAAGAGATTGAGACACTAGATAGTGGAGACCAAGCATATATATTGCCTGAAGATTCTTGTACAAGGTAGAGAAGGGTGCATAGAATAGGTGGATATGGCAGAAGAAGTGGTTACAAGAGTGTACGGAAAGGTTAGATGGAAAGCTTAATATGGAAGCATAGGGGTAAGCTATTAGTAGAAGGTGGAAGCTTACGAATGATGGAAACTTGGGTGGAAATGCTAGCAGGAGGAGTATGAAGCGTGATGGAGTCAGGACTCCTTGAACAACAGTATGAGAAAGATATGCCTTCTCTTAGCATGATGAAAGCCATTCTGAAAGAATCTCTCTTCATATTGAAAGAGCAATAGAAAGATAATATCTCTGTGACATTCTACAAGGCAAATAAAGAATAAGATTATATCTCTTTGTCATCCATAATAAAAGAAGACATATCTCAATCTCCAAAGTTTTTGGGAGCAAAAGAAGGTAAATGTCTATCTCAAGTATCTTTTCATTCAGACACATTTCTATTTTTAGAATTGGGAAACAAAAAAGAATCTGATGAGAAGATGAATGAGAAAAAAAAAAATCTAAGCCCCGAAGCATCACTAGAAGGACCATCTTTTCCTAAATCCCCATAGAAGTCAAAATCCCAATCTGACACTCCTTTCCCAAAAAAGAAACCTCTCCCTTGTAATTATTTCATGCCAAGCTCTTTTGAAGAGTTAAGCATCCAAGATCTCTTGTCTCCTAGTCCCTCAAGAGAATGCCCTTGATAAAGCATCCACAATGAAACATCTTCTCCTCCAACACAAAGGGACGCAGACACAAAGTTTGAAAGATCAAGAAAATATATTCCTCCAAAAGGTTGGTGGTCTTCTACTAACTCAATGTTACATAATGCTGATAATGGAGCATGGGAATACATCTATCTACAACCCATCATCCAAAGCTCAAAGCATGCAATGCTAGAAGACTATGTTCCCGCGGATGAAGATTATGTCAAAACCATTTTGGAGTTCCTCCATACAGATACCATTTTGGAGTCCCTCCACATGAATGAACTAATCTTTGCAGATCAAATTGAAGGAAATATAAAGAAGGAAAATCACAATGCCATATCAAAAGATGATATTCTATCCCATCCCTACTTTCCTCCTTCAAAATCGATAGACTCAGTTTGGACCTCCACTCTGAGGATAGATGTAGAATATATTCCTCTTGGTGACAAAACAGATCCAGAGCAGTGCTATGATATCCCTAAAGAACTGGTCTTGCCCGGTTTCAACAGAGAATACAGCACACATGTGATGATGATTCTAGTTGGGATGATAATGACCAAACTAAAGAAAGATTATATTCTTATAATGACTATGCTGATAAACTTGGTAGGGATATTATGATAAAAGTCATGGTAAGTTGGACAAACTCTCCCTCAGCATGCCCAATGAATCTATGCATGACTATATTATCATCCTTGCATGATGAAATATCCCACTCACACCAAAATCAGCTATGATTCCCCAAGCTATACTAAGTTTAAATATTTTGCCTCTCACAGTCAAGGTTGGAATATTGATTATGGCAATCATGTTAGAGCATTTTATCACAATCAAAGGATTTATTTGGTGGTATCAAGAACACATTCTCCAGGATTTATTTGGTGGTACCAAGAACACATTCTCCAGGTGATGTAGATCTTCTCTCCACATATGAAAAAGCTGTGTCACTATTTTATTCTCTAAATATTGCCCATCTTTCCTTCAAAGAGGAAGAAACTCCATCCATGTTCCAAGTAAAGGAAAAATTTCTATTATGGCCACAACCAAACTATTTGATTATCTACGTCAGTCCTATGAAGGCCTTTCTCTCAAAAAAAATAAGGAACCTCCTTGGATCCTATTTTCGATTCATGAATTAAAGGTGATCTCCAGAGATGGTGGGAATCTCTAAAGAATATATATAAAGATGATGATCCATGTATTAAAGGTAATCTCAGAAAATGGTGGGAATCTCTGAAAGAAAAATATAAAGACAATGATCCGGGTCTTATCTCTCTTATTAATCCCTGAAGAGAATAATAGCATAAAAGGTGCTCCTTGCAAGTTGGCCCTTGCAAAATCACAAAAATAATGGTAAGCACCTTGCTACTAATAACCTACTACTAGTAAGTAAAATATTTGGTTTTCTTAGCAAAGCTATTATCTAAATGGGCTTGTGAACAAAACACTATCACCCTAGTTATTCTCCACTCCTGAAGATGACAAGAGGACTTACAAGAAGCATCCTTCACCGACAAAAGGTTCTCTAACAAAACAATAGGTCGAAAGAAGCTTGGTCTCTCTAGCTTGGCTACCTTCAACATGTGCTATAGCAACATAGAAGAAAAGAATTCTCTCTCCAAAGGAACATCCTTCATAGACAAAAAAAAATTATTTATCTCCAGGCTACCCACCACAACAACAAGGAGGTCAACAAAGAAAACTCTATTTTCTTCAAAGGAACCTTATCCCTTCTCATGGATAAATCTTCCACAAAAATGGTCAAAGAACTATTCAAACTAAGCCCTCCCAAATGCCATAAAAGGCAAACACCAAAGGTGGATATCAAGCAAAGAATGAAAAGGATCATCCCAAGACAAGGGTGTAAAATGTTAATCCTCATTCCGTAAATAGTGAGGTGGCGAAATGTGAGACTCGCAAAAACTCAAAAGCAATGCACAATGCACACTTTTGCAAAGTTTTTTCAAAGGATAAAGCCATGCAAAAATGCACATCCACATTTGAAATTTTTATGCTTGCAAATCAAAAGAGGGTGAAATCACATCAACATCCATACTTCTTTATGTAATACAAAGAAGAGGAGAAAATAATGAAGAAATAAGGAATGAATAAAAAGAAAATGATGATGGATGAACAAGAAGAAATGCCAAAACATTTCGTTAACAAAAGAGAAGATGGATGAAAATACCATGTCAACAACAAAGACTTCCCAAAAGGATACATTTACTTTTTACAACAAAGGCACATGGTAACAAAAGGCACAAGGAAGAAAGAGAATCATATGAGTACATCTAAAAAATATTTTGATAGTACTCGTTCACATGGTTAAACGTGTGACTCTTCCACCTTCACGTGGGGAACATGTTATTCTTCCACCTTTTGAGAAACCCATTTTCTCTAGAGAGTTTCTTCTCTAAAATACAATATCCATCCATTCCGTTGTGAGGTGGACTCGAGAAACCCTAGGTGACAAACAACATGACATTCCATGGGAGTGCCGGGCGGTGATGCTTAGATTCGTTTCTCGATGGCATTTCTCAATGAACTGTCAAAACGTGCTTGGATAGCCAATAAGTGAGCACATCACAATTGATTAATAAAGAGTTAAGAGAAGATGTTTCTTCTTCAAATGTTGGTGTAACTTGAGTGCTTCCTATGAGCTCATTATCTTTGTTGTATATCATGCAAAGAATATTCTGATTTTCCAAATTTTTCAAATCTTTGTTTTGAAGTAAAACACAAGAAGAAGTAGATGAAGCAGGTGACGACTCCTCTTCTTTACCTTTGCTAGCAACCTGAGTGTGAGATTTCAAATCTCTGTTCTTCAAAACACAAGTAGTGGTAGATGATGACCTGTTTTCGTTTTCTTTGCTGGGATCTTCCAAATCTTTATCCTCCAAAGAATGTAATGGAAAACAAGAATAAGGAGTGAATGGCTGTTCTTTCCTGTGGCCGAGAGTAGGACCATGTTGTTGAGGAGCATGAAAGGAACTTGATGCCAATTCTTTGGGTTCTTCTTCAAGATCGAGAGGATGAGATTGTGGAGAAGCATTAGAAGACTGAGATACATCATTATTTGTTTGAATATCGAGTCGAGTGTGGAATAGCCCCAAGAGGGAACTGTAGAGTAACATTTGAATTCTTTTCCTTAAAATTAGGCAAAGAACCAAATGCAAGATTCTTGTGTTGATTTTGAAGATCAACAGAATGAGACTATTGAGGCTCAATTGAAGAACTAGATGTAAGATCTCTTTGGTTGTCTTGAAGAGCAACAAGATGAGACTGTTGCGCCATAACAAAAGAAGAATATCTGGATGTGAAATTCTATTTTTCTTCTTCAAAAACATCATAAGAACTTACATCATAAGAACTTAATGCAAGATTCTCTTGTTGTTTTTCATGAAGCTGTTGAGGAACATTGGGAGAACCAATTGCAAGATGTTCATTCTTATCTTCAGGATGACGAGGATGAGATTGTTGAGGAACAATGGAAGAGTTAGATGTAACAGGAGGAGAGGAGTGTGGAACAGTAGGAGAACTTGATGTAGGACTTTTTTGTTTTTCTTTTACAAGTTGTCCTATACAACTAGCTTGAAGACTAACTCTATTCACAAGTTCATTAAGATCATGGAGAGTAGATCCTATAGAGGGATTGTCTAAGTATTGCATACTAAAAGGATTTTTATGAACATTAGTGGAGTGATTAGGATAGGAGAATGACTCAACAAGATTTGTATGAAGTGCAAGTGGTTGTCATGCAAAAGCAGGCTTCGCTTCTTCTTTAGTGTTGGAGACATGCAAAATCATCTGATATTGAAGCGAAACCATAGTAATTTCGGAATGGACGGTCTAGAATTGCAAGAGAAGACAAGGTCTTAAACCAAAACGCCAACGCCACCACGGCCAACAGCAAACACGATAATTACTCCCTTTGAGGATCTCGGATCACAAAAGAACTCACCCTAGAACTCGAAAAACTTATGGCTCTGATACCAATTTCTGAGTGAACGCACAGAGACACAACACTAATGAAGAAAGAAAAACTAGAGAAGAGACTGAGACACTAAATAGTGGAGACCAAGCATATATATTTCATGAAGCTTCTTGTACAAGGTAGAGAAGGGTACATAGCATAGGTGGATATGGCAAAAGAAGTGGTTACAAGAGTGTATGGAAAGGCTAGATGGAAAGCTTAATGTGGAAGCACAAGGGTAAGCTATTAGTGGAAGGTGGAAGCTTATGGATGATGGAAGCTTGTGTTGTAGGGAAAGGATATGGTGGAAGCAAGAGCATGAAGCTTATGGAGTACAAAGCTTGGGTGGAAATGGTAGTGGGAGGAGTATGAAGCTTGATGGAGTAAGGAAGTATGGAAGCTTGGAGAGGCTTAAGGGTAAGAGCTTGAGGAAGATAAATTTTGAGCAAGGGAAGCTTGAGAGAGAAGCTTGAGGAAGAGAAGGTTTTCACAAGGGAATCTTGAGAGAGAAAGTGGGAGAGGCTTGTTGAGCACATCCTAGAAAGAACTAAGAACCAATATCAAAATGAACTACCAAAATGAAACTTTGTACAATTTAGGACTTATGAAAATTTCAAGGTTCCCCCTAAGGATGAGGGAGCTCCATTTTATAGATTCAAGGGAGTCCCTTTTACAATATAATAGATGGAAATTTTATTTTCAAGAAGGAACTCTCTAGAGAAAATGAGGTTCTCTTAAAAAGGTGGAAGAATAACATGCTAGCCACGTGAAAGGTGGAAGAGTCACATGTTTTTCCATGTGAATGAGTACTTATCTTAAAATATTTATAAGTTTTTTTAGATGTACTCATATGATTCTCTTGATTTTCTTCCATGTGCCTTTGTTGAAAAAAGGTTCATATATCCTTTTTTCAAAGTGGTTGAAAAGTCTTTGTTGTTGACATGGTATCCTCTTGCATTTTCATCCATCTTTTCTTTTGTTAAAGAAATGTTTTGGAATTTCTTCTTTATCCATCTATTTATTAAAGAAATGTTTTATCATTTCTTTTTCTCCATCCATCTAGCACCTCTTCATTATTTTCTCCTCCTTTTTGTATTGCAAAAAGAAGTATGCATGTTGATATGACTTCACCATCTTGTGATTTGCATGTCTAAAAGTTTGAAATGTGGATGTGCATTATGCATACTTTTGAGGTTTTGTGAGACTCACATTTAGCCAAAGTTTTCTTTTATATTTTTTCAAAATAAGTGGTATTTTCTTGTGATGAAAATAATCCTTGTAGTTGAGGTTGGTTTTTGCCAAATGGTAAGTGTGATTTTTTGTTAATCTCACTACTTCGGAATGAGGATTAGCATTTTAAAATCCTCAACCCTAAACCCTAAATCGATTGTGAGGGATTTAGGGTTTGGGGTTTAGCCATCAGTGTTTCAAGTTGTGGGGTGTGTTCATTTGCAATCTAAGATCATGTTTGTTGTTGGCCATGGTGGCGTGGCATTTTGGCTCCAGTCCCCATCTTCTCTTGCAATCCGAGCTCTCCCATTCCGAATACTATGGCTTTGATTCAAAATCATAAGGTTTCATGTGTTTCCAACACTAAATAATAGGCAAAGTTTGCTTTTGCATGACAACAACTTGCACTTCATACACACAGAAGAGGTTCCAAGCATCTCAAAGCTTCTGAGGTACACTTTAGTGATCTTCTTAAAAGAGTATCTTCTCTTTCTGAACCTCACTATCTCTTAAGAAAACCCTCTTGTTCTATTTCGCAAGAATATCTAGAAATAAATCCTCTCACGACATTTTGTCAAAATCCAAAAAATCCTTTCAAAGCAAAAATCTTGTTGAGTCCTTCTCATATCCTAATCACACCATTAATACATATAAAACTCCTATTATTATAGACTGCTTAGATAAGCCCTTTGAATCCATAGAATCTAGTATGCAATCCATCCATATTTGCATTTAGAAACTTGTCAATAGCTTTAATCTTCAAACTACTTACTTGTAGATCTAAAAGAAAAATAAAAAAACCTTGCATCTAATTCCCCTACTGTCCCACACTGCTCTCCTCTTGTTACGTCTACCTTTTTCATTGTTCCTCAACAATCTCATCCTCTTCATCATCCTAAAGATAAGAATGAACATCTTGCATTTGGTTCTCCCAATGTTCCTCCACAGATTCATGAAAAACAACAAGAGAATCTTGCATTACGTTCTTATGATGTTCTTAACAGAGAAAACCAAAATTTCGTATCTAGTTTTTTTTCTTTTGTTATGATCCAATAGTTTCATCCTATTGCTATTCAAGACAAACAAAGAAATCTTACATCTAGTTCTTCAATTGAGCCTCCACAGTCTCATTCTATTAATGTTCAAAATCAACACAAGGATCTTGCATTTGGTTCTTTGCCTATTTCTAAGGAAAAGAATTCAAATGTTACTCTACATCCTGTTGAGATTCAGCAATCACACTCACTAAAACAGCCTCTTTGTATGGAGCTTCATGGCCAAGGACATGTAGGCTAACCTATCCCATATGCACAGTGGTGCCTACTGCAGTTTCCTACTTTCCTATAAAGCATTGTACTTGCTTCCTTTTCTTAATGCAATGATAGTACTCTTTTATTTTTAGTGAAGTGTCACTGTCATTGTCCACATACACAAGATTGTGTTTATGAGTCCAAGTCTCAATCTTGGAACCTAATTCACTTGTGTAACAAACAGTGTCTTTGTCTTCTCCATCATGAGTCCACACTTCTTCTTCCATCCACCATAACTCACTGCCATGTCCTAGATCCGGCATCTTTCACATGGTATCAGAGCACAGACGGGCATGGCACTACTCCTTCAGCTCCATTTCACTTTCATCTAGCTCAGCTTGAGCTTAGTCCATCTCAAGACTTCATCTTCTACTCTTTTTTCTCACTGCCCTGTTTGGCAGCCATAGCCAAACCTCCACCTACCTGCCTTTGAGCTCTTAGATCTCTTGAACTAGGCAATATCAACCCAAGCTCTCTTCTGGAGGATTGTTCCTAAACTCCCTGAGCTTCCCTCTGTTGCATAACAATCCAACATTGAGCTCCTATAGCTCCAGCATTGTCATTCTTCTGTGTTTTTGTCCTGTGGCCACCATAGCCAGCCTGGACATACCTCTAATAGAGGGCTGAGATCTCCTTCTACAGGTCAAATCAGCTCCTATAGCTCCAGCATTGTCATTCTTTTGTGTTTCTGTCCTGTGGCCACCATAGCCAGCCTGGATATACCTCTGATAGAGGGCTGAGATCTCTCTCTATAGGTCAAATCAGCCTATGATCTCTTCTTGGAAGATGTTTCCCAACACTAGGCGCAACTCCATATCACAATAACTGATGACATTGTTGCTCTCTGGCCCCGGCATTATAGAAATCGACTGCGCCTGTCCTGAACTGTGCCGATTCTGATCGAGTGCTCTGCGTGCGCCGTACTGCCCGCGATCTGGAGGATCTCCATGGGGCTTTGATAGCCCTTGACATAAGATTCCTAGACATGTAAAATTTTTTGAAAATGATCAAGTATTGAGGTCACAGCAGTTGAAAAACCAGGCCCCTGTCTCAGAAACCCTAATTCCACCATAGCCAAAATCTTCCAAGCTCATTTTTTCTCTCATTTTCTCACTCCTGACACTAAACCAAGCTAAATCCCACTCTAATCCATAGTCCCAACACCAAATCAAGGAGGGGAAGGACCTGAGAAGATTGAAGAACAACCGAACGATCCCGAACAAGAAGAATCAAGCTCAACATCAACACAGACATAGTGTGTTTTCACACTGTCATTACCTGTGTCTCTTGACACATTGTAATCTGCTCTTCCACTGATAAAATCTCAGAATTTTGGAGTTGATTTGCTGCTGATCTTGCAACCTCAACATGGGAAAAGACTCTCCAAATGCTCAATTCAAAGGAGTCGGGTTTCACACTGGGCAAACCTGCATCAAGCTCATCTTGATGAAGAAGGGTCTTTGGGCCATCACAAATGGCAAAGAGAAGAAACCTCGAGATGTGGACCTTGCAGTTACTTGGCAGAAGAATGATGACAAGGCACAAGCCATCATTAAACTGGAATTGGACGACAGCTACATCCATCATGTGGATGCCTGTGACACGTCCCATGACACTTGGGATAAATTGGATACCTTATTTGGTGCACAGTCAAAGTCATCTAAGTATGGTCTATTAATTGAATTTTTCCGACTTGATATGAAGCCTCATACATCCCTGGCATCCCATCTAAACTACATGGAAAGCCTGCTTACTCAACTTATAAAGCTAAAAATGGATGATGATGTTTGTATTGGTGTCTTGTTAAAAAGTTTGCCTCCTGCTTATGATAATGTATCAACCACTCTAACCAATATGCATGATCCTCAACTTGTTGATATTAAAGCCTCTCTGCTAGAGGAAGAAAATAAACTTAAAAGCAAAGAAGAGCCTAGCACTTCAAAGGATGAACAAATGTTATATGTAAACAACAGATACAAAGGTAAAAAGGAACCGCTCTTCTGTGATTTCTACAAAAGGACCGGACACACTGAGAAATTCTGTCATGCTAGAAAGAGGTCCCAAAAGGCCTATCTTGCAACTATGAAAGAAGAAGAAGACCATGGACCAAAAGATGAAGAAGAAGATGAAGATGAAGACCACCAGGATCAGAAGGACAAGACTCATCAGTCCTTCTACTCTCATTACTCTGATAGACTATTTTAAAAGCCTTGTATTTCCTTGCCCTAATGCTTCTTGTCATAAGCTTTGTAAACTCCTCATGTAACTTGGCATTACAGTCCCTGTACATTTTGTGAGGCCCCTATTACAGCCTCTGGATGTCCATCATGTTTTGGTGCCCACACTTAGCCTTTTCTGCGATAGCCTCTGGTGTCTACCATGTTTGTGGTGTGCCCACACTTTGCATGTGGTTCTCATTACAGCCTCTACACACTTTGTGCCTTTCTAGTTGTGATTGAGGAGGGGTGTTGAGATTCAGCAATCACACTCACTAAAACAGCCTCTTTGTATGGAGCTTCAAGGCCAAGGACATGCAGGCTAACCTATCCCATATGCACAGTGGTGCCTACTGCAGTTTCCTACTTTCCTATAAAGCATTGTACTTGCTTCCTTTTCTTAATGCAATGATAGTACTCTTTTCTTTTCAGTGAAGTGTCACTATCATTGTACACATACACAAGATTGTGTTTATGAGTCCAAGTCTCAATCTTGGAACCTAATTCACTTGTGTAACAAACAGTGTCTTTGTCTTCTCCATCATGAGTCCACACTTCTCCTTCCATCCACCATAACTCACTGCCATGTCCTAGATCCTACATCTTTCACACAACCTAGTCTTGGTGTTACTGTATGGTCTCAACTTGGTGGTCCTAAAGATCAAACCAAGAATGATGCATCTCGGTCTTCTTATGCCTCTCCACAGCCTCCTCCTCCCGTTCTTGAATACGAACTTAAAGAATTGACATCATAGTCCTCTCCTCTTCCTCAACAACATTGTCTTACTCTCGGCAAGAGAAACGAACAACCATTTACTACTTCTTGTGTTCCATTACATCTTTTGAAGGACACAGGTTTGCAAAATCATGATCTTAGCAAAGAAAATGAAAAGAGGTCATCATCTACCACTACTTGTGTTTCGAAAAACCAAGATTTGGAATCTCAAACTTAGGATACTAGCAAAGGTAAAGACAAGGAGCTATATGTTGAGAAATAACAAATGATGTATGCTCCAAGAAGAGATGTCTTGAATCCCATATGCGCAATGAGGAGAGTGGAGAAGCTGAAAAGCTATAAAGACGTGTACTTGGTTCACTTTTCAATGTAGTGATATTTTGTACTTTGTACTTCATTCTGTGTCTCTGTCATGGTCAGCTCAAGATTATGTTTATGAGTCCAAGCCTACATCTTGGAACCTAGTTCACTTGAGCAATAGTTTGTCTTCTTGTCTATGTCGCTATGAGTCTTATTATCGACCTCCATCCTCCATAGTCAGTGCTATGCTCTAGATCCATGTTTTGTCACATTATCATCTACTTCTTCTTGTGATTCATTAAATTCCTTAAAGCAAAAAGATTTGGAAAATTGAGATATTCTTTACATGATGCATAACAAAGATAAACACAAGGAGATAATCGAAAGCAGTAAAAATAAAGAAGAATTTGAAGAAGATGTATTCTCTCTTAATTCTTCCCCAACTGATATGACTATTCTTAAGCCTTTTCCCTAGAAGTATAGTGTAGTAAATTTTGCTAAACTTCACAGAGCTTCTCCAACATCTTGGACATTGTTCCTAGACAATGAAAAATAACTATGCCATGTGTTTGCCAAGCTTCCCAAAGCTCCTCCTCCAACTTCTTGGACACAGTCCCCAGACAATGAACAAGAATCATGGTACATCAGAGATAATGGAGAAGAGTTTCCTAAAGCAAGATACCAGCAACCACATATCACTAAGAGATATCCTCTTAGGCTAGAAGATTACCTCATCAAAATAAAGGATTACTCTAATAGGCCTCTCATTGCTTCTTTCTTGGATGAACCAGTCTTGGATCAAAGATCATATGAAGTAGAAAAAAGGCGGTGCCATTGGGAAGATTCTCATATCTATGGAGAGATACTTGATGAAGAGTCCAATCCCATAGACATTTCAAAGAAATCTACTCAGGTTCAAGAAGATATAAAAGGCCAATGCTATAAGGATACACCTCATCACCAAATTGAGGTTCACCACATTGACTTAAAGCATTGGCAAGAAAGAGAATGGGATGAAACACTCTACGACATCCTGGGAGAAGATATCAATTCCCATTCCTCTCCCCAGGTAACTAATCTTGATTCCCCAATATCACCTTCTCAAACACTAAGTTCTCACATATGCAAATGTAACTCTCCTAAGCTAATTAAACAACATGATCATGCTTACCTTGAAGCATGGGAAGATGAACCCATCATCCCTATTAACAACTTGACATAGATAAATGAAGACCACGATCATGCTTGGACAAAGGCATGGGAAGAAGAACCTATCAACAACCCCTACTAGAGCATTCACTAAACAAAGGATTGAGAAAAACTCACCCTCTCTCGGTATGATGCTAGCTACTCCAAAAGAAATTGTGGTCACACATGAAAAATTCGATACCCCCAAAGAAGGTGCATATGAAGATACATCTCTACCTCAAGAGTTTTTTTCAAATGCAGGTACAAAAGAAGATACATCTCTATCTCACTGACTTTTTTCAAATGAAAAGCAGTCTCATAACAAGATAGAGGAAAAAACAAAAGGCATTGAAAGTTCTAAAAAGGATTTCGAATCTCTTGATCTTATCAATAGATTTGAAACTTCTATTTTGGAAGAAGAAAAGAAACCATTACCTCTTGTTTCTCTCATGCCAAAATCCTCTAAAGACCTCCCAAAGACTACTTCCCCTAATGAAATGCTTTACATGATGAATTCTTCTTCTCTAAGGAAGAAAGGCAAAGAAAAGGAACTAGTAGAATCAAGCATGAAAGTTCCTCCAAACGACAATGGCCTCCTATTGACTCAGAAATTGAAAATAGTAATGAATCATGGAGGCTCAAGTATCCACAACCCAGCATCAAGATCTCAAAACCTACAAAACTAGCTGACTATGTACCAAGGATTGAAGACTATGCTGAAGTAGCTTTGGGATCTCTTCACATAACCGAACCGGTCCTTGAAGATGAAACCGAAGAACTACTAAAGAAGATGAATCACAATGCTACATCAAGAACCAATGGTGAGATCTTATCCCATCCCTATTTTCCTTCTTCAGATCCATTAGATCCGGTCGTCCGAGTTAAGAAAACTACTTTAAGAGAGGATGAAAAGGGTTTTTGCTATGAGGATTGGGCTAGCTATCAAGAAGACATAAGTGAAAAGCATATTCTTCACTGGAAAAATATCCACATAGATGATTCACCTGACGCCTTGTCAGATCCAGAAGTCTCTGATTTTGATCCAAACTATACAGCCTTGAATGACCCCACTAAAAGCTAGCTACAAAAGAGAAATTACCAACCTCCACAAAGCCTCCAACAGTTTCAAACTAAAGAAAAACATACATGTGATATCTGTGCTCAATGGACTCACGATTCTGGTTGAGAATATTGTAATGATGATACCCAAACCCAAACCAAAGCTAACGACTATGATGATTGGAATGATGATCCTAGTTGGGATTACTATGGTGATAATGAATACGAATACCCATATCCATATAATCCAAACTATGATAAAATATGCAAGTTTGAAGAAACTGTCCTCAGCTCTGTCAAGCAGTATGTTCCTGACTATATTCCATATCATCCTCGCACAATGGGATGCCCTACTTATAACATATTAGACTATGATCCATCTAGCTCTACAGAATTTGAAAGCTGTGAAGATTGGGACATTGATGATAATGAGGATCATGTTGGCACCCTTGACTATGAAAACTCTAACGAAAGACTTTATATGATGATATGGGGTTCCAATTGTCCCAATAATGCATCTCTTTCATTTGAAGATGAACATACTTCATCATCAGTGTTTTGTTCTCCAAATAATGTATATCTCACTACCAGAAGGTGAAAAAATTCCAGGTATGTTTTCATTAGGAGAATTTATTACCTTAGCCATCATCGCACTATTTGGAAATCTACATCAAATACATAGTGATATTCTCTTCAATACAAAGGTTCCACATACCTCCATGGATGTTATTCTTGATTTAGCTATTAAAGATAATCTCCGAAGATGGTGGGAATCCCTAAAGGAAGTTTATAAAGATGATGACCCATGTATTCTCTTTCTTTTGATCCTTGAGCAAAGTCATAACAAAAGAAACCTTAGATTATCCATGCAACTTTAAAAAGCATCTTCACAAACATAGTGGATTTTTAAAAGAGACTTGGATATCTCTCAAGCATAGGCACTTTCAAAACATCAACAAAAATAAAGGAATATTCTCTCTCCAAAGGTGC
This sequence comes from Lygodium microphyllum, assembly GCF_053477565.2. NCBI lineage: Eukaryota > Viridiplantae > Streptophyta > Polypodiopsida > Schizaeales > Lygodiaceae > Lygodium > Lygodium microphyllum. Next base: position 141,957,833 of record NC_141151.1, on the reverse strand, counting down.
ATCCTTCATAAGAGGATTTCCTTGTCAAAGAAGTCAAAATGATTGCCAAAAAAAAGAAAACCATGGCTCTCTATAGTTCCATGATAAGCAATCAACAATGACTGTCACGCAAGTGAAAAGAAATGCAAAGGGTAATCCCAAACAAATCTAAACCAAATACTAATCCACAATTACCATAGCTCAATTGGCAAAAATCCATCTTAAACTACAAAGGATATGTCACTTGTTTTTCTTTAAAAGGGGAAAAGAGAGCCTTGAAAAATATAAAAATTATAACAAAGGACTCAAAGTATGAGAAAATGTGAGAAATTCACATTTAATCAACAAAAACCCTTGGAAGGATTCAAAGCATGAGAAAATGTGAGAAATTCACATTTAATCAAAACATGCAAAATGCACATCCACATTCCCAACTTGTCCTATACAAAAAATTGAAGTCATACTCATACTTCTTTTTTAAGAAAACTCCAAACCATACAAAATGCACATCAACTTATATAAGTGTTAGATATGATCAATGCCCCACCCTCATTAGGTGCTACCAATGATCCATGGTGCTCAAAGTTGTAAGGCCCCCATTATGAGGAGAAGCCAAATGTGAGCCCGGACATTGGTTGAGTCCTGACTTGTATATCAGATGAGGTCTATGTGACCGGATGGCAAAAAGGTGACTGTTGTGGGTCTAATCTTTGGGTTAGACGGAGTGGTTATGCTGGTAGCAACTCGAGGCACATTGCATTGAGTTGCGTGGTAAGGGAGTTAAAAGGGGCCCCTATTGTGGGGTCCGGGGGCCGCGGAAGCGGCCCCTGGCTGGGGGGTCACAAGGGGGCCAGCGGCCCCCCTGGCGGGGGTCCGGGGGCAGCGCCCCCGGCCCGATGGTAAAGGGAATATTCCCTGGAATATTCCCTGGCCGACTAGTGGAGGCTCATATGGTAGGTCGGTCAGCAGGCCGACCTAACGACCTTCGCGGGCTATAAAAGCTAAACCCCTTCGCAGCCATCTTACACTCATCTTTCACCCAGTCAGAGTTGTTGTTCCAGCTAGCCTTAAGCTCTTCACCTATCTTCTGTCTAGATCGCCATCTAAGCTTCACACAGTGGAAGCGCACGGGTGGACAGAGCCATCTTTGTATCAGTTGTTTGGAGTTAAAGAATTTTACTGATTCTCCTCTTATCTGTTGTGTACTCTCTATCTCTTTCTCAGATTCTGTTCGCTGCGCCGTGTAATATTTTACATGGTATCAGAGCCCAGGGGGCTCTAGAGATCAGAGAGCGTGCAAGAGGCAAAGGCTTCAACAGCAAAGAGAAACGATGTCGACTCCGGGAAGCAGTTCTGGCGCATCAGGAAGCGGTGCAGGAGGTGGTGCTGCTGTACCGGCTATTCAAACACTGAGGATTCGTCCACCAACCTTCAGCGAAGGCAAGTTAGATGGTACAAACTACACCTTGTGGAAGTTCAAAATTACAACTATCCTTGATTCTTATGAGCTTCTGGAGACTGTGCTGGGGACTGACGCAGAACCACAGCCTACCCCGGACCCATCAAATCCTAGTGTGATGATTCCTCCGAATGCAGATCTTCTACGAGCTTGGAAACGAAGGAATGCAGATGCATTGTGTGCCTTAGTTACAAGCTGTTCTGACAGTGTTTTGACTCTGATTCAGCATACAACCAAAGCGTCAGAGGCTTGGAATGTACTAAGGAGTCAGTATGAAACACGAAACCAAACAAGGATTCAAAACTTGGAGAATCAACTAGCAGCGGAGAAGTTTGCTGAAGGAGAGACAGTTGAAGCATTCATCACTCGGATTAAGAATCTGCGCGACCAGATGGCTGGCGCTGGGATACAAAAGACTAGCGAAGAGCTAGCTCGGAGGTGTCTTCGGATTTGTCCACAAAAGTTTGATGGACTAGTAACTGCCCTTAATACTCAGGTGAGACCTCAAGCTTTGACTTTTGAGGAGTTTTGTGCATTATTAATGGAGGAGGAGTTGAGGCTGAAAGCCCGAGAAGGAAGCAACAATGGAGATGCTGCATTCTCTGCCAATGCAAAAGGCAAAGGTGTTTCCTCCACCAAAAATGATGGTGACAAAAAGAAAAAGGGCGGCAAGAAGAAGTTTCAAGGAGAGTGCTTCTACTGTAAGAAGAAAGGACATGCGATTGCAGATTGTCGTGTCAAGAAGGCAGATGAAAAGAATGGTACCCTTAAAACTAAAGGGAAAGAGACAGCCAATACGGCTGAAGCAGAGTTGGAATTATTCATGGCGACCATTGAGGAAGTGTGCTCCTCGGCGCAAGAAGAATCTACCACTGACTCTTGGGTGTTGGATAGTGGGGCCTCCCGTCACATGACCAACAAGAAAGGTCTATACAGTTCTATGCAGCCTCTACAAGAATCCATCACTGTGACGGTTGGAAATGATGCTAAATGCCCTGCTGCGGGCACAGGTACTATTTCTTTTGTTGCTGCAAATGGTGAAGTCAAAAAGCTTTCAAATGTGTTGTATGTTCCCGAAATCAGGAGAAATCTCTTATCAGTTGCTGCCATAACTGATCTTGGTCATGAAGTGAGGTTCAAGAAGACAGGTGCAGAAATTATTGATAGTGCTGGCACAATTGTTGGCAAAGGAGAAAGAAGGAACAACCTGTATGAGCTAAGTGCTCTTACAGCCACCGCTGGAGTGGGCACAAGTAAGCTTTGGCATGAAAGGTTTGGACACATCGGATTTGCAGTATTGAAGGAGATGCAAAAGCAAGGTATGGTTGCTCACCTACCTACAATAACTGAATTGAAGGAACCATGTGAAGCTTGTATGATGGGCAAGCAACAGAGAAAGGCATTTCCACAAGAAAGCAAGAATAGAGCACATGCTCCTCTAGAGTTGGTGCATGCTGACTTGTGTGGTAAGATGCCTACACAGGCCTTGGGGGGATCTTCTTATTTTATGTTGATTGTCGACGACTACAGTAGGAAGATGTGGGTGTACTTCCTTCGTGATAAGGCTCAAGCTTTTGGTAAGTTTAAAGAATGGCTAATACTTGTTGAGAATGAAACAGGGAAAAGTGTGAAGAAATTTAGAACAGATGGTGGTGGTGAGTTCAACTCAAAGGAGTTTGAAGGCTTTTGCAAGAGCAAAGGGATCAAGCGTCAATTGACGACGCCTCACACACCTCAGCAGAATGGTGTTGTGGAACGCAGGAATCGTACCATTGTGGAGATGGCAAGATGCATGCTAAAGGGCAAGGGATTGCCTAACCATTTTTGGGCTGAAGCTGTTAATACTGCAGTCTACATTCTAAATCGGAGCTACACAAAGGCTCTCAAGGGAAAAACACCTCATGAGGCTTACACTGGTAAGAAACCATCTGTTTCACATTTCAGAATTTTTGGATGTGAATGTTATGCACATGTTCCAGATGAGAAGAGAAACAAGTTACAACCAAAAAGCAGAAAATGTATCTTCTTGGGTTATAGTGATGAGCAGAAGGCTTACAAGTTATATGACCAAGAGGCAAAGAAGATCATCGCGAGCCGTGATGTGGTGTTCAAGGAGGAGCCGCATACAGTGGAGGAGGAGAAGGCAAGGTCTTCCACTTTATCATCAAGCGAAGAAGTAGTCCACTATGAACCTGTCCCGAGAGCTATCCCTATCCTTAAGGAGGAGGAAGCATCATCTTCAGATGATGAGGAAAAAGTTCACCAACCTGACATCACCCCACCGGAAAAGCCATTGCCGCGCTGGGTGAAGCAGCTCTATGACCACAATAATCCTAGGCCTGCATCTGTTGAGGAGAAGGCAGACGGACCAAGGAGGTCTCAGAGAATAGAGGAGCAAAGGAGGGCTTCTGCTCACATAGTCAACATGGCCTTGATGGTTGAGATTATGAGAGAAGTAAAGGAGCCAACTGACTTAGAAGAAGCACTTGCAGATCCATCATGGAAGGCTGCTATGCAGGCGGAGTATGACAGCATAATGAAGAATGACACTTGGGAGCTAGTGGATCGGCCAGCAAAGCGGAAGATTATTGGCACCAAGTGGATCTGGAAGGTAAAGTACAAGGCTGATGGTACCTTAGAAAAGTACAAAGCTAGACTGGTTGCCCAAGGATTTTCACAAGTTGAAGGGTTTGATTTTCAAGAGTCATTTGCCCCAACTGCCAGAATGACCACTATTCGCACGGTACTTGCAGTGGCTGCCCACAAGAAGTGGCCAGTGTACCAAATGGATGTTAAGTCAGCGTTCTTAAATGGTGACCTCAAGGAGGAGGTGTACGTGGCTCAGCCACCAGGGTTTGAGGCCCCCCATTCTGAGAACAAAGTGTGTAAACTGAAGAAGGCATTGTATGGGCTGAAACAAGCCCCCAGAGCATGGTACCAGCGGATAGATAGGTTCTTTTTAAACCTAAACTTCAAAAGATGTGCCTCAGATGCTAACTTGTATGTTTACAGGGATGGTAAAAAGTCTGTAGTGATTGTCCTATATGTGGACGACCTTCTTATTACAGGTGACTATGAAGATATGATCAACCAAACTCGAAAGGCTTTGAGTTTTGAGTTTGAAATGACAGACTTGGGCTTGCTGCACTATTGTTTGGGGATTGAAGTCTGGCAAGAGCCAGGAAAGATCTTCATCTCTCAGAAGAAGTATGCATGGGAGATCTTGAAGGCATTTGGCATGACCGAGTGCAAGGAGATAGCTACACCTATGGAGGTGAATGTAAAGTTATCCGTTGAGGATACATCAGCACTAGCAGACATTGGGAGGTATAGGAGGTTGGTCGGCAGTCTAATCTACTTGTGTAACACCAGACCAGATATCAGTTTTGCTGTTGGTGTTTTGAGCAGGTTCTCAAACAAACCTCATGAGAGTCATTGGAAGGCTGGGATGCGGGTGCTCAGATACTTGAAGAAAACTCTTGACTATGGTATCACATACAGTTTCGGAACTTCTCTTGTGGGGAACTGTGACTCAGATTGGGCAGGAGACATTGATTCCAGGAAGTCAGTTTCTGGTTATTGTTTCTCTTTGGGTTCAGGAATTTTCTCTTGGATTAGTAAGAAGCAACCAACAGTGGCATTGTCTTCTACCGAAGCAGAGTACAAGGCAGCTTGTTTTGCTGCATGTGAGGCCGTATGGTTGAGAAGGATTCTATGGCATATGGGAGTGCAGGATGAAGAACCAACTGTGCTGAGATGTGACAATCAGAGTTGCATCGCCATTGCCAAAAATCCAGTGTTTCATGCACGCACCAAACATATAGAGATCCAGTATCACTATGTGCGTGATTTGATGGAGGATGGGATAGTGGAATTGGTCTACTGTCCAACAGAGGAGAATGGAGCAGATATCTTCACCAAAGCACTTACGAAGGATCTGCTTCAAGTTCATCTTCAGAGACTCGGCATTGGGCCGAGGAGATAGTTCACCTATGGGTGGACATTGAGGGGGGGTGTTAGATATGATCAATGCCCCACCCTCATTAGGTGCTACCAATGATCCATGGTGCTCAAAGTTGTAAGGCCCCCATTATGAGGAGAAGCCAAATGTGAGCCCGGACATTGGTTGAGTCCTGACTTGTATATCAGATGAGGTCTATGTGACCGGATGGCAAAAAGGTGACTGTTGTGGGTCTAATCTTTGGGTTAGACGGAGTGGTTATGCTGGTAGCAACTCGAGGCACATTGCATTGAGTTGCGTGGTAAGGGAGTTAAAAGGGGCCCCTATTGTGGGGTCCGGGGGCCGCGGAAGCGGCCCCTGGCTGGGGGGTCCCAAGGGGGCCAGCGGCCCCCCTGGCGGGGGTCCGGGGGCAGCGCCCCCGGCCCGATGGTAAAGGGAATATTCCCTGGAATATTCCCTGGCCGACTAGTGGAGGCTCATATGGTAGGTCGGTCAGCAGGCCGACCTAACGACCTTCGCGGGCTATAAAAGCTAAACCCCTTCGCAGCCATCTTACACTCATCTTTCACCCAGTCAGAGTTGTTGTTCCAGCTAGCCTTAAGCTCTTCACCTATCTTCTGTCTAGATCGCCATCTAAGCTTCACACAGTGGAAGCGCACGGGTGGACAGAGCCATCTTTGTATCAGTTGTTTGGAGTTAAAGAATTTTACTGATTCTCCTCTTATCTGTTGTGTACTCTCTATCTCTTTCTCAGATTCTGTTCGCTGCGCCGTGTAATATTTTACAATAAGTACACCCAAAAAAGAAATGACAAGTCATGCATATAATTCATGTCAAATATACATACAAAGAAGATATGGATGAAGAAGATAAAAATAATAAAAAAGTGATGAACAAAAGATGGATGATGGATGAAGTTGGATAAGGATACCATGTCAACAAAAAAGACTTTTTCAATGAAAGCACATGGCAACAAAAGAAAAAGTAGATAGGAAAAAATCAAGAGAATCATGCAAATATATCTCCTTTCAAAACTTATTTGAAGATAGTACTCTTCCACATGAATAAACATATGGCTCTTCCACCTTTTCATAAGAAAATCCATTTCTTAGAGGAGAAAAGTACTCTTCCACGTGAATAAACATGTGGCTCTTCCACCTTTTCAAAAAATCCATTCTCTATTAAAAAAATATCCATCTATTATATTGTTAAAGGGACTCCCTTGGATCTATAAAAGGGGGTTCTCTCATCCTTAGAAGGGACCTTGGATTTTTAGAAGGGACCTTGGATCTATAAACCCTAAACACTAAACCCTAAACCTTAAACCCTAAGACCTCAATCATATAGTTTATGAATACTCAAGTCAAACATGGTTGCATTCTCCTAAAGTGTGACAATCCAAAAATAGGTGAATTTTACCATATTCACATTTTTTTACCGACTACCCTTTTTTATGTAAGTCCTCATCAACATGAGCTCATTCATATGGGAAAAAATCCCTCTGAAAAGCCTCAATAGGACATACCAGAGGGACATCTCAGGATACATACCAATGAATAAAGCTATGGCTACCATTTCTGTAGGACATCTCAGGATAGCTCTCTTTTCTCCTATACACCACCACTTGAGATCGTTTCATTCCAACTCTTGACTTTAGGTTTAGCTCCTAAAATTCCAATGCTGTCTAGCTTCTAGGCGTCTCATGCTTCATGGATTCATGGGAGTTCATGGCTTTGATTCCATGTTAGAAAGATGAGAGAGAGATAGGGGCAATAGAGAGCAAACAACTCTCAATGTCCTTCTTCTTCATTATTCTTCACGCTTACTCTACTTGAGTAGCACAAAGTACAATGTACTACAACCTAAGTCAAGTAGTGTAAAGAGATTTAGCCTAATTGTACTGGCTAAGTATAACTGACTTCATTATACACACATGTCATCTAGCTCATCTACTACTAGCTAGATTCGAAAAGTAGTAGGTAGATAGAGCTTTATATCTTAACAAGAAGTGTGAAGGAGAAAATGATTTTTTTTAAAGCCTTTGAGGTAGGTATATTGTTTCTTCTCTCTTTGTTTTTGTATTTTCTTCTCTTTTCTTTATCCTTTTTTTGTGAAGAGATGCATTGAGAGAGAGAGAGAGAGAGAGAGAGAGAGAGAGAGAGAGAGAGAGAGAGGAGGGAAAGGGAGAGAAACAAAAAAAGAGGGTGAAAGCGAGAGATAAAGAGAGGGAGGGAGGAATAGAGAGAGGAAGGGAGGGAGGGAAAGTGAGAAATTGAGAGGGAAGCAGAGAGAGAGAGAGAGAGAGAGAGAGAGAGAGAGAGAGAGAGAGAGAGAGAGAGAGAGAGAGAGAGAGAGAGTGTGTGTGTGTGTGTGTGTGAGGGAGGGAGGGAGAGACACAAAGAGGGGAGAGATAAACAAAGACAAATGGAGAGATGTATAAAAAAGGAGAACACCATATTAGCAAATTTGGGAATCTCCCAAGTCCCACTTTCAAATAAGGGTAAAAATTTGGACATGTGACTAACATGCTTGAAAGTGAGACATGGAAAGACAACCTATGTAGTAATGAGGGTAGACTCCACTTTCAAGTAAGGGGATGAGATTCGACCATGTGGTCAAATATTATCTATATTGGGAATTCCCAAAATATGTGAGAATTTCCAAATTCCCTAATATAGTGTTAGAGGTGGAGAGAGAAATAGAAATAAAGAGAGAGGGGGACAAAAATAAAGATGTAAAGGGAGAGAGAGAGAGAGGGGAAAGAGAAAAAATATATAGAGGGAGGGAGAGAAAGAGAGAGAGAGAGAGAGAGGAGGGAGAGGGAGAGAAAAAAATAGAGGGGGGAAGAGAGAGAGAATGAACGAACGAGAGAGAAACAAAGAGAAAGAGATGGAAGGAGAGAGACAAAGAGGGAGAGAGGGAGGAGAGAAAAATAGAGAGATGGAGGGAGGTGGAGAAAGAAATAGAAACAAAGAGAGAAAAGGAGAGAGAGGAAGAGAATCAAAGAAAGAGGGGAGAAGAGAGAGAGAGAGAGAGAGAGAGAGGGGAGAGGAATAAAGAGACGAAGGATAGAAAGAAAGAGAGAGGGAGAGAGAGACACACAAAGAGAGAGGGAGAGGAGAGAAAACACACACACACACACACACACACACACACACACACACACACACACACACACACACACACACACACACACACACAGAGGGGTGAGGAAAGAAGGGAGAAACAAAGAGGGAGGGGAGAGAAATAGAAATATAGAGGAGAGAAAAAAAAAGAGAAATAGAGAAGGAGAGAGGAAAAGAATAAACATAAATACACATGAAAATAAAGAAAAATAAAGCAATAAAAGGAGAGAGGGAGGGAGAAAGGGAGACAAATAGTGTGGTACTCACATGTATTTCCAAGACCAACAGGAGCAAAGTATCTCTCAAAATATTCTCATATATTTTTCACTTATACAATGTTTTCATTACATGTTTCGCACATCAAGCATGGCAAGCTTGGCAATGTGGCATGCATAAAATAGGTCTATAGATGAAACCCATCAAATAACACAATAGACTTGTGAGCATGGGATCACATTGACTCAACCTTTGTGATCTTTATACAAGAGCCAAGGAATCTTTGGCTTGGACTTGCTATGGATAGACCCATTCGGACTCTATTCAAGTTCTTACAATGTGTGGCCAATAATCCTTGTAAACTACAACATTCCATCATGACTTTCTACAATGAATGAACATCTAATTCTTAGCTTGCTTATTTTTTGCGCTACAAAGTCAATAATATGGATGTCTATCTCCGTCGATTAGTTAATGAGCTTAAGATTTTGTGGAAGGAGGGGATTATTGTGAAATATATGAGTAAGCATATTGGAATGTGGTCCTTAATATATGAGCCATTCTTGTGTGGACCATGCATGACTTTTCGAGGTTCAAGAAGTGCTTAGGTAAATAAGCTTCTGTTTTTGTTATTGAGATTTCACATGGCTTATTTATTTTTGTGTTGACTAGATATAGATATTGTGATAGACCTAATCCTCGGGGACTCCAACTTATAGAACATGTAAGATACCATGTGAGTTCAATGGGAAATATATTTTATTTAGTAAAATTTATAGGATTATATTTATAGAAGGGATTTTGAATTATAGTTTGAGAAAAACTCATAAGTTTACTAAAGTAAAAAGGGTCATTTTATGGCCTTATAGTGCATGAAGAAAGGGTATTTATTAATATTCTTTGAATGCATATTAGATGGATGATTTTTTTATAGGAGCATCCCCTTGGACCTAGTCACAAGTTATCAACTGTAGGTGATAGTTAACATGATACAACAAAGTGGTGACATGATGTAGAAAGTAGTTATTTGGAGCAAGTAACCATTAATTGTTGGGATATTTGCAATCACACCTACTTAGCCTCTTTGTATGAGGTAGTTCTGGGCTTAGGATATGCAGGCAGATTGAATCCCATATGCACAAAAAGGGAAAACTACTACCCATCCAACAACTATAAAGCATTGTACTTGGCTACCACCTTTTCATATAGAATGAATACAATGTCATGATGCTTTGTAATTTTAGTTAAGGGTCTTGTCTTTGTTAGTCCTACACGAGATTGTGTTTATGAGTCCAAGATTCCTTCTTGGAACCTAATTCACTTGTGTAACTGTTGGTCTTCAGTCCTTGGTCAATGTCATCATGAGTTTGGTCTTCATCTTCTATCCATCATAGCTATCTGCCATGCTCTAGATCTGTGTTTCTTGACATGGTATCAGAGCTCAGCTGAGCATGCCACTGCCTCTTCGGTCTCTTCTCACCTCTAATTAACTTTGGTAAGCTCACATCTAGCTTCAAGACTTCATTTTTCAACTTCATCTTCAGTTAAAGCTTGTGGTAGCCATAGCCAGAGAGACCTAGCCAACTTTGAGCATCTAGATCTCCCTTTCCATGCCATTATTCCTCACTCTTCCTTCTAAGGAATCGTTCCTCACATCAGAGCGCTTCATCCTGGCATGAGCAGCCTCAACATTGGCCTTTCTACAGCCAAGCATTGTCAAAATTGAAGATCGCTGCCAATTCTACGCTATATGATGGTCGTACAGTTCGATCTCCTCCTGCGCTGCATAGATCCATCATTGGTCATGGGGCAAATGATGCATGTCTCATGAGCTTACTCTCTGCCAAATCATTTGCACCATAGCTGCCTAGACGAGCTGCATGGAGCAAAAAACTAGTCAAGTCAAAACCCTTACTGCAAAGAAGCCATGATAGATGAATGTTTATGCAAGCTATTGTCACCATGATGAAGAATGCTTTGATCAAGGTTATATAATCAGTGGATTATCATTATAGGCCCCACAATATTAGTGAGTTTGGGAATCTCCCCATTCCCATTTTTTGAATACTAAAAAGGTGGCACCCGGATAACATGCCCACAAGTTTCTCAAAACCATATGATGTGACCTATCATTGAAAAGCATTTGAAAAATGGAATCTATTGAGCTATAGAGCGCTTGATTTGGAGTTATAGTGTTCAAGTTATGACAAATCTATATATTTGACCATGTGTCCCAAACTTATTGGAAATTCCCATATTCCCCAACATGGTGTGAGAATATCTCAAGGTTTGAAGCCACAAAACAAAGCTAAAAATTGGTTGTCTAAAGTTGATGCTGAGGGCTGAAATGATGAACGGGTTGCCTCTTACCCATCCAACCTCCACTCCTCACTAAGAGAACTAAAGAGGGGCACCACCTAGCCAAAGGGAGGATGGGCTAGGACATCCCTTTTCTCAAAGAGAATCAAGAGAACCAAGACACAAATTTACAAGAGAGAATATATGTACTAGGCACCATATTGGAATATAAGAGAGAGAGATGAGAGGAGAGGGATACAAGGGGAGAAGAGGTAGAGGAAGCTTGCCATTATGCTACATGGAATGAGAAGATGAGAAGAGAGGGAGATAATAGGAGAAGAGGTAGAGAAAGCTTGCCATTATGCTACATAATAAAAGAACTCACTCATAGCTTACCTCAAAGAGATGAGGATATTCTAGAATGCTCTCATGGACTTATCATTGTCCTTCTTTCTCTCCCCTTTCTTCATTCTCCATGGGCTCTTTATATAGCCTCCATGAGGGATTAGATTAAGCTAATCTTCTTGATTAACATAATCTTAGATGATGTATGGCATCTTTGAAAATATGGAGAATAGTGGATGGGACAAGTCCCCACCTTGGTCATCATGCAAGGGTGGTGATAGACAAAATAGAGAAATGGAGCTAAATTACAAGAGGTGGGTGCCCAAAACACATTATTATAATATATTTACAAGAAGGATAGAGTGGAAAGTTGGTGTGGTGAAAGAGAGAAGAAAATTACATGTAGCCAGCAGTCTGCGCCTTCGTAACTTCAAATCCGTGAGGAATTTGAAAAAAGTTTCTTCTGCAACTTTGTAGACCAGGTCGAAACTGATCGGGCATCGCGAGAATTTTCTTGAAATTCGCTCTTTCTTGGGAGTTATTGAGATTATAAAAAACGGCTTCTAAAAGCTGCTTTGACTTTAGTCCCCCATATGTATATAAATACATATAAGCATGTGACAAAAGGGGTCCATGCTTGTAAGCTTTTGTGCAAGATCCAAATGACACTATGATGTGGATATTGACTTGTGTGCTAGGGTGAGGTGTCCTCTAATGATGGTGATAGATTCCAAATCTTAGTGATGCAGACGGAGCCCATGTGTAGTTGGAGGCTAGTCCTTTGAAAAAATCTATGCATTCACTCAACTCCTAGGTGTAATCCATTTTCATCTTCACTAAGATAACCATCCCTTTGACCCTTTACATTGACATGCCTTCTAAGAACTTGTTCCCCCCATTTGCTAGAGTTATCGTAATCGAGAAGCAATGTAGCATACCTAGTGCTTGAAGAGTAAACCTAAAGTGATATGGTAAGCTCTTGATAGGGGCTTTGGCCAAAATTTTGTGGTAATAATCCGGGTTGTAAAAAACCCGGATCATTAGCCCTCCCCTTAGGCTAGAGGTATTCATGTCTCTAGCTTGATAATGATGGTCCAATAGAGTAAGGAGGACTACACCCCCTCATTGGTGGCTCTTCATTCAATGACTGCTCCAAAGTGTTCATATTTCTTTGGAAATAAGGCTTCAGTCTCGCCATCCATTTACCCTTGTCTTGTGAACCTTCCCATCCATGTCACCTAGCTTATAGCTGCCATTTGGATATCTCCTTATGACCATGAATGGCCCTTCCCACTTGAACACAAGTTTAGCATCCTTTCTGTTATCAAAGCGGTTATCATAGTGTAGCACAAGTGATCCTTCCCTTATGTGTTTGCTAGCCAGCTTCTTATTAAAGGTCTTCCTCCTCTCTTCAACGTGCATGGAATAGTGTTGGACTGTTGCTTCTCTATCTAACTCCAGCCTCTCTAGATCCAAGATCCTTTCCTCTAACTTCTTATCTTGATTCTTCTCTTGACTGGCTACTAAAACACGCAAACTGGCCAGTTCCACCTCTATAGGAAGCAAAGCTTCTTGGCAATAGACGAGGTGAAATGGAGTATAGCCAAGTGAGGTTCTGAATGAAGTCCTGTAGGCCCAAAGAGCTGCATTCAATTTTTTATCCCAGTGCTTGGGGTGCATGTGTACCTGCTTGGTAATTATCTTACAAATCAGCCCATTCACTTTTTCGACCAAACCATTACACTATGGATAGTAGGGAGTAGAATGTCTGTGCTTGATTTTTAGCCTTTCCATTAGTCCCCTACTAGGTTTGCCCTAAAACCAGGACCCCGATCAGAGATAATTTCCAAAGGTGTGACAAACGTGCAACAAATATTTTCAAACACAAATTTTTCCACTTCTTGGGCTGTGATCCTACTAGTTGCTGAAGCCTCTGCCCACCTCGTCATGTAGTCCACACCCATTATGATGTATTCATTGCCAGATTGAGTTCGTGGGAGTGGTCCTATTGCATCAATCCCCCATTTCTCAAATGGGCTATATGTAGTTATGGGATTTTTTCCTCATGCACTAGCTTCCTTGGTCCGGCCTTTTGGCAATTGTCGCAAGTGCGGCACCAATGTTGCACATCTCGATGTAGACTAGGCCACACAAAACCGGCTTGAAGAATCTTCCTACTGGTTATTTCTTGAGCAAAATGTCCGCCACAAACCCCCTCATGGCAACTCTTAATCACATCTATAATCTCCTTTAATGTTGGCACTCTTCTAAGCACTGCATCCTTTCCTTTGCAATACAACACATCACTTATCAAGCGGTATTTGGTGGCCTTAGTAGCTAGCCACCTTTTCTCACTTTTACTCATATGTGTAGGTGCCTCACCTTACTCAAGAAAATAAAGCACATCTTGTAGTTGAAACTTACCTTGAAACAAGGGAAGCTTTACTGTAATGATGCCCACCATTACCTCTTTTAATTTTTCAGCTGCAAGAGCATCTGTGTCGCCATTTGTGCGCCTTGGCACAAAATAGATTTGGGCTTTCTGTAGCTTTCTCATGAGAGTTTTAGCTTCCCTCATTTTCACTGTTAAGTTATCATTTTTACAAGCCCAGATTCCTTTCATTTGCTTAACAATGAGCATAGAATCCCCAAAAACATTAAGTCGAGTGACACCATGTGAAAGACACCACCTCAAACCTAAAAGCAAGGCTTGATATTCTGCCTCATTGTTAGAATGGACATCCTCCAAGCTAATACCTTCTCCATAAAGTTTGTCCCCTTCGGGACTGAACACCACTATTCCTGTTGTCGCTTTGTCTTTAATACGCTTGTAGGCTCCATCAAAGTAGAGGGCATGGGCATTCTCCACCTGGGGCGGCTCCTCAAGAGGAGGTGGCTCCTCTTTTACCTTTCCCTTCTCCTTTTCCTTCTTTTGATGGCATCTATGGGTCAACAAATCAGCTAGGCAAGCTCGAGTAGAATCCTCCACCTTGAAGGTGTAGTCAAACTCTTGGAGTTGTATCACCCACTTAGCGATTCTAGCTGAAACATCCATGTGCTGTAAGGCATAGGGAAAATGCTCTTCTGTCGTGATCACTATGAACGGCCTAGGGAGAAGATAAGGACGAAGCTTCCTTACAGCAAACATTAGAGACAAAACCATCACCTCGACCATCTTGTACCCTCGTTCTGATGCTGTCATTACTCTACTAGAAAAGTAAACCGGTCTCATTAGGCCAGTTTTAGCATCCTTTTGTATTAGTGCTGCCCCTAGAGCATCTTCCCCAAAACTTGGATTGACAAAAAACTCATGATCCCAACAAGGCTGTAAAATTATAGGAAGGGTGCTAAGAGCCTTCTTCACCTCGTGAAAGCACCTTTCGCTTTCGTCACTCCATAGGAGCTCCTCAGAGTGGGTTAACCGTTGCAGTGGAAATATTAATTGGGAGAGGAGATCAATGAACCGCCCCATATATTGCACCTTCTGAATGAAAGAGGTTAGTTGCTTCACAGAAGATGGTGATGGCACCGCCAATAGGGCCTTAACTTTGTTTGGATCTACTTCAATGCCCCTCTCACTTACGACATGCCCTAACAAAGTTACACTGCTTTCGCCAATGCGACACTTCTCATGGTTTAATGGCCCCCCCATTTGTGCAAGGTGGTTGAAAGCTTCATCCACCTTTCCTAGATGTAAAGCCTTAGAACTATAAATACAAAAGTCATCAATAAAGACCCTAATGGATTTTCCAAAATATGGTTGGAAGACATAATTCATGAATCGCTGGAAGGTAGCTGGGGCATTTGTTAATCCAAATGGCATTACTTTGTAAGCAAAACAACCCCAAGGTGTAATGAAGGTGGTCTTCTGTTGATCCTCCTCAGCTATTCGAATCTGGAAATAACCTGAATACCCATCACAAATAGTGTATCTCTCATGCCCGACCACCTCGTTGAGTATTTCATCCTGAAAGGGAAGAGGAAAGTGATCTCTCTTTGTTGCAGCATTCAGCGGCTTGTAATCCACACAAATCCTCCATTTTCCATTCTTCTTGGGTATCACCACCACAGGTGAAACCCACTCTGAGTCCCCTATTGGATAGATGAAGCCTGCCTTTAAAAGTCGTTGCACCTCAGTGAGTAGAGCATTTTGTTGAACTACTCCCAATCGTCGTAGTCGCTGCACCACTGGCCGTGCTCCCTCTTTTAGATTAATGTAATGTTGTACTATTGTCACACCTATAATGTGTTCATAATCAGAAATAAAAAGTGCAGAGTGTTTTATCACCACTTCCATGTAGGCTGCCTTCTCCTCAACTGATAGATCCTTAGCCAACATTTTTTCTAACCCCTCCTTCTCGACCTTTGGAAGCTGCTGCGGAATTTCACTACTAGAAGGCCCTTTTAATGTAATCCCCATCACTTCTAGAGAGCTTTCTTCCTCCTCATTAGAAGACTCTCCCTCTGTCATAGATGACCAACCCTTGCTAGAACTCCATTCATCAGTGGTGGTCTCTAACACAAGATCCTCTTGTCCGCCCTCCTTCATGTTGTAGATAGTGCTCTTCCATTTTTTATGCAGCCCCTTTTGTGGCCTTAACTCTAAAGCCCCTGTCTCCCAATCTTGTCTGGCTTTCATTCCCATTAGCCATGGTCGCCCAAGAATGAGAGGATAGCCGTCCCCCTTCACTGGCATCACATACATGTCAAGCTCCAATTGCACTCCACACACCTTTACCTTGACTTTGTTTATAACTCCCAAACAATTTACTACTACATTGTTAGCCATTTTGGCCCCAAATTTAGTAGTTTCATTTACCTCTAATCCCAAACGATGCATCAACTTTTCCGTCATGACACAAATCTCTGCACCTCCATCCACATATGTCTTTGACACTCTCTATCCATTGATTTCGGCTTCCACTAGAGGCACAATATCTTTCATCTTTCTAGCCTGGATTGCATTCACATGTCTATTCTTCATGGATCTAATGCTTACAATCTTGGACCATTGTCGTCGCACTGTTGGAGATAGATGTAGTAATTGTGGCCATGAAATTTTTTGCCCTTGATTCCTCACATCAGCAAGCAAATCATAAGCTCCAGTACCTTTACCCAGGGAAAAATCATCTGGCTCAATGTGTCGGCGTGAGCGAGCCCTCCTCTTTTTACTGTTGCATGTCTTTGTAGCCATTGATGACTCTGCCTCTTCTTCCATATTTTCAACCTCCTTTGGTGGTGTAGGTTCCATTCTCTCAATTCTCCGGGCTTTCTTCACCGGCATTGCTTCAACCTCTACTACTTTGGCCTTCCCTTTGATATCACTCTTATCTAAACTAATTATCCTAACATCATGATTCTCTGGCGGCTGGACAGGCAAGGGCGGCACCTCTGCAAGTGGTCGAGGATGCTGGAGAACTTGAACCGGTGGTGGAGGCCCTGGATTCGGTGGAACAAACCTTTCCCTAGGTGGTGTCACTTGTTGTCCCCTCCTTCTTGGTTGGAACCCATTTCCTGAAAAACGCCTAGGATGAGGGCAAAAATACATACCATGGCCAGTCTCCCCACAATTATAGCAAACATAATCTCTTTCTTGCCTCCTTGGACCTCGCTTGCCTTCATTTATGAGGGGAGGGAGCCGCACTCCTTGCACCAAATTTAATGAAAGGCTTTCAAGTTGATTAGTAATGCGTTGTAAGAGCTCTTGCTGTGGTATCTCTGGTTCAGGTGGGGCCTCTGCTATTTCTCTAGGCCTTGGCATGGTTGGTAAAACCTGCATGGGCTCAACTCCCCCCTTCAACTGGGCTCGATACTTCAATTTTCTATCTTTCTTCCTCGCATAAGTGACTGATTCTTCATAGGATGTGGGAAACTTTCCTTTGACCTTCTCCCTTAGTAGAGGATGGAGTCCGGCTAGAAAACAATCTTTCTTAAGGCAATCAGGTACTCTTTCTCCCTCGGCTAAAGAGGCTGTCCATTTATCCCACAATTTTATAAACATGCCTTCATATACTTGGTACTCCCCTGGTAAGGTTTGGCGAAGATCTAAGAGTTGTCTCCAAATATCTTCAGGTGGCTCTGTATCTTGGTACTTGTGCATGAATGCAGTCTTGAGATCCTCCCAATTACCCCTTGTAGCCTCCGGGAGAGCTTGATACCACACTCGAGCATCACCCTTTAGAACTAAAGAGAAGGCCCGTACTTTGGTTGCTTCATCATCACGGCTTGTAACTAGGAAGGCCATTTCTAAGTCATCCAAAAAGTCTAGAGATTTCTCCCCTTTGTGCCCAAAAAAACTTGGAAATGCCATGTCGCCTTAGTAGAGTATGAAGATGAAAACGTCTAGACTTAAGTTGTATTTTATAAGGGGAAGGATGAATGGGTTCATAGATGCATTGATTTCAGCAAGACGTCTAGGCCCCAGTATGCTTCTGATAATGCCTTGGAATCTAAGCTTTGTGCTAGCTACAATATGCACAGTTTGCATAGCAAGTGGACGGACAGGTCCATACAACTCGTTCTGACTCATGAGAAACTATTATAATAGGATAAAGACATGTACATTGAAGGATGCATTGTAGTCTAGCATTGGGAAGATTATAGGTTCTGGTGATACAAGAATATCCCTTAATCTTTCAGCCCCAAAGTACATGACAAGACGCTGCTGGAAGAAAATCTTCCTACTGATGCATACATTAACTCGGATGTTTTGTACAGAGTGGAAGGTGTAGAAATTCGGGCCATTGTTATTATTCATGAGTGGAGACTACTTAAGGAAGTAGAGGGAATGCACTTTCTTGAATTATGAAGGATTTTTCCCAGAGTGTTTCTTTTTGGAGCCCACCAACTTTGCTATACGGAGAATTTGCTCACCAGTGATTATTCTTGCCTTGGTGTGTCCATCCTCGGCGACATATATTTCATAAGGTGTGATGGCCACCTTTTCAACCACACCCAACCTTCGAGCTAACAACAGTTGAAGGTAGTCTCCATACTTTGCACTTCTACAAAACTCCATACCGTTCATGCATAGTTGTCCTCCTTTGATGTGGATTAGGCTAGAGAGAGAGAGGGATTTGATGATTTGGAGACGAGGACCTCTCGGAAGGGCCTTTACTTTGTTTGCAAAACACTCACCACAATTATGAGAACCTAGCAATTGATGGAAACATAATTTTTTGCGTTGTGAGATAATGGAATTTCTAAAGTGAATACCTTTTACCCGCATGCGTGCCGTCATCCGATAGGCATACTTTCTTTCTTGAGCTTCTATAGGAGACAATTCTGGGAGTCATGGACTTCGACCAGCTTCAAAAATAGTTGGTGAAGGCGTTGAGGAAGAGCCACTTGGGAAACTTGTTGTAGAGGATGCACCACCATGTGTTGTATCATTCCACATAAGGAGCTAGAGAATTGTGGTTGAGAATATCCTCAGCAGGGGCACCAAAAATGAGGGCTCAAATGATGAACGGGTTGCCTCTTACCCATCCAACCTCCAATCCTCACTAAGAGAACTAAAGAGGGGCACCACCTAGCCAAAGGGAGGATGGGCTAGGACATCCCTTTTCTCAAAGAGAATCAAGAGAACCAAGACACAAATTTACAAGAGAGAATATATGTACTAGGCACCATATTGGAATATAAGAGAGAGAGATGAGAGGAGAGAGATACAAGGGGAGAAGAGGTAGAGGAAGCTTGCCATTATGCTACATGGAATAAGAAGATGAGAAAAGAGGGAGATAATAGGAGAGGAGGTAGAGGAAGCTTGCCATTATGCTACATAATAAAAGAACTCACTCATAGCTTACCTCAAAGAGATGAGGATATTCTAGAATGCTCTCATGGACTTGTCATTGTCATTCTTTCTCTCCTCTTTCTTCATTCTCCATGGGCTCTTTATATAGCCTCCATGAGGGATTAGATTAAGCTAATCTTCTTGATTAACATAATCCTAGATGATGTATTGCATCTTTGAAAATATGGAGAATAGTGGATGGGACAAGTCCCCACCTTGGTCATCATGCAAGAAGCCGAGGGTGGTGGTAGACAAAATAGAGAAATGGAGCTAAATTACAAGAAGTGGGTGCCCAAAGCACATTATTATAATATATTTACAAGAAGGATAGAGTTGAAAGTTGGTGTGGTGAAAGAGAGAAGAAAATTGCATGTAGCCAGCAGTCTGCGCCTTCGTAACTTCAAATCCATGAGGAATTTGAAAAAAGTTTCTTCTGCAACTTTGTAGACCAGGTCGAAACCGATTGGGCATCGCGAGAATTTTCTTGAAATTCGCTTTTTCTTGGGAGTTATTGAGATTATAAAAAATGGCTTCTAAAAGTTGCTTTGACTTTAGTCCCCCATATGTATATAAATACATATAAGCATGTGACAAAAGGGGTCCATGCTTGTAAGCTTTTGTGCAAGATCCAAATGACACCATGATGTGGATATTGACTTGTGTGCTAGGGTGAGGTGTCCTCTAATGATGGTGATAGATTCCAAATCTTAGTGATGTAGATGGAGCCCATGTGTAGTTGGAGGCTAGTCCTTTGAAAAAATCTATGCATTCACTCAACTCCTAGGTGTAATCCATTTTCATCTTCACTAAGATAACCATCCCTTTGACCCTTTACATTGACATGCCTTCTAAGAACTTGTTCCCCCCATTTGCTAGAGTTATCGTAATCGAGAAGCAATGTAGCATACCTAGTGCTTGAAGAGTAAACCCAAAGTGATATGGTAAGCTCTTGATAGGGGCTTTGGCCAAAATTTTGTGGTAATAATCCGGGTTGTAAAAAACCCGGATCAATGCCATAAGATTTGATATTAGTGAAGTTTTGCAAGATATCAATCAACAAGTTAAGATAATAGAACTTTAGAAAAAAATGAGATGGAAGTTGCACCTTTCATATCACATGATCACAATGTGCAAAAACAATCTCATGTGATGTCTATTAGTGTGTCTCATGATGCTCATGAGCAACGTAGCTCATGAAATGTTTTGGTACCCCACTCAAATTTTGTATCTCCATCATACTATGACATGTATACCTTTATTTTTTCTTGATTGTCTCTTTAAGCGGATTATGCAACTATAGTAGAGGGTTATAAGTATCCTACTAGAGGGGCTCTACTTATCATTTCCCTTTATGGCTTACTTCATGGTGCAAGCATGTGAGTAAGACAAAACTTTTCTCATTTGGTATATCACTTTTGGTTAAGGCATTGATACTATGATATGACATGTAAGGGTTTGGGTCATGGCTATACCAGCCATCCATTAGGCTGTGTCAGGTATAAGCCACTATCCTAACGCACTATTCTTGCCCTTACCATGGTTTAGAACATTAGTCATAGTAGTTCTATGTGTAAAATAGTCTTTAAATGCCTCATGAAGTGCAGTTTGTAAGCACTTGTAAAATGTGACTTGAAGAGGTATCATGTGTCTTTCTCATGTATTGATCATCATTCTTGATCACGACTAGTTGTATGTTGGATTTTCTTGCTTATTAACAATACAATATGACATTGTACGTCATGATTTATATCTTTATTTCTATCTTATTTCCAACATATACTCTAATTTCTATCGCTGATTTGCCATTATGAGTGTTGTATAGTGTAGCTCCATGTCTCTATGGTATTATTTCTAAGTTTCATGCTAGTTTCTTGATGAGGTATTAGGTATTTTATGTACTACTTGATGTATTTTAGTCTATTCTTGTATGAGGCAATCCATTCATACCATGCATTTGGCATAGATTTAGGGCTAAAACAATATCTATTATGTGGACCATAGTTGGGACTATCAAAAGTTGTAGACCATGAAGAAGACCATGAAGAAGATGGTCTATCAGGGGCATGCAATATTCTTACCGGAGGGCCATGATTTGAAAGTGATATTTCTTGGATGACACCCCATGCTAATGAATGCCCAAAGGTGGTATGAGCAAAAGGTGGTCCACAAAGTGAAATGTGATGGTTTAGGGTTTTCTATGAGGTGCCATGTTGGACCCATTTACATGTCAATTTGCTAGATCCCATGCATATTTTCAAGAATTTTGGTAGCTTGTTGTGGGACCATATCATAGGAAAGAGAGGCACTCTAGGGGCATGAATGGATTTGAAGGAGGTAGGAAGATGGAGGTGTTTTGGCTACAAATGAGCTTTGATGGTTGTGTAACTACCTCATGCTCCTTTGGTCCTATCTACTAAAGAGGAGCACGTGGTGACATATTTACCCCTACTATCAGACCTTAGACATTTCTCTCACTGTAAGTGTATGAGAGGTATAGGTTCCATCAACATTCTTCATGTTTACTTCTCCTATAAGCAAAGTAGCTTCTACATCCCTAAGATTAAGGCCACCTTTAGGAGGGCTTGCACTCATCATTACTTTTTTGTAGAGTTTTTATAATTTATGTGAATTTTTTAGTATTTTAAAATATTAAGGTCAATATTTGGCATTTTATATATTTGTCTCAAGTTATAATTGCCAAAAATTGAAATAAAATGTTAGAAAAATATGGTATCTTTTGCCAAAAGGTGAAGAGTTTGTCGAGCATGAGTATATCATATTTCTAAAAAAGGCGAAGAGGTCATAGGGGGGGAGAGTCATAGGTAGGTAGGTTGTAACAAACAAGCAAGAAGAGGAGTAGGGGGAGTAATGGGGTATCATACATTGGCATTGCTAAAAAAGGCGAAGAGGTCATAGGGGGGGGAGAGTCATAGGTAGGTAGGTTGTAACAAACAAGCAAGAAGAGGAGTAGGGGGAGTAATGGGGTATCATACATTGGCATTAGTCCATCATGTCTCCCTCTCCCTCTCCCTCTCCCTCTCCCTCTTCATAGAACATTGTTTATGTAGACTAATGTTACCATGATAAAAAATGTAGTGGTCAAAGTTATGTATGATCATTGGATTGCCATTGTAGGAAGAAAGTCTCAAGTGATATCATGGCCATATGGAGTTTTGCAAGTAGGCTTTTATTTCAAAAAACTTAGAACCCTTAATACATAAGAAGGATGCTCTTAAGGAAAAGGTTTATGGATTATAGAGGCAGAATATGAGACTTTTGGTTATGTTTTCCAAGTTGCAAAGTGTCAAGTAGCATGATAAAGCTGAAAATAAGTCCTCAGATTATGATGCTTTGAATATTGATATAATTGAAGTACTGTAGGATATTAGTATGTAGGCTAAGATAATAAAACTCACATCAGATAAGCTTCATGAAGTTAATATTCTATCTTTTGTATCACATGAGTAGCATAATAGTCCATCATTGATTCTCATGATGCTCATGAACCTCACAACTCATGAGGTTCTTTGGCAATCACTGTCAAACTCTATATTTTCCATCATACTTATGATATACATACCTAGGTTTTGTGATAGTCTTTTGAGTGGATTATGCAACTACATTAGAGGGCTATAAGTATCCTATTAGAGAGGCTCTACTCATCATTTCTTTATGTGTCTTACTTCATGGCGCAAGGCTATGGGTAAGGAATAATTTGTATCATTAGATATGTTTAGTTTTAATAAGGCATTAGACACCATGACATGCAAGGGTTTGAGTCATGGCTGTTCTAGCCATCCACCACGTTGTGCTAGGTGTTAGCCATGGATTGATGCATGGCCTTTACCCTTCCCATGGTCTATTACTTTAGTCTTATTATTTCTATATATGAATAGTCTTTTAATACTTCATGAAGTTAGATGCCTCATGAAGTACAATTATGTAGGAAGTTTTAAGGCATGACATGAAGAGGTATTATAGGTGTCTCTCACATTTTTGCTCATTCTTAATGTTCACAACTTGATATATGATGAAGATCTTTGATTATCAATGAGATTTGATAGTTGACATAATGTCTCTTTATATATTTAATCTATTTTGAGCATATTCTTTGATCTATGTCACTATTTTGCTATTATGAGTGTTGTAGAATATATTTCTATAGTAGTATGCTATGTTCTTGTATGAGACATTGCAGTCCTATTATGCATTAGGTATACATGAGGATATTTATAGGTAGAAACCTAAGGGCTTTGTGAAAAAAGGAAAAAACACCTAGTGCATGAATTGAAGAAGAGTCTTTATGGGCTTAAGTAGGTACCTAAGGAATGGTTCCATAAGTTTGATGCTTTATGCATTCATAGGGATATTCCCATAATGATATGGATTCGTGTCTATACATGAAGAAGGCATGTAATGGTACCCTTATTATCTTGATACTTTATGTTGATGAAATGCTTATTGTTGGGAGTACTTATGTTAAACTAGATGCTTTAAAGACTCAAGTTAAGAAGAGCTTTGAGATGAAGGACATGTTATAGGGCCTACACATCCTTGGTATGCACATTATGCACAATCGGTCTAAGGGACTTCTCTATTTATCCTAGGAGAACATTCAAAGAGTACTTGAGTGATTATATATGCAGGATGGTAAGCCTATTTGCTATCCATTACCTTCTCATGTGAAGGTTAGTTTGACACATTGCCCCTAGTTAGATGGTAAGAGGGCTAATATGGCCAAGGTCTCGTATGCATTTGTAGTGATAGTTTGATGTATGCTATGATAACCACTCAACCTAACATAGCATTTCTAGTGGGAGTTATGTTACATTATGTGGCTATACTTGGCAGGTGTTATTGGGATGCCATGAAGGGTATAGTGAGATACCTTAAATCCACTATATATATGTGCATTTTCTATTGTAACCAGGATGTAGGAGTTGTGGATTATATTGACTTAGATTATATAGGATATACAAAAAATAGAAATTCCATCTCTTGATATATCTTTACCTTTGTTAGAAGTGCTTTTCCTTGGATTTCCAGGGTGAAAAAATACATGGCCTTGTCTACTATCAAGGCTGAGTACATTACAACCACTAAGTCTTGCAAGGAAGACCTATGGTTAGGTCATTTGGTTGTAGGCGTTGGTATGATTATGACACCTACACTACATTTGGATTTGATGAGTGGCATTCAATTGACACTTAATCCACTCTTCCATGCAAAGAAAAGCACATTAAAGTGTGCTATCACTTCATCAAAGAGGTAATACTTGTCAAGGTTCCTATAGATACAAATCCTACAATTTTCTTACTAAAAGTCTCCTAGTGGAATATTATGCCTTTGTTAGAAAGATGATGGATATAGGATGAGATGATGTCTATTCCTCATCCTATTATACTTCTATGACACTTTGTACTTTGTCACTTTTTTCTTAATTTTAAGGAAAGGTAGGTCACACATTGTGACTATTGGAGTTCCCACACACCAATCAGTCCCTTCTAGGGTTTGCTATGGTTGTAGAGCCTTTTCTTGAACTTCCATAGCTCTTATATCCCTTCTTACTTTCTCTCCTGCTTGCCCTTATGCTCTGCCTTTCAAGTATTTGCTCCCAAAGCTATGACTCAACTCCTTTGCATTTTCCTTGAGCATACCATTATTGAGAGAATATGATAGAGATGAAGAATAAAGAGAAAGCTTTACCTCACCAAATTGCTTAATCTCTCACTACTCAGAAGATCTTTACCTTACCAAGTCTCTCACTCTACTCTCTATCCTTCACTCTCAAAATTGGTTGCATAAGAAGAATAGAAGTAAACCAAGTGATAGCTCGAGTTTGCACACATATGAATATCTTGTTCTACTCATTCTCAAGCTTGTATACATAAAAGTTAGGATTAAAGCTAGGGTCCATGTGCATTAGGATTTTTACCACTTTTTGGATATTCTACTTTTTGGGCTCATGATCAACTTCCTCTTTCTATCTAGTCTAGACTAAAGATTGATACAATACATTGTTGCATCACTCATATCCTTTGTGCATTGATGAGCACATTCATAAGAATTATTACCCCTAATTGTGCAATGTGAAGGGTGCTCATATGAGTATAACTAGGTGATGGTTAGAAATGCATGCAAGCATGGAGTGTTATCCCACACTTGAGGACCTAGTTGGTGTAAATTTAGTTGTGCAATACGATGATTAGGGTGATAAGTTATCCAAGCATGTCCAAAATCTCCTATCCTTCTTGTACCCATGCCCTAATATTGTGAATGGGGGAAAATTGAGCTAGGGTGGTTGAGGAATCC
This sequence comes from Lygodium microphyllum, assembly GCF_053477565.2. Classification (NCBI taxonomy): domain Eukaryota; kingdom Viridiplantae; phylum Streptophyta; class Polypodiopsida; order Schizaeales; family Lygodiaceae; genus Lygodium; species Lygodium microphyllum. Next base: position 141,932,343 of record NC_141151.1, on the reverse strand, counting down.
TAGGTGCAATGGATTTGCTTCTACTTGTCCATATTTTTTCATTAAGGCCTTGAGAGAATTATATCGTTGCATCACATCATCCGAGATCCAAGTACATCCAATCTCACCCCTCTTTGCTTTGTCTTTACTTTGTATATAGCTTCACCCTTCTTTGATCTAGTTGTCTAAGTATTCATTTTGCTCCTCAAACTCTTATTTCACACTCCTTAGTCCTTCAATTTTGACTCATTCATAGATGTACACCATTGAGGAGACTAACATAGATTCCTAATCATACCAAAGGAATGATATCAATATGCCATCCTGCAAGCAAATTATATAACGAGAAGCTTGGAAGGCTATGCCCATTTGTAGTAAGCTTTAACTATAGGTAGTCATCCAATACATGTAACATGCTTGCTTCACCATTACTTAGCTGAGGACCCTTGAATTTGTTTTCTTTTTCTATTTATGTAAAGTATATGGTCCTCATTATTCAAGGGTGGCTACAAGGTGTGTGACAAACAATATTTTTTGTGTAAATATTTGTTCACCAACTCTCATAACTAGATGGAAGATTCTTCTTTGAATGGGTGTGAACAATAGAAAAAGAAGTTGTCAACTACATTAGGTAAAATAGTTTGTCAACTATATCTTTCAAAAGAAGTGTATAGTCAGATGGAAGAAGTAATGTATAAAGATAGGGATGCACCATGGTAACATGATTGATCCCAATATTGGCATAAAAATAAGAGCAGTAGAACATTATGACATGGACTAAGTGCTTGTTGTAATAACTTCACTAGAAGGGAGAGGTGTTTAGAGTGGAAAAAGACTGAATTTTTTATTGATTCTTGTTGTTTTTGAGGACTGAATGATTTATTTTTTATAGATTTAGAGTGATGTATGGTTGTTAATGGAAGTGTTTGAGAATGTTTTGGATGATACTGATTATGTTTTGGAAGCTCATGATGATTTTTAGTAGAAATATGAGCCTCTGTGATGTTCTGATAGGTTCTGTTGAGGTTCTGATTGGTTATATATACCTTCTGTATAGCTTCTGTTTTGTTTTGATTTTCTTCTGTATGAAGCATGGATTGATGATTAATGAAGATTTAAATCTTTTGGAAGCTTATTGAATAGTTTTTGATAGTTTTAAATGGTTTTAGTATGAGTTATGAGGTTCTGATGACCTTTTGTAACCCTCTGTAAACCTTCTGTAGAGCCTCTATCTCTACTCTGTAAAGTGTTCTGTAGTTGTTCTGGTCCTGTACTGTACTGTTCTGTAGATATTCTGTAAGGGTTTTGTAGAAAGTATGTGTGACTTTGGGAAAGTTTTCTAACTTTTGGAAAGGATGAATCTAAGTTCAAAAGAGCTAAAACAAATGGAAGAAGTAGCTGCTGAAGATTGAAGAGAAGACTCGAGTGACAATGACAGTAGTGAGCTATGAAGGGACACTGTAGTGGCTCTAGTGCCTCTTCACATCAGACATACCTCTTGGGAGGTGCATCCACGACCTAAGAAGGATTATTGAGAGTAATTATGAGATTATTGTAGTGAGGAGATGATGTACTATTGAGAGATAGAAAGAGAGAGAGCAAAAGATAGTCAATTCTATCAAGACAGTGTAACTGTACATGAGTGATTGAGAGAGAACTATGAAGACATTGAAGATGAATACTATGTGATTGATTTTCAAAGATGGTGTATTCTTTTATATTCTTTGTTCTATTGATAGATTTTGTGAAGATGTTGAAGATTATGGTTGATTCTATCAAATCCGTGGGAGATATCTACTATAACGTTGCATGAAGAATTGATGTTTTCTTTGTTTTGATGATCAAAAGAATGAAATAAAAGCTTATTGATGTTACAAGATAGATGTTCTTGCAATAGAATCCCCTTTTCCTTGGTGTTCCTCTTGGGGCTCCATGTTTTTTGTGCGCAAATGGGGAAACTTGCCATCAACAAGCATCAAAAGAGGTTGAAAATGAAGGAAGTGACATTGCCAAGAAGAGGAGAATTCAATGGATGTTTGCAAAGTTCCTTCTTCCACTGAAGAGTTGGAGATTCTCATTATCAAAGCCACTTTCCACAAGAATTCCATCCCTCAATGGCACAAACATATTACCATCATAATGCATGCTCTATGTGGTGGACTGTTTTCTCTTCCTATTGAAGCAGCAGAAACTTGCATCTTGGTGGCAAACTGTTTGGGAACAAATTGAAGAGTAGAAACAGAGAGAATGATCATCCATGGAAGATTTCCCATTCATTGAGAAGTTTCTAGACATCATCAAGTGGGAAATTCTGAAGAAGCTTCAAGAGTTGTGGTCAGTGGAGGTTCACGAAAACAAGAAGGAAAAGAGTTGGAATTTGTTCGTGGATGCTCAACAGTAAGATACGTGGGATGCTTAGTGCACTGATAATCTTCTGTTTGTCCAATTAGCAACCCACTGGAAGTTGGTAGATAGAGTGTTTTTCACAACATACACTGTTGAAACCCTCAGAAACTGGCATTATTATAATGGCACAACAACGATCCTAAGAAGAATGAGTTTTGATACTTTCAAAATGGAATATCTCCCACTCTGTAGTGGTTTGAAAGTTGAATTCAGAGATGTTGAAAAGAAGGAAGTAGAAGAGATATTGGCGAGAGAATCCATCACAGAGGACTGAAACCCTCTCTGATACTATCCTATTAAGTACAGACCAACTGGTTGGAGCCAACCCCCTGATGAATGATGCAATCAAGAGGCAAGCGTTAGAACGAGTCCAGAGGTACATGAGAAGAGAGAAGGCAAAAATCAAGGCTGAGAATGAGCTCGCAACAAAAGCTTCCTTTGATGCCCTAAAAGCACTCTTTATAGAAGTCCCCATGGCGACTCAAGGTCCCCTTCCTAGTTAGATTCATCCTGGAAATATTGATGACAGGCCAGCAAATGTAGTCCCATTGCCAGTTTTTAAGGGAGAGTACAATGAAGACCTTGATCTTCATGTAGCATAATTCATGGTAGAATGTGTGGCTAACAATTCCAGAACCCTTGAGCATTGGTTAGCAATATTCCCTGCTACTTTCAAGGGCACGGCATTTCAGTGGTATGAGAGAAAAGAAACAGGAACTTTTGGCACATGGGACAATCTGAAGTTAGCCTTCCTCACTAAATTCAAGCGTGAAGGTTTTGAAGAGCAGATGCAAGAGGACTTCATGAACCTAAGTCAATCCTCTGGAGAAAGAGTAGAAGCTTATGTCTCGTGAATAGAATCCATCTTGAAGAGATGGACTAACCATCATTTGGACGAAGGAATCCAGAAAGGAGTGTTTCTTAGAGGCCTACAACCAGAAGTTCGCAAGTTTGTGGAATTGAGAAGACCAGTCAATCTGCAAGCTGCAATGGAAGGTGCAAGATTGTATGACGAAGTTGAAGCAATGTTTTCAATGACTCCAGGAAGAGGAGTCTTACCTCATCCTATGCCAGGAATGGTATACCCACCAAATGCAATCCCAGGGACAGTTCCCTACCCCTATCCCCATATGCAAACAATACCGCAATATAATGCATCTAATCTACAGTGGTTGCCACAGACGACAGTACCTCAAATGATGGTTCAACCATAACAACAGTGGCCTCAAACAGTTCCTCCAATGGCGACTCAACAACAGTGGAACCCTACCAACTGGAATCAACAACCCCAAGTCTCAACAGGAGCTCTGAATCAGAACCAAAACAAAGGACCTTCCGGATCGACCCAATCACTGTATGCAGTAATTACAGAAGCTTCCCAAAATCCCACTACAAGTACTTCAGGAGGTGAAAATCTGAAGGACTACTTATCCAACTCAGTTGCAAGTATCAAGAAAGAGCTTCTGGATGTGATTACAAAGCAGTTACAGACGTTGAAGGTGAATACTGCCCATATATCCACTCCTGCGAGAGCTGGAAGAGATGTGATGCGCTAGAATACATGGTGCAAAAAGTGTCATCAAGCGGGACATTTAGCCACTGAATGTACCCGAAAACCAACCATTACTAGAGCTGGAAGAGATGTGATGTGCTCTAATACATGGTGCAGAAAGTGTCATCAAGCGGGACATTTAGCCACTGAATGTACCCAAAAACCAACCATTACTGGAGCCTTCTGTTCCTATTGTTTGAGGAAGAACCATATAGATGATATTTGCTCTCTGAAACAGATGCATGAACGAAGACAGAAGGATGAAAATGCACGATTCAACTTGCTGCTTGCCTTCAATTCAGTAGAGTTGGAAGTTTATGCTATCACGCACACTAGGAAGTAGGTTCAGAACAAAAATAACTCTCCCACCAAGACTGTGAAGTTCAACCTGCCAATAGAGGGACAGAGCAGTACAGAACAGAACAGTGCAGTACAGAGCATTGTAGTGCCACAGAGAGTTACAGAGACAGTCCCAGAAACAGGACCAGAGATCTAGGAGATAGATGAGACAGAAGCACTTCTAGAAATAGAAGAAGTGCTGATACTGCAATTATTAGAAGAAAAAGGGAATATGAAAATGGGTATAGCCCCATTTGTTGAGATATCGAGCTCCACTCGTGATACGCCAGGGTGACCGTTGTGTATTTATGTCACCGACGTGTCAGTTGCAGATGCGGTTGGTACACCGCCCATGAATAATAGCTACATGATAGCTATCCTTATCTATTCTAGTTCGTGGCTCAGTTAGTATGCCACCTTAGTTAGTTGAGTTTGGTTTGAGACCCATATAGAGGGTTCTTCTATTTCTTTGTACTAGAGTTCTTTTTGGCTTACACAACTAAGAAGAGGAAAACTGTTTTCAGCCTCCACCCTTGTGTGTCTTCCCCCATTGTGCAAGCAAGAAAGCTTCAAGCGAGACTCCTTCCTTCTCTCCCACAATCTTGACATGGTATCAGAGCCTTGTTCGTGGTAAGGAGCTCAAGAAAGCAAGCCAAGCTCGCGGTGGTCTGGTAAGAGGAGCAGTGTTGCTTTCATTTCCTGTTTTGGGAGCAGATCTCTGCAGGTAGCACAGCCGGAAATTGCAGGAGTGCATTGTCTCAGGTTGAGACGCCCTTCGCGGTGAAGCAAGAGGGCAGTATATGCTGCGGGAGAGGGCTTTAGCCCTTGGCGACCTTGTTTTTTTGATTTGAGGCCATTTCGGGGCCTGTTTTGCAGACGGAAGTTTTCTGCACGCACTCAAGAAAAGGCTCAGTTTTATGCTGTGCGACCACTGTTCTACAGGTCGGTGAAAAGTTACTGTAGAAATTGCATCGTATGCTTGTGCGCAGAGACATTGGGAGTTTCAGAATCATCCTTGGTTTCTGTTTATGCAAAATCGTCACTAGGAAGTGACTGTGTGGTCAAATACCACTTTCGCCAGTTTTGCAGATTTGCCCTTGTGAGGGTGAAGCTGTGTTTTTTGCAGTGACAGAATTTCTTGCAGTATTCTGTAATGGCGTCTGATTCTCTTTCACAGATTGTCACTGAAAAGCTTGACAAGAACAACTTCCAGGCATGGAAGTTTAGAATGACGAATTTCCTTATGGGAAAAGGATATTGGGAATTTGTTGCAGGAAATGAAGAAGAACCAGTTCTTCCTGATGTTCCCAATCAACAACAAATGCAGGCATTTAAAACATGGCATGAGAGAGCCAGGAAAGTTATGTATTGGCTGTCTATCAGTATTTCAGACTCTATGATTGTGCATATTCAGGATGCAAGTACGCCAAAGGAGGCATGGGATACTTTGTCAAAAATGTATAGCACAAATACGCAAGCCAGGAAAATGCAGCTCAAGCAAGAGTTGCATAATGTGCAAAGAGAAAGTATGAGCATCAACGACTACCACATGAAGGTGAAGAAGATTGCAGATGCACTTGCTTCCATTGGGTCGCCAGTGGAAGATGATGATTTAGTTTCCGTGACCTTGAATGGTCTAGGAAAGGATTATGCACAGTTTCGGACATCCATTTCAGTTCGTGAAAGATTTCCTGATTTTGAGGAGTTGATTGCTCTTCTAATTTCTGAGGAACAGAGAAATGGTGGTGCATCTTCTTCAGGAGGAACTTCAAAAGAAGCTGTCTTCTACTCAAATGCTGGAAGAGGTAGAGGCAGAGGTAGAGGAGGCCGATTTGGAGGCCGTGGTAGAAATCAGAATATGCAGCAAACTCAAGAAAACCAGTCCTATGGAGGAGGACGTGGTAACTCTAGAGGCAGGGGGAGCCAAAGAGGTCGTGGTGGATGGCAAAGAGGTCAAAATGCAAACAGTAATGTTGAATGCTACTATTGTGGTAAAATGGGTCATATGGCTAAAGACTGCTATAAAAAGCAGAATGACATCATGAATGGAAAACTGCAACAAGGGAATTATGCATCTTCTAATAGACAGGGTGATGACAGAAATGAGCATTTGTTCATGGTGCAGCACATGAACAATTCTATGACAAGTGCAGAAGAAAGCAATGATGTATGGTATGTTGACTCAGGTGCATCAAACCACATGACAGGTCATGCAGAATGGATGGAGGATGCAAGGAAAATGGAAAAACCAGGATTTGTGGAGACTGGTGATGATACTGCACATCCTATTGTGCAGATTGGAAAAATTCCCTTGTCTATGCAGGATGGGAAAAAGAAATACCTGTCTGATGTATTTCATGTCCCGAATATCACCAAGAATCTGGTTTCTGTTGGTCAAATGGTTGAACAGGGCTTGCAGGTCAGATTTAATCCTCATGGATGCTTTGTTGAGGATATGAAAAATAAAGGTCGCTTGATAGCAAAAGGAAAGAAGAAGGGCAGAATGTTTACGTTGGATGCAGACATGTCTGAATTGAGTGCAGCAATGTTTGCACATGGGACCGGTGTAGTTGCAGATATTGATATCTGGCATAAACGCATTGGTCATGTTAATGTACAGCGACTTAAATCAATGCAGGCCCAAAATATTGTTGCAGGATTGCCCAAATTCAAGGTTGCAGAAATGCATAAGGTATGTGAAGCCTGTCAGTTTGGAAAACAGGCAAGGAAACCATTTCCTAGACATGTTCAAGAGAGTGAGAAGCCATTGGAATTAATCCACTCTGATGTGTGGACTACTAAAGCTGCATCTCTTGGAGGCTGTCATTATTTTGTCACTTTTATTGATGACTATAGCAGAAAAGTTTGGGTGTATTTTATGAAAAAGAAAAGTGAAGTTTTTGGGCATTTCAAAACTCTTAAAGCTATGGTTGAAAAAGAAACAGGCCTGCAGATAAAATGCCTAAGGTCAGATGGAGGGGGAGAGTACCTCTCAAATGAGTTTGCAAGGTTCCTGCAGGAGCATGGCATAAAGCAGCAATATTCATGCAGTTATACCCCACAACAAAATGGAATTGCAGAAAGAAAAAACAGACATATTGGAGAGGTGTCTCGTGCCATGCTCAATGAAAAAGACCTGCCAGATTTTTATTGGGCTGAAGCAGTTGCTACAGCAGTCTACATAATGAACAGGACTCCCACTGCAGCAATACATGGAATGACTCCAGAGGAGAGGTATACTGGTAGGAAACCAGATATTTCTCATTTGAAAATTTTTGGTTGCATTGCCTATGTACATGTGCCAGATGAGTTGAGATCCAAGTTGGATCCAAAAGCTGAGAAGTGCATCTTTATTGGTTACTCTCTGCAGCAAAAAGGGTATAGATGCTATAACCCTTCTACTCGTAAGTTTACAGTGAGCAGAGATGTTGTTTTTGATGAGATGAGTAGCTGGTATAAACCAGTAAATGTGATTGATGATATAGATGCACAAAATGGTAATGCTGCACAGAATTCACAGCAGCAGTCACAAAATATTAGTGGACCTGGAGCGTCCTCTAGCAGTGGTTCACATTCTTCGCCATGGACAGGCAGATTGAGATCAGGAGAATCTTCTCAAAGTAATGCAGATAGTGGTATGCAGGTATCACGAAAAGGAAAAGAGAAGGTTGATCAGCCCATGTTTGATGTGAATGCAGGTCACTCTTATGTGGATGGTGAATCCAGTGGCTCAGAACAGAGCATTGATGATGAGTTGGGTATTCCTTCTATTGTTACACCTGGAGTAAGGAAGACCAGGGATGTTTTGAGAGCACCTGGGAGTGAACCCACTTTGCGCAGGTCTACCAGAGTTAGATATCCTGTGGATAGGCTGAAATATGATGGATTTACAGCCATTCACTATGCATATATGGTCAAGGTGATACAGGAACCAGAACCCACTTCTTTTGAGCAAGCCATGGGAAAAGAAAAATGGGAGAAAGCCATGGATGAAGAAATGGATGCCTTGGAAGCAAACGCTACATGGGAATTGGTACCTTTGCCTAAAGGTAAGAATGCAATTGGCTGTAAGTGGGTTTATAAGGTGAAGCACAATGCTGATGGTTCTGTGAACAGATACAAGGCAAGATTAGTAGTCAAGGGGTATGCACAAACATATGGCATTGACTATGAAGAAACATTCAGTCCGGTTGCAAGGATGGCAACCGTAAGAGCAGTCATTGCTATGGCTGCATCAAAGGGATGGTCTTTACATCAGATGGATGTAAAGAATGCCTTCTTGCATGGTGATTTGCAAGAAGAGGTCTATATGGAGCAGCCACCAGGTTATGTGCATGCTGTTCATCCTGAGTTTGTTTGCAGGTTGAAGAAAGCCTTGTATGGCTTGAAGCAAGCACCTAGAGCATGGTCTGACAAGATAGGACAGTATCTTGTCACTATTGGCTTTCAGATTTCCAAGGCAGATTTCTCACTTTATGTGAGAAAAACAGAGAAAGGTATTATGCTACTTGTCATTTATGTTGATGATTTGATTATGACAGGTGACAGTGATGAAGATATCCTTCATGTGAAAATGCTATTGAAGCAGAAGTTTGAGATGAAGGATTTGGGAGAGCTGCGTTATTTCTTGGGCATTGAGGTGATTAGATCACCAAGTGGGATACAGCTCTTGCAGAGGCAGTATGGATTGGACATGCTGTCCAAATATGGGATGACAGGCTGTAAGCCTATTTCAGTTCCTTTGGAGCAAAATGTGAAGCTGAGCACAGATGCAGGTGAGCTTCTAGAAGACCCTACTATGTACAGACGCATAGTAGGAAGTTTGATTTATATGACTATTACCAGGCCAGATTTGAGCTATGCTGTTGGATTGGTAAGTCAGTTTATGCAGGCTCCAAGGAAACCACATTTGGATGCGGCTAGACGCATACTTAGGTATGTGAAGTCCACATTGCAGTATGGACTATTTTATGAGACTGGGGTTCAGATACAGTTGCATGGATACACTGATGCTGATTGGGCTGGTAGTATTTCTGATAGACGATCTACCAGTGGATATGTATTCTCTTTTGGGAGTGCTGCAGTCACTTGGAGCAGCAAGAAACAGCCTACAGTTGCCTTGTCGAGCACAGAGGCGGAGTACAGGGGTGCAGCAATGGCTGCATGTGAGGTAGCTTGGTTGCATAAGCTACTTTATGATATGCATCAGCCTTCAGATGGGCCAGTTGTCATTTATTGTGACAACATGAGTAGTATACACTTGGCAAATAACCCAGTCTATCATGCTAGAACAAAGCACATTGAGGTGCATTATCACTATGTGCGAGAGAGGGTTTTACTAGGTCTTATTGATCTAGTTTATGTCAGCACAGAGGATCAGGTAGCTGACATATTCACGAAGGCATTGGGCGCAGAGAAGCTGCGCAAGTTCAGAGACCTACTTGGTGTGCAGGAATTGGGATTGAGCTCGAGGGGGAGTGTTGAGATATCGAGCTCCACTCGTGATACGCCAGGGTGACCGTTGTGTATTTATGTCACCGACGTGTCAGTTGCAGATGCGGTTGGTACACCGCCCATGAATAATAGCTACATGATAGCTATCCTTATCTATTCTAGTTCGTGGCTCAGTTAGTATGCCACCTTAGTTAGTTGAGTTTGGTTTGAGACCCATATAGAGGGTTCTTCTATTTCTTTGTACTAGAGTTCTTTTTGGCTTACACAACTAAGAAGAGGAAAACTGTTTTCAGCCTCCACCCTTGTGTGTCTTCCCCCATTGTGCAAGCAAGAAAGCTTCAAGCGAGACTCCTTCCTTCTCTCCCACAATCTTGACACCATTCCCCAGCCAACTAGAGAAGCCTGTGGATCCTATCAAAGATTATGACTTGGTCAAAGACCTAGACACTTTTAAACCAAACCTAACATTCCGACAGTTGTTGATGATGTCTCCCAGTTGCTGAAAGAAATTCAAAAGCATCTTGACAAGAAGATGTGGACTAAGGATCACTCCTTCAACAACGATCAAGACCAATAAGGCCCCGGAGCCTATAAAGAAAGTCGATGTGGCTAAGGCCTTCCTAGATCCTAGAACCCCAGAGATTAGTGTATGGATTGAAGGATAATTTATCTCAAATGCATTGATTGATGGAGGCTCATCAGTAAACATAATGACAGATGTGACAATGAAGAATTTAGGGTTGCAAGGAATTCAACCTACACAGTGGCTTATCAGATTGGCAGACCAAAGCAGAATCAAACCGTTGGGCATTCTCCCATACGTAAAAACAACCCTTGCAGGAAGAGAATATTGGCTGACATATTTGGTGGTTAAACCAAATTCTTATGGGACCTCATACCTCTGCTGTTGGGAAGACCTTGGCTTTTTGAAGCAAGAGCCAGGATGGACTGGTTCAAAGGAACCCTAACCCTAGGTAGAGGACCCAACAAAGTGGTGTTAAAGTTGTATGGATCGCAAAAAGGCAATGGATCCACATCCATTGAAGTCATAACTGGCTCCTCTAATGAGGTAACAGATGGTATATCAGGAGACAAAGAGCCTGTTAAGCAGATCTTTCCTAAGAAAACAGAGGCACAGTCCCTAACAGTGGGCACTGTAAGCCAACTGCCAAGAGAAGTAAAATCCTTGTCCATGGGAGAATACCTCCTGCCTCAACTCGAATTAACTTCTGAAATCATCTCTGACTGTGAAATAGAAGCATGGATGTAATGTTCTCCCTGTTACATGACAGTCGCAGAGACAGAACAGAGGCAGAACAGATACAGAGTAGTTAACAGATATAGAGATAGAACAGATGTCGAACAGAGACAGAGCGGATACAGAGACAGTCACAAATATAGTAACAGACACAAATCCAGAGTAAGAAGCTGTGACAGAAGCAGAGTCAGAAGCTGACAGAAGCAGAAGCAGATGCAAAGGCAAAAGATCTGTTCTTCTCCTACAGAGCCTCTACAACAGAAGTAGAGACAGAGCCTCTAGAGGAAGAGGATGAAAATGATGAGGAAGAAAACGAAGCAGGTTATGAAAGTGTAGATGAATAATTTCCTCTGATAGTGGATGATTTTGTTGATGGCCTTACAGAGACCTCAAAGGCCAAAGATCCCAGGGTGCTGGATGGAATAACCATGGTTCCATTTGAATTGACCAATGGACCACAAAGTATGCAGAATCTGTATAAGCAATGGATTAAAAGCATAAAAATTAAGTTCACTAGTGGCTCCTGTCGCCTTGGCTATTCAGTCTAGAGAAAAGACGATGATGATGTCCCCTGCCAATAGAAGCCAGAGCTATCAAAGCCACGGCCTCTAGAAGGTCCGTGCTATATGCCATTCCTGGACGCATCCTCTGAAGATGAATCCCTAAGTCCAGAAGAAATTACCACTTACACAAAAGCAAACAAAGCTCTAATACCTTCCAGCAACCTCTACAGAAAAATGAGTCATCTGTTCAGAAGGAGAACACTGGTTCTAGTGGAACATCAAACGAGGACACTACTCCCTTGAAAGAGTCAGACCTCTATCAAGAAGCAATCCATGGGACATTTATCCGCGAAGTGGAAGGTGAAAGACAAGTGACATTCCTGGATACGGATGGTACCGAACGTCACCTAAAAGTGGGCCTCAATCTTCCAGAAGAAGAACTAGTGGTCCTGCGAGATCTACTAAAGGAGAACTTAGATGTGTTTTCTTGGTCATATAAAGATCTAAAGGGGATTGATCCCACAGTATGCCCGCATCACATTGACCTAGAGCCTGATGCCAAACCTGTAAAACAAACACAAAGACGTATGAATCCTAATTACTCTACTCTGGTGAAGGCCGAATTATTAAAACTTCTTGAAGTAGAGTTCATTTATCCCGTGGCTAACATTGAATGGGTTTCGCCCATTGTGGTAGTACCCAAGAAGAACGGGAAACTTCGAATATGTGTAGATTTTCGAAAGCTCAATTCGAAGACAAAGAAGGATCATTTTCCTATCCCTTTTACCAACCAACGGTTGGACACAGTGGCAGGCCATGAGCTCTATTCCCTCTTGGATAGATTCAGCGGATATAACCAAGTCCAAATCACAGAAGAGGCCCAATCCAAAACAACCTTCATCACAGAATGGGGGACCTATGCCTATAGAGTGATGCCATTTGGGTTCTATAAGGCTCCTGCCACCTTCCAACGAGTAATGATAGTTGCCTTACAGAATTATCTTCATGATTTTATTGAGGTATATCTTGATGACTTCTGTGTCTATAGCTTGATTTGAGAGCATTGGGGACACCTAGAGCAATGTTTTGACAGATGCCAAGAGTATGGGATTTCTCTCAACCCCGACAAATGTGTCTTTGGCATCTCCTCAGGAGTTATTTTGGGCCATATTGTCTCTGCACAAGGGATTGCAATAGACCCGTCGAAGATTGAGAAGATTGCCACCTTAACAGCACCAACAAACCTCAAGCAATTGAGAGGATTTATTGGCCATGTGGGCTACTACAGAATATTTATTGCACATTTTGCAACCAAGGCAGCCCCTTTGCACAAGCTTCTAAGAAAAGATGCGGATTTTCTTTGGACTCATGACTGTGAAGAGGCCTTTAATTCCCTAAAACAGTGCCTTATCCAAGCACCTATTTTACAACCACTTGATTGGACGAAGGAGTTCCATGTGCACATAGATGCATCAGTTGAAGGGCTAGGTGCTGTCCTATGTCAAAAGGGCCCCTCTAAATTAGATCAACTAATAAATTATGCAAGCCGAAAGGTCACTGATAGGGAATGGAACTATACAATGACAGAGCTTGAGTGCTTGGCAGTGGTGTTTGCACTAGAGAAGTTTCGACACTGTCTATTGTCAAGGCATTTCAAGTTCTATGTGGATCATGAAGCCCTGTCCTTCCTGATGAACATTGCAGATGTCAAAGGACGACTAATGAGATGGTTGCTCCTCTTCTGAGAGTTTGATTTTGAAGTGGTCACTAAGCCTGGCCGTTCCCATGTCCTAGCCGATCGTCTATCACTCATAGATCCCTCAAACAGAAGAAGAGGAACAGGATGATCCTGACCTTCTTGATGCTTCCCTGTTTCTAGTTGAAACAAATACTCCCTAGTATGCATAGCCAATCTCCTGGCAACTGAATAGTATCCTCCTGGCATCTCAAGCCGCGAGAAGAAGAAGCTTATGTTAGAATCAACCCCATACACTTTGCTAGGCGGTGCACTGTACAAGAGAGGCAAAGATGAAGTGCTGCGAAGATGTGTTGCAGGGGATGAAATCGGCACAGTATTGAAAGCATGCCATGACAAACCATGTGGTGGGCACTTCACAGGAGAAGCGACAGCCAGGAAGGCTCTGTTAGCAGGATATTGGTGGCTGACCCTCCACAAGGATGCATATGATTACTGCAAGAGATGTGATGCTTGTCAGCGAATGGGGAAACCCACCAAAACAAGTGCCATGCCACTGCAACCTATTCTTCCCCTAAAGCCGTTCAAGAAGTGGGGGATTGATTTTGTGGGTCTCATTGATCCACCCACTAGACGGAAGCAGAACAGATACATCCTAGTATGTACGGATTATGTCACAAAGTGGTGTGAAGCTAAAGCTCTGAAGCGGGACAATGGTAAGAGCGTAGCCCTGTTCATGTACGAGAATATTATCACCCATTTTGGCAGTCCTCTTGAGCTGGTAAGTGACAGAGGTACTCATTTCCTTAACAAAATTATCGAGGAGCTGACGGAACTGTATAAGATTCGCCATCGCAAATCCACTCCTTATTACCCGAGAGCCAATGGCCAAGTTGAAGTCACCAATTGCATCCTTTGCTCGATTCTGACAAGAATGATTGCCGCACATCATCGGGATTGGGACGATCAACTTACAAAGGCCCTCTGGGCATACAGAACTTCCCATAAGGCAGCTACAAGATAGACCCCTTTCCAGCTAGTGTATGGTACAGAAGCCATCTTCCCTGTTGAGCTGGAATTGCCCTCTTTGCAAGTGGTAGTTAAAGAATTCTTGGGAGATGATGAGTCTTGCACTTGGAATGCTTGGATGAGATACGACGGATGGCCCTACAGTGCATGGAAACCACTCAGGCGTGACGCAAGGCCTATCATGACAGTTTCATCAAGCACAAGGAGTTCAAAGAAGGTGATCTTGTCCTAGCCTATGATTCAAGATTTGGAAAGTTTCCTGGCAAGCTTCAACAACGATGTATGGACCCATACAAGGTACTTGCTATCAATCCTAATGGCTCTATTCAGGTGCAGACCGTTGATGCCTCTGATGATCCCTTCTTGATCAATGGCTATCGTCTGAAGATGTACTTCCTTCCCTGGGGATCTTGACAATCACAGTCGACCTACCCTCCCCCTTTTGGGCGTCGCATTGTCCTTCTCGTCATGCTTCTGATAGCTCGTATGATTCTCCTCATGAGGCGGTCTCGTTCTGCTAATCCCTCGCAGATACCTCTCATCCCGACCTTGTTCTCTTCTCGTCTGATCCAACAACGGTGGCGAGGTTGGTCTTGACACATGGTATTTCTACCATTCTTTTTCTTAATGAAAAAAAAGGAAAAACAACCACAAAAAAAAGAAAAAGAAAAAAAAAGAAAAAACAAACAAAACTGTTATGGGAGAAAAGAAAGAAATTCCCTGTCATAACAAGCCTCGTTCCAAGAAAAGGTGGAAACACCCTTGGGCGGGAAGTTGACTGTGGAAAAGATGGAAACACCTCACAATTCAGGATAGTCGACTCACCAGCAGACCCTTTTCAGCAAGTAATTTGAAGCCACCTCCCTTGGTGCGCCGTCTTTGCAATATCAGTCTGTCTGTCCTTCTTAACAAATGACTTTTCTTACAAATCATTGAAGTACGAGACTTGTTGGCTGCCTCCCTGGGTACACCTCATCTTCAAGATCCTCATGACAACCACAACCATCATGATCTTCATCACCAACCCCTTGAGTGATGCAAGCTTTCATCCTAACAAGATGGGGATGTGCGCATGGGCTACTCTCTGTATCTTTCAATAGAGCGTGAGACAGAGGGTGTGCTGAGTGTGACTGGTGTTTCTTCAATCAATTATTGAGAGGTGATGATTGAGGGACGTTACGACCCTTGGAGTCAAGTACGTTCTTGTTTCCCTATGCACCCACGGGATGGGTCTCTGCTATCAGCACAGGACATGTCACTCTGTTCTGTACACTGCACTACAAGGCTCCCTGGCCTTCCTGCTTGCACCTATGCCAGAGGGGTTGGACGCACTGACGCACCATTAACTGTGCACCCTGGCATACTCTCTCTGCACCATTCCCTTGTCTATTTCTAAACCGAATGTGAGCTCTGGGTTTTCATCATTATTTCCTTGAGTGATGTTAGTACTGGGTGAGTGACTATTCTTTCAATCCATTTACGTGATCGTGCGTTGAGTGCAATATCCCTCGTCATCGACAAATTTCCTACGATTCCTTCAACCAGCTACCTCCCTAGGTACTGCCGCGTGGTCCTTGCCACAAAGGACGTGTGCTATGAAGACACCTGTTACCTCCTACACAGCCGACAATGATACAAGTCGTAACCTCGATAGTCGACATTCCTCCTCGGCAATATGGGCCAAGTTTTTCAAACCCTACACCTTTTGTTTCTCAGTGACGGTCATGTCTTAAGTGTGGGGACATTCGCGGTTGGTCTGATGTGTGGTACTAGGTCCTTGTTGTTCTGTTTACCCTTCCTGCTAAGGTTTTAAGTGTGGGGATACGTCCCTGCGTGTTTATGTTGCATACCCCTATGCATATATCCTGCTATGATCATGCATCTATGTCATGACTTCATTTTACCCTGCTAGGGTCCCTTCCCCACTCTTCCATTCTATTTCACTCTGTTCCTGGGGTTGTTCCTTGTCCGGTTGCCTTTATCCTTTGTTTTATGATTTTTTTATGAGAATGCACACTACGTTCACTGATACTTACATCCAACCTTACAACCGTGTTTTTCCCTTTGAATTTCCCACTTTTCCTTTTTACCAACTCTCGTTCCGACAGATGGTTCTAAAGTTATTAATTTTTGAAGCAATTCCCATAAATTGGACGATTTTCCATGTGAACACGTCTTTGTTGCTTCGAAACTCTGATCTGATGTGCCATCCCTGCCCTATCCATTCCTCTTGACATTTTTTCTTTTTACTCCCTATCATTGCGATGAACGGTTCATCCGTTATTAATTTTTGCAGGTTTTAGAGCCCTTTTCGTACCTATTTTTCACATTTTTCCATGTAAACATGCCCTATTTTCACCGGAATTCCAGTTTAATTTGACAACTGTCTCTTGCCAGTCCTTTTTCCACTTTTTTCTTTTTCCTCCCCCTCTTCTGACTGCCAAATTTTTAGTTATTAATTTTTTCGAGTATTTTCGGGTATGTTTTTTGTGTTTTTTCCATATGAACCCCTCCTAATTTCACCCAAACTGAGTTTTGATGCATCAGCCCTGTGAATCCCTTTCTTTCAGACATTTTTCCTTTTTATTGTTCTCTATTCTGGTGCACGATTTTTCCCGTATTAATTTTCGAGTCCATTTTCGGGTCTATTTTTGGAGTTTTTCCATGTGAACGTATCCTATCTTGATCAGAACTGTGTTTTCCCGCAATAGGCTTGTTGGACACATTATTTGGCACACTTTTCCTTCTTTCCGTACTTCGTTCCGATGTACGGATTTTTCAGTATTAATACCCATATGTGTTTTCGAGCTTGTTTTTTACGTTTTTTCCATGTGAACACCCTGATTTTGCCCCAGACCCGGTGTTGTATGTTTCCATCATTTTTCCCTCGTCTCCTAGCATAATTTTCCTTTCTATGGATTTTCGATCCGATGTACGGTTTGGGTTTTATTAATTTTTCTTCCTTTTTGCCGTGTGGCTGCATTTCTCGTGTTGCGCGTGAACGCGCCTGTTTTTGGTTTTACGCGCCTCGGGATGCCCCAGTGGCGTATGTGGCTCTCGTGTCACCATCCTTGCCCTGTCTGATCCCGCCAATGCAAATTTTTTTACTCCCACCCCGCGCATGTGCACAGGACGGGGGTGCGTTCCTTTTTCACATCCATATCAAATTTATTTTTATTTAAAGAAAAAAAGAGAAACAAAAAAAAACACCAAAACCAAAAAACAACACACACCATCTTTTTTAAAAAACAAACACACATAAAAACAAAACAACCCACATTAAATTTTATTTATAAATAAATAATTTTAAAAAAAACAACAACAACAAATTAAAATACTCATACAATAAACTTTTTTTTAAAAGAAACAACAAACAATTCATCTATAAAAAAAACAACCCACAAATACCCATCTCCACACAACCCTACATTTAAAAAAAAAAACAAAAAACGAAAAAAAGAAAACAAAAAAAAAACGATTACCTAACTCCCACCTATTGCGTCGTCCTTCTCCTTCCTTGATCCTCCTCCCGCCTATCCTGTCAACTCCCGCAGCCCCCGTCCACCAGGGCCACCGCTCTTCTCCAACACATCCACCTCTCCCTTCTCTACTCCTCTTCTGCATGTCTTCTCCACCCCCACCCTCTCTCACCACATCCACCTCCTCCCCTCCTCTCATCCACCTCTCCCTTCTCTACTCCCACCCCCATCCTCTTCCACCACATCCACCTCCTCCCCTCCTCTCTTCTACCTCCGCCCGCTTCCTCTCTCCCTTCTTCTCCACCCCCACCCTCTCCCACTGCATTGCCTCCTCCCTCTTCTCTCCGCCTCCGCCTTCTTCCTCACCCCGCTTGCGTCCTTCCCTTCTCCTCCGCTTTCTCCTACGCCCGCCCCTCCTCACTGGGCGCCGCCAAGACCACCCTCCTCCAACTCTCTCCACCTCCTCTTTCCCACCACATCCACCTCCTCCCCTCCTCTCTTCCACCTCCGCCCGCCTCCTCTCCTCCTCTCCTTCTCCTATCGCCGCCCATGGTTAGTAAACACTAACTTAATCATTGATTTACAACACTAACTTAATCATTGACTTAACACACTAACTTAATCATTGACTTAACACACTAACTTAATCTAATTGACTTAACATATTAACTTAACCTAATTCCCCTAGGTTACTAACTTAACCTAATTCACTTAGGTTACCCCACTCATATCCTTAACTCCGGTTGCTACCCTAGCCAAATTAACCTTCTTCTAACCATCGTTTTCCCCTGTAGCCCCCGTTTTTGCCCCTTTGCCCCTATTCCTCCATTGTTCCTTTGTCGCGCGTGCACGTGTTCGTGAGCTGCTAGTGGGCGTTCACGCGCAAGGACGCGCCTTTGACTTGTCCGTGCGGTGGTGTGTTGC
Source organism: Lygodium microphyllum (assembly GCF_053477565.2). Lineage (NCBI taxonomy): Eukaryota > Viridiplantae > Streptophyta > Polypodiopsida > Schizaeales > Lygodiaceae > Lygodium > Lygodium microphyllum. The sequence goes on along the minus strand of NC_141151.1, from coordinate 141,913,724 downwards.
AGTCAGATGTTCACACGTAGTCATCCTCCGTTGTTCGCACACAGCTCGCGTACCGACTTTTAATTTCCAAACCTGAAAAATACATAAAATTACACATAAAACACCAAACAACTTCAAAAATTCATTAAAAATTCATTTAAAATTAAAAAAATTTACACAAAAAATTTCTCAAAATTTTCTAATATTGTTGAAATCATTTGGAATATTTTTTAACGTAGGAATTCAAGGAAATAAATTACAAAAAATTTCAAAACTTTGAAATTCTTTCCAAAATACATGCAAAATGAGTAAAATTTATTAAAAATTGGTAAAAATTCAAAAATATTTCTAGAAAAAATTCCACAAACTCATTGTCCCTTTTGCCAATAATTTCTCAATTGAAAATGCTTCCATAAATGGCTAAATTATTATTTGAAGCCAAAACCCTAAAGTTAATACTTCACCTCATGAAAATTTATTTTAAATTTCAAAAATCAGTTGAAAAATCATGGATAAATTATAACACATTGTTGACACTTGTCGGATTGTTGAAATTCCACCCCCTACACTTCACAACATGTTCATGTGTCCTATATCCCGTTTTAATCATTAAAAATATGATTTTTAAAAAAACAAAAAATAGAATAAAAAACCCACACAATATACAAAATAAAAACACACCTAAATTAAATTTTTAAAAAATAAAAAGATAAAAAAATCAAAATATTAAAATAACACAAAAATACTAAGGTGCTTTATTTTTTCCAGTCCAGTCGTGTTTGTTTTTTTTACTGGATTCCTTGCATTTGGGGACTACTCAGTGTGCCTTCAGTCTATTGCATACACACCCCTACCAAGTATTTATTTTTAAGTTTTATTCATTTTCATTATCCCTTAACCACAATAAAATGCTAAAATAAACTATATTCACTCACTTTTTCCACGTGCACTTGTGCTAAACACACAGTTTCTAATAATTTAAAATCAGTCAACCGTTCACTTTGCACGTGCTACGTGAGCTTAAGAGGCACTTTAATTTTTAATAAAAATGAACCAGCCGTCACAAAAAAGCACGCGCTGGCAAAAAAGCGCTCCACATCACCATTTATTTCTAATTAATGAATTTACATTTAGAGATCCCAGTCTAGGAATCGCAGTCCAGGTTTCGTTTAAGCACTGCTTCACCCTAATAAATTGTAATTAAAATTTTAAGAAGGAACCGCCGTTTTCTTATTAAGGTTTATAACTTAATAAAATGTCATCCATTGTTAATATTTTCTTAAAATGAACCCTCCATTAAAACCATTTCCCTTCACTACACTTTTTTTTTCCTTTTAATAAACATGCTTCGTGGGATGGGCACTTAAAGTCCTTTAAGTTAAATGTGTTGGTTAAAATTATGGTCAGGTCTTGATTAGATTTCTATGGTATTATGGTTTGCTTATGTGCTACGATTACATGTACTATTTGTAGTTTTTTTTTCCTTGCCTGATACGGGGTTTTGGGTGCCTGCTTGTTGCATCGCATGAAGTTTTCGATCGCATATGTGTAGAGGTCATGCCAAATTTTTTCTAGGATGTGGGTTGTTTGGGGTGGTAAATTGATTAGTTACGTCTGTGTGTGTCCTTCTTTTGATTGATTTCTTTTTTATAGCTATTTTGGTTGTTTTGCAGGCATTCTTTGTGATTGTCTGTGTTGTGGTGTGTGTGTTTTCCATCAGAATGGTGCCTCACGCTCCTCCTCCTATCCAGTATGTCCCGTTGATCAGTAGGGATTATTCTTCCCTACTGGCTTTTGAGCCTATAGCAAAAGCAGGACTTGCGACTTTCGTGGTTGCTTCACTCCCATTGATTCCAGATGATCCATCCCTATGTGATGAGTTTCTTTCATCCTACAGTAAGAAGTCGGATCTGGTTCATGGTTCTTCCATGGTATTGACACCCCAAGGGTTAGGAAAGGCTTTATCTCTTCCCTACAAAGGAGAGCCCTTTGTTACAGCCAGACAATTATTCTCCAATGATGAGATTTTCAAGCTATTACAGAAGGAGACCAAAGAGATTCTGGATGTCAAGAAAGTGATAAACACTTCAGGAGTATCTTTTTTTACGATCATTGATCCTCTTTGAAAGTTAGTATGCCAGTTCCTCCAAGACAGGTTTATGCCTGCCAAAACACCATCCCATTTTTTGTCCAAAGTACTCTTCACAACTTCCAAGATGGTGTTAAAAGGGGTGGCTATTGATTGGAGTAATTACCTACTTACGAAGATGGACCAACATTTTGTCAAAGTGACCAGAGAAAATGTCACAAATGTCACTTAAGGTTCCTATTTATATGCTTTCTTGACATACTCAGGCCTTAAGAAGGGCGTGCTACCACCTCCTCCATCTGATCCAGTTTCTCCCCCTCCACCTTTAGGAGAGTGAGAACCTATTGACATAGTGGATCTTGATTCCCCTCCTCCATTGGTCATTCGGCGGAAGCGCTTGAAGCATGTGGCAGATAAAACTCCCTCAGTCATTCCTTCAGTCACAATTCTTGCTACATCTGGCAGTGACCTCCCTGCCTATCTTACATGCAACAATTTATTCAGGGCACATAGAGAGGGTTCTTTGGAAATATCAGACCCTTTATTGCACAGTTTAGTGTCAGGAGATGCTATTCCATTCCTTTGTAATGACATCCAGAGTTCAATTGAACTTTTAGTGACAGCTTGTGTTCAACAGTTGTATGCTTCTTTCTATGAAGAACTGATGCAGTCCAAAGACCAGTTGCATAAGGCAACCACAGAGTTAGCCTCTGCTAAAGACACACTTGCTGATTTGTTTAAGAAAATGGAGCAGTAGACCCAAATGATTGAGACCCATAGAGAAGAAATATCTTCTTTGAAGATTCAGTTAGCAGAAGCTCAGTCAGAGGTCACTAGAGTCTCAGAGGAGAAAGAGAGAATGCCCAAAGAAGCTCAAGAGTTTCAGACTCTTTTAGATGCGAAACTGTCAGCTTTACAAATTGCTCATAATATAGTGGAATCACAAGCTTCCCAAATTAAGCAGTTGCAAGACCAACTGGCACAGTCAAGGTCCGTTTCTCTAAGCCCCAATGTTCCTATTATTCCTTCTATCTCTAAGCAGGACTTGGCAGTTCCTTAGAGACAGGCCACATTGTGTACATTGTTTCAAGATAAAGTGGAAAGATTGCAGTCCAGGATGGATTTGTTATGGTCTACATTTGAGCACTTTCAGGAGTATGTTCCTCCAGACCATTCTTTCTTTGTCCACTATCAGTTGCAAAAGTTGGCCTTCTATATGAAGCTTTCAACGATGGATCTTCCTCTTCCAGAGGATGGTTGGAGTGGGGCTTAGTCTCCTGATTTGCTAACAGAAGTGGTCCATATGGTTTTTGAAGATTCTGTGACGATGGATACCATGTTGCTGTCTTACATGTATCTACGAGGTGATCTGTTGATTTCAGATGAAGTAGATTTGGCTTGGTATGTGGGGGATGTGGTTTTATAAGCTATCTTGTATGTCAACTATTTGGAGTTGCAGATAGATGACATGCTCCAGTGTTATTTCTCAAAAGTGGCTACTTGCCCTGATAATTCATGGCATTTAATGATTGATTCTGTGATCCTGAATCAACGTCAGAATACAACTTCTACTTATGCGCAGAGCATTAACCAACTGAGGGTGGATCTCCTAGCTTACCTTTCCAAAAGCCATCCATTTGATTCATCCTTTTTTATGCCTATCAGAGAAGATCTATCTTAGGTCCCTCTGTTTCTAGCCTATTGTACTACCAACAAATGGCCCATCGCTATGATACTTATCTTTTCCTTTATCAAACCAACTCAGCAGCTATCTTACCTCTTCTTTTCCAACCTCAAGGTTTTCCTTCTCCACCATGCCCTTCTCCACCATTCCTATATTTACATATTTTTCTTTCATCAAAGATCAAGTTTTTTTCCCTTCTCCACCATGCCCTTCTCCATCTATTCATATACCTTCTACTTTTCCTATTTACCAATTGACACCTTTCCTAACTGATTCACTTAAATTTTCAGCCACTCCTTCTTTAGCTTATTCCTCCTTTTATGATTTTGCCTACCCATCTCTTCATCGTCTTTTACTTATTCCACTTCCATCTCCTGCCACTTCTATTTCTCAACCCCCTTAGTTGGTTAGTGAGTACGAAGGATTTGATCATCAGATTTCGAGAAGAAGAGGATGGAGCTCGACTGATTCTCTCACATGACCACAGATTAACTAGCCATTAATTCTAGGGGACTCGACTACTGCTAGTCAAGCATACCAGAATTATCTTCATTTTGCTCACCAATATTCACAATCTCTAGATCCTTCAGTGAGATTGGCAACTCATTTTGCTTGGTAACTAGCATACATGCACATGCATTCCCATAATGATCAAAAGGTCATTCCAAAGATTTGTATGAATGTCAATGTGAACATTTATTCCCAACAGTTGGATGTCCTATATTTTCATGCCCTATGTCTATCTAGCAAATACTCAATGGATCGTTTTTGAAACCACCAAGCCTTCAAAAGGGATCACCTTCATTGATGCCTTTGAAATGTATTTTTGATGATTCTTAATGATATATATCTCTTTTTAGAGGTGTCATTCAAATGGTTGTGTTAGTTTTTGTGTATGTGTTGTAATAATTGTATGTGATGAGTTCATGTTGATTGAGAATAATTTGTTCAAGAGCTCTTTTCAAGCTATTGATGGTGGATGGAACACCTATGGTGGAAAGATGAAGAAGAATCTTTTATATCCTTTGCAAATTTGTTATGACTTTTAAATGATTATCAGATGAGTTAATAAATAACGAAGTTTTCCTTTAGTAGTTTTTTCTAGAAATACATGTGATAAGTTGGGGTCATGATTAAGAGAGATTGTTGAAGATCCTATGGAAGATAAAATTGAGCTCTTTACTGAGCTTATGTTCTTCTTTTTCCTTAGGTCACGACAACGCTTCATTTCTAAGTGTGGGGATATGTTGAGAGTGGAAAAAGACTGAATTTTTGACTGATTTTGATTGTTTTTTAGGACTGAATGATGGATTTTTGATGGATTTAGAGTAATGTATGGTTGTTAATGGAAGTTTTGAGAATGTTTTGGATGATGTTGATTATGTTTTGGAAGCTCATGATGATTTTTAGTAGAAATATGAGGCTCTGTGATGTTCTAATAGGTTCTGTTGAGGTTCTGATTGGTTCTGTATACCTTCTGTATAGCTTCTATTTTGTTCTGATTTTCTTCTGTATGAAGCATAGATTGATGATTTATGAAGATTGAGATATTTTGGAAGCTTATTGAATAGTTTTTGATAGTTTGAAATGGTTTTAGTATGAGTTATGAGGTTTTGATGACCTTGTGTAACCCTCTGTAAACCTTCTGTAGAGCCTCTATCTCTACTCTATAAACTGTTCTGTAGCTGTTCTGGTCCTATACTGTACTATTCTGTAGATCTTCTGTAAGTGTTCTGTAGAACGTATATGTGACTTTGGGAAAGTTTTCTAACTTTTGGAAAGGATGAATCTAAGTTCAAAAGAGCTAAAACAAATGGAAGAAGCAGCTATTAAAGACTGAAGAGAAGACTGGAGTGACAATGACAGTAGTGAGCTATGAAGGGACACTATAGTGGCTCTAGTGCCTCTTCACATCAGACATACCTCTTGGGAGGTGCATCCACGACCTAAGAAAGATTATTGAGAGTCATTATGAGAGTATTGTAGTGAGGAGATGATGTACTATTGAGAGATAGAAAGAGAGAGAGCAAAAGATAGTCAATTCTATCAAAACAGTGTAACTATATATGAGAGATTGAGAGAGAACTATGAAGACATTGAAGATGAATACTATGTGATTGATTTCCATTCAAAGATGGTGTATTCTTTTATGTTATTTGTTCTATTGATGGATTTTGTGAAGATGTTGAAGATTATTGATTTTATCAAATCCGTGGGAGATATCTACTATGATGCTGCATGAAGAATTGATGTTTTCTTTGTTTTGATGATCAAAAGAATGAAATAAAAGCTTGTTGATGTTACAAGATAGATTTTCTTGCAGTAAATCCCCTTTTCCTTGGTGTTCCTCTTAGGGCTCCAAGAGGTAATTGCAAATTGTGATGAATGAGGGATCTAAGGTGTTAGTGAACTTCTTGAGAAAACTATTTAAGAATGACTACAAATCCACTCCTTATTGTTCTATTCTTTTTGCCAATGGATGAGCTATCCAAGTTGTTAGACCTTGGTATTGCAATGTTGGCATGTTTTGTTTGAGCTCTAGTCATGCCATTTAATGGGATCAAAGTGGCCTCATCGTTGAGTTTTTTGGCACTAAAGAGCTTGAGTGGCACTAATGGTATGATCACCAAGCTACTCAAGGGTTTTTGCCTCATGCAATCGGTGTACGTGTATGTGAGATCGCACTCTAGACACCTCAAATCCAACTTGCCTACAAGTGTAGCACTCCTAAGCATCATGTGCCATTTTAATTGATTTCTATGGGCTATCAGACTCTTCTCCAAATTTATCCTTGCATTCACCAAAATCTAAAAGATTAGCCATATCATTAATAGAGGCCATGATTTTAGGTGGTTTCATATCAAAAGATGTTTCTTTTGTAGACTACAATTGTAAACTCAAAGGGGTCTAATTACCAAAGTCTTATTTCCTTAAGTTTCCCACCATGATGGCATAGATGATTGAATACTCTCTCCCTTGTAGGATCTAAAAAGTGACGATTGTGCCTTCAACTCATCCATGTCATCTATTTGGGTCATAGAAGCTATCAAGATGTCTTTTTGGTACAATTATTCTTGTAGAGAGATTGAATTGTAATAAAGTAAGAATGCCTTAATGCCTTAGCCAATATTTAGCCTACTAGGGTTAAGTATACAAGGCTAAGTTGTAACTTTCCAAGGATATTTTTGGCCATTTCTAACATTTCATGTTTGAGGTCTCAACCTCCCACCATCTAAGAGGGTGCATACTCTTGGCCACCATAGCATTGGGGTGTACACTTGTAGCATGCTGCATGAGCTATTCCTTGGTGGTACATTCTTAGTAGTCTATCAAGAGATATCCTAGGAAGCACCATCCAAGATTTTGATAAAACCCTTGGAGTTTGCTAACTAGGTTCTCTTGAATCTACCTCGCAATGGAAGTTCCAATCACTCCCATGAGGATTGACCTAAGTTTTTCTGGTTAATAGCAGCTAATCAATATTAGGATTCTAAAGTGATGTGAATCAATCTTTTTGGTTTCTAATGGTCCATCAAGTGCGATTTTTATTCCTTCTTAGGAAAGCTCTTGGCTTACTGCGACCGCCTAGCCATAGGCTTGGATCCGTCGGGGTCCATCCTCGCGCTTAGTAGTTTTAGTTATTTAATTACCTACCACTTTAGGTTCAATATATAAAATCAGTTTCCTTGAATGATCTCCTAATACAAATTCATTAAATGCCCTTAATTCATGACACAAAAATAGACTAAAGCAATTCCTTCTTAATAGTTCCTTTCAGAAAAATAATGATATTTACAATGTTTTCTATTCAAAATATTATTCTCTCCAAGTTCTGTTTCCCAAAAAGAATTGGAACTTCCAGACACAATATGAAAATTGAAGGATAGTTGGTAGTTTGTAAGAGCCTAAGGAGTTTATGACGAGAGCCCCTAGTATCCTCACCTCCTATGCCAACTAGAGTTTCCTACGACAAGACCTTTTGCGTCATGATTGGTATAAACTCACTAATGTGAAACAAAAAAAGAAAACCCCCTTGGAGTAGGTTTTATTCGCACTGGTCTTGGGGAGGTCTAGTGCCATCAAGAACATTACCTCAGTCGGTGTTCTATGTTCACCAAAATATTGCCTCAGTCGGCAATCTGTACTCAGTTATCCATCCTTTAGCCTGATGATTTTAGGAATGATCAATACCTAGCTTAAAATCACAAACATCTTATTTTGAGAATGGCCTATACATAAAATTTTAAATTTTTTATTTACAAGAAAAATATTTTCTTTCCAAAAATATTAATTGACGAAGGAAAATCGGTATGGCAGCCTCTATACTATGCCAAACTCCCTTCTGCCATAAAGTAAATGATGTAAGGGCACCACCTAGTCATGGAAGAGAGGACTAGGACACTATACAAGAGGGAGAGGAGCTTGTGAGAGAGAAGAGAGGAAAACTGAGAGAGAGAGAGAGAGAGAGAGAGAGAGAGAGAGAGAGAGAGAGAGAAACAAAGAAAGAAAGTTATATTAGCGTCTTCTAAAGACCAAAACTGGCCTATGAGACAAACTGTGATACAACTGATGAGGTTCAGCTATCCAAAATAAAAGTGCTGAATGAAAAGCTAAAAACTGGAAACTGAAAATACGGTGCTGTGAGTGTGATAAGTGTCGAGAGAGAGAGAGAGAGAGAGAGAGAGAGAACTACAAAAAAATAGATGAATCAATAAACTTAAGAGATGGAGAACCCTCGAGACATAACCAATATACACAATATGGACATCAATAGCATGGGCTTATTACACTATAGAGCATGCATAAGCTATAGTAAGGAAATGAACTGCATAACCTCATGAGAGAGAAAGGAAAAGGCTCAATAGGGCTGAAGAAGGCCGCTTGGCTCTCTCTTTTATTGCAAATTACAAAGGAGAATGCCTCTATTCCTTCACCATAGATTTTCTCTCCTAAAGGAGAGAAAACAAGAATGCCTGCAGCTGCCTTATCCTTAGTTCTCTTGTATGCACCATCAAAGTAGAGGCTATAAGCATCTACAAGAGTATTTATGGATGGGGGTGGTGGAAAGTCCTTTCTTTTCACCCTGAGATTTTTCTCATAGCACCTGTTTGTCAAAATATCAGCCAGGCATGCTCGAGTTGTTTTTTCAACATGCACTGTATAATCAAACTCTTGAAGTCAGACTACCCACTTTGCTATTTTGTCAGAGACTTCCATATGTTGTAGTGCATAGGGAAACATATCCTCCACAGTGATGATCACAAACCTCTTTGGAAGTAAATATGGCCGAAATTTGGTTACTGCAAACATGAGGGCCAACACTAGTTGTTCCATGGAGGTGTAAGCCTTCTCCGAGGCTTTCATGAGGTGGCTGGAAAAATACACAGGCCTCATGAATGATGTTTTTGGATCTTTTTATAGGAGAGCAACACCAATGGCCTCTTCTCCCATGCTAGGGTTTACAAAGAATGTTTCTTCCCAACAAGGCTGGAGGATTATAGGAAGTGACCCCAACATTTTCTTTATCTCCTTAAAATGTCCTTCACTTTGTTCACTCCATACAAGTGTTTCTTGGCATATCAATTTTTGCTGTAGGGGATATATGGCCCGAGAGAGTAAGTGTATAAATCTACCCAAATATCTTAGCTTTTGTAAGAAGGAGACTAATTGTTTAATGGAGGTTGGGGAAGGTAGAGCTAGCAATGTTTCTACCTTATTTGGATCTAACTCAATTCCTTCAATTGACACTACATGCCCTAGTAGTGTAACCTTGATTTCCCCAATGTGACATTTATCCTTATTTAGTTGTCCACCCAACCTAGCTAAGCGAGTAAATCCTTCATCAACCTTGCGTAGATGTATGTTCCTTGAGCTGTAAATGTAAAAGTCATCTATGAAAACCCTTATGGACTTACCAAAGTAAGGTTGGAAGACCATATTCATGAATCGTTGAAAGGTTGCTGGGGCATTTGTGAGACCAAAGGGCATGACCCGAAAGGCAAAACAACCCCATGGTGTGATGAAAGTGGTCTTCTTTTGATCCTCCTCTGCAATGCAAATCTGGAAGTAGCCAGAGTAGCCATCACACACCGTATACCACTCATGTCCCGCTACTTCATTCAAGATTTCATCCTGAAATGGGAGAGGGAAGTGGTCCCTCTTTGTTGCAGCATTTAGTGGCTTGTAATCTATGCATACTCGCCACTTACCATTTTTCTTTGGCCTCACAACTACTGGGGAGAACCATTCTGAATCTTCCACTGGTTATATGAATCCTGCATTCAAGAGTCTCTTCACCTCCGTCAATAGTGCATCCTATTGCACAAATCCCAATATTCTCAATCTTTGTACTACAGGTTTGCTTCCTTCTTTGAGTTGGATGTGATGCTTCACTGCAGTGACACTTGTAATGTGAGTATAATCAGAAATAAACAATGATGCATACTTCTTGAGAACATTCACATAACCCTCCCTTTCTTCATCCTTTATATCCTTGGATATCATCTTCTCTAGGCTAGCATCCCACACATATTCTCCTTGGATTCTTGGATTGTCTTTTGATGAGGTAGGTTCCTTTAAGATGATGCCCATAACTTCGAGAGTGCTATCACTCTCTCCACTTGAACTCTCTTCCTCTTCTATCGATGAGGAACATCCACTTGAGCTCCACTCATCGGAAGATATTTCTAGTTCAAGGTTCTCTTGACGCCCACTCTTCAAGTTGTAAACCACATTTTGATCGTGGCCACCCACCTTACGTGGCCTCAACTCCAGATCTCCTGTTGCCCATGCCTAGCTCCGATGCCCATAAGCCAAGGTCTCATGTTGCCCATGCCTAGCTCCGATGCCCATAAGCCAAGGTCTCCCTAGGATGAGGAGATATCCTTCTCCCTTTACTGGCATCACATAAACATCCACTGCTGCAGTGATTCTAAAAACAGAAACTCTCAAAGCTTTCACTACACCCACACATGTGACCGCATCATCATTGGCCATCTTTGCCCTAAAGGTTGAGGATTCCATTACTTTAAAGCCTAATTGATGCATAAGTTTTTATGTCATGACACAAACCTCTACTCCACTATCAATGTATGTTTTTCGAATCCGTTGATCTTTGATTTGAACCTCCACTAAAGGCACTATATCTTTGAGGCCATATGGCTTGATTGCACTAACCATTTTACCTTGCCTTGCCCTTGTGCTTACCATTTTTTACCATTGTCGTCGTAGCTTTGGAGAGGCATGAAGTAGTTATGGCCAAGTAAATTTTGGCCCTTGAGAGCTCACATCTACTACCAAATCATAAGGTTGTGTCCGAGAACCCAAAGGGAAGTCGGAGATATCAATTTTAGACCTAGCTCAAGTCTTTCTCTTCTTCCCTTCATCTCTAGGTGCCCGTGATGCACTTGCCTCATTGATTGCTTCCTTGCTTGCCTTAGTTTGGACACATACCCATTTGATAGACATGGTCTCTACTTCATCTATCTTCATCTTACCTCTCATTATTTCTTCTTGGAGCCTTCTATCCTTGACCACATCCTCTATTTTTATGACATTAACATTTGGTTGAACAGTAGGGGTTCCAGCTTGAACATAAGGTGATTGTAAAATTGCAGGTCGTGACTGTTCTTGCTCTTGAGTCCTAGTATGAGGAGGGCTTACTTGTTGTCAAGGACCTCTGGCAGGGTGATCATATCTTCTAGGGTGAGGAGAATTGTACATGTCATGTCCATTTTCTCCATAGTTGTAACACATCTCCCTTTCTTGTCGTCGCATTTGTGGTCAATTCCCACCATTTTCCTCGATAGGTCTTCTTGCACCTTGCACAAGATTCACTCTCAAACCCTCTAATTGATTAGTAAGATTGTTTATTTGTTGGATCATGTCTTCTTGACCTCTAATAAGGCCTGGTGCATTAGATACATTTGGGGGGACTTGAGAGGCCTCCATAGTTGTGATGTTGTTTCCCAAAACTGCTTGGCTAGCTTGGGCTTGGTAGAGAATCTTTCGATTCTTTTCCCTAGTGATTCTCAAAGCATCTTCAAAAGTGTTTGGAAATTTCACATTTACCTTCTCCTTGAGCAAGGGGTACAAACCTGAAATAAATCGATCCTTTTGAAGGCAATTTGGAACTCTCTCTCCAAGGTTCAGTGAATTTGACCACTGCCCCCAAAGCTTCAAAAACCCTTCCTCATAAGTTGCATAACCATAAGGATCACTTTGATGGAGGGCCAAAAGCCGTTGCCATAACTCTTCAGCTGAGTTAGTTTGTTGAAATCTCTGCAGAAAGTTGCCTTCAATCCCTTCCATTCAGCTCTTTGGGCCGGATTTAGAGTTTGGAACCACATTCTAGCTTCTTCCTTGAGCACCAAAGGAAAAGCCCTCAACTTTAATACTTCATCATCCCTCCCAGAGACAAGGAAGGCCATCTCAAGGTTGTCCAAAAAATCCACTGCATTTTTCCCATTCTGTCCAAAGAAGCTTGGAAATGCCATGTTGCCTTAGTAGAGTACAAATATAAATACGTCTAGACTTAAGTTGTATTTTATGAGGGGAAGGATGAATGGGTTCACAGATGCATTGATTTCAGCAAGACGTCTAGGCCCCAGTATGCTTCTAATAATGCCTTGGAATCTAAGCTTTGTGCTGGCTACAATATGCACAGTTTGCATAGCAAGAGTTTGGATTGGTCCATACAACTCGCGGTGATTCATGAGAAAATATTATAATAAAATAAAGACATGTACATTGAAGGATGCATTGTAGTCTAGCATTGGGAAGATCATAGGTTCTGGTAATACAAGAATCTCCCTTAATCTTTCAGCCCCAAACTACATGATAAGACGCTGCTGGAAGAAAATCTTCCAACTGATGCATACGTTAACTCTGATGTTTTGTACAGAGTGAAAGGTATAGAAATTCGGGCCATTATTATTATTCATTAGTGGAGACTACTTAAGGGAGTAGAGGGAATGCACTTTCTTGAATTATAAAGGATTTTCCCTAGAGTGTTTCTTTCTAGAGCCCACCAACTTTGCTATACAGAGAATTTGCTCACCAGTGATTGTTCTTGCCTTAGTGTGTCCATCCTTGGCGACATATATTTCATAAGGTGTGATGGCCACCTTTTTAACCACACCCACCTTCGAGCTAGCAACAGTTGAAGGTAGTCTCCATACTTTGCATCTCTACAAAACTCCACACCGTTCATGCATAGTTGTCCTCCTTTGATGTGAATTAGCCCAAAGAGAGAGAGGGATTTGATGATTTGGAGACGAGGACCTCTTGGAAGGGCCTTCAATTTTTTTGCAAAACACTCACCACAATTATGAGAACCTAGCAATTGATGGCAACATGATTTTTCCCATTGTGAGACAATGGAATTTCTAAGGTGAATACCTTTTACCCGCATACATGCCGTCATCCAATAGGCATACTTTCTTTCTTGGGCTTCCTTGGGAGAGCTGACATAAACTAGATCAATAAGACCTAGTAAAACCCTCTCCCGCACATAGTGATAATGCACCTCAATGTGCTTTGTTCTAGCATGATAGACTGGGTTATTTGCCAAGTGTATACTACTCATGTTGTCACAATGAATGACAACTGGCCCATCTGTAGACTGATGCATATCATAAAGTAGCTTATGCAACCAAGCTACCTCACATGCAGCCATTGCTGCACCCCTGTACTCAGCCTTTGTGCTCGACAAGGCAACTGTAGGCTGTTTCTTGCTGCTCCAAGTGACTGCAACACTCCCAAAAGAGAATACATATCCACTGGTAGATCGTCTATCAGAAATGCTACCAGCCCAATCAGCATCAGTGTATCCATGCAACTGTATCTGAGCCCCAGTCTCATAAAATAGTCCATATTGCAATGTGGACTTCACATACCTGAGTATGCGTCTAGCCGCATCCAAATGCGGTTTCCTTGGAGCCTGCATAAAATGACTTACCAATCCAATCGCATAGCTCAAATCTGGCCTGGTAATAGTCATATAAATCAAGCTTCCTACTATGCGTCTGTACATAGTAGGGTCTTCCAGAAGCTCACCTACATCTGCGCTCAGCTTCACATTCTGCTCCAAAGGAACTGAAATATGCTTACAGCCTGTCATCCCATATTTGGATAGCATGTCCAATCCATATTGCCTCTGCAAGAGCTGTATCCCACTTGGTGTTCTAATCACCTCAATGCCCAAGAAATAACGCAGCTCTCCCAAATCCTTCATCTCAAACTTCTGCTTCAATAGCATTTTCACATGAAGGATATCTTCATCACTGTCACCTGTCATAATCAAATCATCAACATAAATGACAAGTAGCATAATACCTTTCTCTGTTTTTCTCACATAAAGTGAGAAATCTGCCTTGGAAATTTGAAAGCCAATAGTGACAAAATACTGTCCTATCTTGTCAGACCATGCTTTAGGTGCTTGCTTCAAGCCATACAAGGCTTTCTTCAACCTACAAACAAACTCAGGATGAACAACATGCACATAACCTGGTGGCTGCTCCATATAGACCTCTTCTTGCAAATCACCATGCAAGAAGGCATTCTTTACATCCATCTTATGTAAAGACCATCCCTTTGATGCAGCAAATGCAATGACTGCTCTTACGATTGCCATCCTTGCAACCGGACTGAATGTTTCTTCATAGTCAATGCCATATGTTTGTGCATACCCCTTGACTACTAATCTTGCCTTGTATCTGTTCACAAAACCATCTGCATTGTGCTTCACCTTATAAACCCACTTACAGCCAATTGCATTCTTACCTTTAGGCAAAGGTACCAATTACCATGTAGCATTTGCTTCCAAGGCATCCATTTCTTCATCCATGGCTTTCTCCCATTTTTCTTTTCCCATGGCTTGCTCAAAAGAAGTGGGTTCTGGTTCCTGTATCACTTTGACCATATATGCATAGTGAATGGCTGTAAATCCATCATATTTCAGCCTATCCACAGGATACCTAGCTCTCATAGACCTGGGCAAAATAGATTCACTCCCACGTGCTCTCAAAACATCCCTGGTCTTCCTTACTCCAGGTGTAACAATAGAAGGAATACCCAACTCATCATCAATGCTCTATTCTGAGCCACTGGATTCACCATCCACATAAGAGTGACCTGCATTCACATCAAACATGGGCTAATCAACCTTCTCTTTTCCTTTTCGTGATACCTGCATACCACTATCTACATTGCTTTGAGAAGATTCTCTTGATCTCAATCTGCCTGTCCATGGTGAAGAATGTGAACCACTGCTAGAGGACGCTCCAGGTCCACTAATATTTTGTGATTGCTGCTGTGAATTCTGTGCAGCATTACCATTTTGTGCATCTACATCATCAATCACATTTACTGGTTTATACCAGCTACTCATCTCATCAAAAACAACATCTCTGCTCACTGTAAACTTACGAGTAGAAGGGTTATAGCATCTATACCCTTTCTGCTGCAGAGAGTAACCAATAAAGATGCACTTCTCAGCTTTTGGATCCAACTTGGATCTCAACTCATCTGGCACATGTACATAGGCAATGCAACCAAAAATTTTCAAATGAGAAATATCTGGTTTCCTACCAGTATACCTCTCCTCTAGAGTCATCCCATGTATTGCTGCAGTGGGAGTCATGTTCATTATGTATACTGCTGTAGCAACTGCTTCAGCCTAGTAAAAATCTGGCAAATCTTTTTCGTTGAGCATGGCACGAGATACCTCTCCAATATGCATGTTTTTCCTTTCTGCAATTCCATTTTGTTGTGGGGTATGACTGCATGAATATTGCTGCTTTATGCCACGCTCCTGCAGGAACCTTGCAAACTCATTTGAGAGGTACTCTCCCTCTCCATCTGACCTTAGGCATTTTATTTGCAGACCTGTTTCTTTTTCAACCATAGCTTTAAGAGTTTTGAAATGCCCAAAAACTTCACTTTTTTTTTCATAAAATACACCCAAACTTTTCTGCTATAGTCATCAATAAAAGTGACAAAATAATGACAGCCTCCAACAGATGCAGCTTTAGTAGTCCACACATCAAAGTGGATTAATTCCAATGGCTTCTTACTCTCTTGAACATGTCTAGGAAATGGTTTCCTTGCCTGTTTTCCAAACTGACAGGCTTCACATACCTTATGCATTTCTGCAACCTTGAATTTAGGCAATCCTGCAACAATATTTTGGGCCTGCATTGATTTAAGTCGTTGTACATTAACATGACCAATGCGTTTATGCCAGATATCAATATCTGCAACTACACCAGTCCCATGTGCAAACATTGCTGTACTCAATTCAGGCATGTCTGCATCCAACATAAACATTCTGCCCTTCTTCTTTCCTTTTGCTATCAAGCGACCTTTATTTTTCATATCCTCAACAAAGCATCCATGAGGATTAAATCTGACCTGCAAGCCCTGCTCAACCATTTGACCAACAGAAACCAGATTCTTGGTGATATTCAGGACATGAAATACATCGGACAGGTATTTCTTTTTCCCATTCTGCATAGACAAAGGAATTTTTCCAATCTGCACAATAGGATGTGCAGTATCATCACCAGTCTCCACAAATCCTGGTTTTTCCATTTTCCTTGCATCCTCCATCCATTCTGCATGACCTGTCATGTGGTTTGATGCACCTGAGTCAACATACCACACATCGTTGCTTTCTTCTGCACTTGTCACAGAATTGTTCATGTGCTGCACCATAAACAAATGCTCATTTCTGTCATCACCCTGTCTACTAGAAGATGCATAATTTCCTTGTTGCAATTTTCCATTCATGATGTCATTCTGCTTTTTATAGCAGTCTTTAACCATATGACCCATTTTACTACAGTAGTAGCATTCAACATTACTGTTTGCATTTTGGCCTCTTTGCTATCCACCACGACCTCTTTGGCTCCCCCTTCCTCTAGAGTTACCATGTCCTCCTCCATAGGACTGGTTTTCTTGAGTTTGCTGCATATTCTGATTTCTACCATGGCCTCCAAATCGGCCTCCTTTACCTCTGCCTCTACCTCTTCCAGCATTTGAGTAGAAGACAGCTTCTTTTGAAGTTCCTCCTAAAGAAGATGCACCACCATTTCTCTGCTCCTCAGAAATTAGAAGAGCAATCAACTCCTCAAAATCAGGAAATCTTTCATGAATTGAAATGGATGTTCGAAACTGTGCGTAATCCTTTCCTAGACCATTCAAGGTCACAGAAACTAAATCATCATCTTCCATTGGTGACCCAATGGAAGCAAGTGCATCTGCAATCTTCTTCACCTTCATGTGGTAGTCATTGATGCTAATACTTTCTCTTTGCACATTATGCAACTCTTGCTTGAGCTGCATTTTCCTGGCTTGCATATTTGTGCTATACATTTTTGACAAAGTATCCCATGCCTCCTTTGGCGTTCTTGCATCCTGAATATGCACAATCATAGAGTCTGAAATACTGATAGACAGCCAATACATAACTTTCTTGGCTCTCTCATGCCATGCTTTGAATGCCTGCATTTGCTGTTGATTGGGAACATCAAGAAGAACTGGTTCTTCTTCATTTCCTGCAACAAATTCCCAATATCCTTTTCCCATAAGGAAATTCGTCATTCTAAACTTCCATGCTTGGAAGTTGTTCTTGTCAAGATTTTTAGTTACAATCTGTGAAAGAGAATCAGACGCCATTACAGAATACTGCAAAAAGTTCTGTCACTGCAAAGAACACAGCTTCAGCCTCACAAGGGCTAATCTGCAAAACTGTAGAACAGTGGTCGCACAGTATAAAACTGGGCCTTTTCCTGAGTGCGTGCAGAAAACTTCCGCCTCCAAAACAGGCCCCGAAATGGCCTCAAATCAAAAAAATATACTGCCCTCTTGCTTCACCGCGAAGGGCGTCTCAACCTAAGACAATGCACTCTTGCAATTTCCGGCTATGCTACCTGCAAAGATCTGCTCCCAAAACAGAAAATGAAAGCAACAGTGCTCCTCTTACCAGAACACCGCGAGCTTGGCTTGCTTTCTTGAGCTCCTTACCACGAACAAGGCTCTGATACCATGTCAAGATTGTGGGAGAGAAGGAAGGAGTCTGACTTGAAGCTTTCTTGCTTGCACAATGGGGGAATACACACAGAGATGGAGGCTGAAAACAGTTTTCCTCTTCTTAGTTGTATAAGACAAAAAGAACTCTCATACAAAGAAATAGAAGAACCCTATATATGGGTCTCAAACCAAACTCAACTAACTAAGGTGGCATACTAACTGAGCCACAAACTAGAGTAGATAAGGATAGCTGTCATCTAGCTATTATTCATGGGCAGTGTACCAACCGCATCTACAACTGACAAGTCGGTGACATAAATGCACAATGGTCACCCTAGCATATCACGAGTGGAGCTCGATATCTCAACACTCCTTCACTCTTACCCTTCTACCTCTCTCTATTCCTTCTTTCTTACCTCTTTTATCTTCTTCTACCCTATTACACTCCACTCTTCTTTATCTTCTTCTACCCTATTCCTATTTATCCTTCCTCCTTCACTCCTCTTCTTTTCTTCTCCCACCTTATTTTTCTCTACTCCTCCTCCTTTACCTCACTCCTTCTCTTCTTTAACTTTCTTCCGCCTTATTCCTCTCTACTCCTCCTCCTTTACCTCACTCCTCTCTCTCTATCCCTTCCTATTTCCTTACGCGGATCACATCGGGTGGGGGGGGATGTGTTTTAGTTAGATCACGTCGGGTGGGGGGGGGATGTGTTTTAGTTAAGTCGACGTAGAAGGGAGATGAGTATTTATGGGAGGAGGGGGGTAGAACCTTTCCCCCCTACGTGGATCCTGCATGTGATCCCTCCTCTCCACGACTACTCCATCTTATTTAAGCATCATTCCCTTCCCTCAGCCACGCTTCGGCTGAGGGAAAAAGAAAAAGAAAAAATATTGCATAAATTTCCATTTTTATCCCTTGTCCTCCTCCCAAGAGGAGGTTCTTATGGGAAATACACAGTTTCGAAAAGCTGTGTCTTGTATGGACTCAGTGAAGGTGTATTAGTTTAGACTATCCCGTCCGAAACCTCACTGTAACCTTATTATTTTCCCGAAACTTCACATGGCCGGAAATATTACATTCTCTCCCCCTTAGAAGAATCGAGATGTCCTCATCTCGAGATAAATTGGGGATGTTGATGGTTGAAGGTGCCTTCATCTACCCAAGTGGCATCCTCCTCGTGATAATCCTTCCACTGGATGAGATATTCTCTCAAGGTTCGGGATCTTAACTGTCTCTCCCTAACATCTAGGAGTCTATCCGGCCTTAGCTCAAGGACTCCTTGACTAGGCATTACAATTTATTGGTCATCAAGTACATGGTTAGGGTTGGGTACATATTTTTTCAATAGGCTGATATGGAATACATTGTGAACCTTTAGGTTCTCAGGGAGTTGCAATCTATAAGCATTGGGTCCTAGGCATTTGAGGATTTCGTACGGCCCACAATACCTTGGACTTAGCTTCTTGCATTCTCCTAGGGATAGAGACTCTTTTTAGGGCGTACACGAATGAAGACCATGTCTCCTTCTTCGAAGACTCTTTCTTGACGTTTCAAATCTGCGTATGCCTTTTGTCTATCCTTGGCCGCTTGTATGTCTTGTCTTATTGACTTTATTTGATCATCCATGTCTTCCAACATCTGTCTTGACGCTTCAACTCTTAGGGTTGGATCAGAAAAGTTTAGGGGACTTCGACAATCATGACCATATAATGCCTGATAAGGGGTCATCTGAATGCTCTGCTGGTAAGAAGCATTGTAGGCAAATTCAACTAATGGCAAGTATTGAATCCACCTCTTTGGCTCTCGACAGCAGTATGCCCTAAGCATATCTTCGATGATTTGATTTACTCGCTTTGTTTGGCCATCCGTTTGGGGATGGTAGGCGGTGCTAAAACAGAGTTGAGTCCCAATAGCTTCAAAGATAGCTCTCCAGAAGTGTGATGTGAAGAGAGAATCTCGGTCACTAATGATTCTTCTAGGTAACCCATGTAGCTTGAATATCTCCTTGATAAAAAATCTTGCAATGTCGGATGCTTTATAGTTTGTCTTTACTGGAATCGGTGTGCAACCTTGGTAAGCATGTCAACCAGCACCATAATGGAATTGTATCCTCCTTGGACTTGGGGTAAGCCCAGAACAAAATCCATACTAATGAATTCCCATTTCATTTGGGGAATGTCAAGGGGTTGCAGTTTCCCTGGCATCATGACATGTTCGACTTTGATACGTTGGCAAGATAAACACTCAGTGACATATTTGAGAATGTCACCTTTAAGCCTCTCCCAATGGTAGCTTTTTCTAACTGCATTAAGAGTCTTAGCATAGCCAGGATGTCCTACGAAAGGGGAATCATGAGCTTCCCATAGTATCTTCTGCTTAAGTGACTGGCTTGCTGGTATACACAGTCTTGTTCTGTAGTAGACAAGTCCATTATCAATGGAAAATTCCTTATACTTAGCTTGCAACTTTTGATTCTGCTCCTTGGTAGATATTTCCTTTATCATTGTTTGGTAGGCCAAATCATGGCATGCTTCCTCTCTAGCTAGTTCAAGTATAGGGTTGTTTGGCATAGATACTTTTGTAGCTAGAGATCTGGCCGTTGATGGATTCTGCAAGATTAGGGAATTTAGGAATGCGTTGCGACTGAGTGCATTGACAACTACATTCTCTTCCCTGGTCAGTACTTGATTTCAAAATCATATTCCTCCAATACTTCAATCCACCGACGTTGCCTCATGTTGAGCTCGTTCTGGTTAAAAATCCATCTGAGACTCTTATGATCGGTTACTAGAGTAAACTTGTTACCCAACAGGTAGTGTCTCCAAAGCTTTAGAGCATGGATGACAACTAGTAATTCCAGATCATGCGTGGCATAATTCTTTTCATGACTCTTCATTTTCCTTGAAGAGTATGCTACTGGATGACCTTCCTGCATAAGTACACATCCCAAGGCAAGAATGTAGCATCAGTTACTACCTCGAACTCCTTATTGAGGTCAGGAAGTTTTAGAATAGGTGCTGATACCAAACTTTGCTTCAATTTTTCGAAGCTATTTTGTTCGGAAGTTGACCATGTAATGGAAGTCTGCTTCTTTAGTAAGTCTGTAAGAGGTGCTGCAATCAAAGCATAGTTTTTGATGAAGACCCTATACCATCCTATCAATCCAAGAAAGCTACGTATCTCTTTGACGGATACTGGTATTGGCCATTCAAGCACATCTTTGACCTTGGCTGGGTCTACTAATATTCCTTCTGATGATACTATGGATCCCAGATATTCAATCTGACGCTTGAAGAATGCACACTTCTTCATTTTTGCATACAGCTTATGAGACCTCATTGTCTCAAGGACAATCGGAAGTTGAGGTTCATGATCTTCTTCCTGTTTAGAATAGACTAAAGTGTCATCAAAGAAGACAAGCACGAAATCATCAAGATATGGTCTAAAGATATCTTGCATTAATATATTGAAGGTGGTAGGTGCATTTGTAAGCCCGAATGACATAACCAGGAACTCGAAGTGCCCATATCTTGTATTGAAGGCCGTCTTTGGAATATCTTCTTCCTTGATCCTTATCTGATAGTAACCTGACCTGAGATCAATCTTGGAGAAGATCTTTGCACCTTGAAGACGATCATGAAGCTCATCTATTTTAGGAATAGGATACTTGTTCTTGACTGTTGATTGATTCAACCCTCGGTAATCAATACATAGTCGAAGTGTCCCATCTTTCTTTTTCTGGAATAGTACGGGAGCTCCCCACGGTGAGTTGCTAGGCCGGATGTAACCCTGATCTAACAGTTGCTTGAGTTGTTCCTTCAACTCAATTGCTTCTAGTATGGACATTCTATAAGGTCTCTTTGCAATTGGTGCAACTCCAGGTACTAGCCTAATCTCATGATCTACTTCTCTTTGAGGCGGAAGTTCAGTCAATTCCTCAGGGAATACGTCAGCGTATTCCTTTAGCCAAGAAGGTCCTTCATGAGACTCTTGCTTTTGATCTAACTTATTGAGTTATGACTCCTTTTATAATCCGAGATACTTTGGCTAATTGGATTCTTGGCACTCCTGCCTCACCTTGAGTTGTGACAAATTCCCTTTCAGAGTTTCGAAAGGAAACTTGACCCTTTCCACAGTGAATGTGGGCGTCGTTGGGCTTAAGCCAATCCATCCCGAGTAGACACTCATGGATACCTAAATTCATGACTCTGAATTTGACTGAAGTCTTCTTTCCTCCCAGAAAGAATTTCACCTTAGCAGTTTGCCTGGTACAAGTTACCTCACGACCATTTGCCAATTCCACAAGCAAGGTAGGTGCTTTTACTGTGGCTATTCCTAATCTTTTTGCACATGCTGGTGAGATAAAGGAATGTGTACTGCCACAATCAATCAAGGTTTTGAAACCTTTACCTTGATAGTCCGATGGTGTCTGAATCACCGAGAACTGGCGATTCGGCCCTTTCTTGTGTAAAGCAGCATGGACTGTCGCTTTTTCGAATTCAGCTTCCATAGTCGGATCTTCCTCTTCTTTGCATCTTTGCCTATTGGCAATGCAAGCGGTTCTTCCTCTTCCACGGGTAATGGCTCCTTGACCACTGCCTGCTCCTTGGAAAGGCGTTTGACGATGTCCTCTGCTGAGGTTGGGACATTGCCTCTTGAAGTGACCGGGTTCGTTGCAGTGGAAACAACGGAGGTTTCGGCCATTACTTTGAGTAGGGACAAAGTTGTTGATGTTATTTGTCCTTGCTTTCTTTCTTTGTCCCTAATTATGACCTTGAACTCTCTTCATTTGAGGTCTAAATGCTCCTCTGTTCGGGTCACTATAAGACCAAGTTTTGTTACCCCTTGTTCTAGCTTGCACCTCCTGAATTATAGGCGCCGCTCGAATCAGTGCATCTTGAAGATCTGATGGACGCATAGATTCGAGACGGGTATTTACTGGTGGATTTAAGCCCGCACAAAATTTGGACACCTGCTGCGTCATGTCCATCTGTGGCACATACTTTAAAAGTGAAACGAATTTAGAGTAGTATGCGTCAAGAGTGAGTCCTAGCTGTTTTAGCTCGTAGAACTCATTCATTTTCTGCGTACGATATGCAGGTGGTAAGTATCTTCCCTGCACGGCTTTCTTCAGCTTCTCCTAGGTAATGGACCCCTCTGAAATCCCTTGATCCCTGCACCATTGCTTCCACCAAAGTCTAGCTTCGCCGGTGAGCTTTAACTTGGCGAGCATGGCCTGATTGGTAGGTGCAGTACCAGCCGCTTCAAAGTAATCCTCCATGGATTCAATCCAGATTTCAGCATCAGCCTGGATGAATCTGCCTCTCCCGTCAAACTCGGGTGGCTTTATCTGCTTGAGGAGGAACTTCTTTTCCTAGGTCACAACAGTACTTGATGTAGGAGGCGAATTTGGAACCTGTACCTGGGGTTGTGCCTGGATAAAGGTTTTCTTAGCATTATTATATGATAATCAACGTTAGCTTATCCTTCATTTTTAGTTCAGCTATCTCGTAAACAATGTAGCTACTTAACTTTTAAACAACTCTTATGCACAGCCAGATATTGATAAAAAGAAGTCTTTATTTGTATTTACATGGGCATAGCCTTTTTGAATACAACGTTTCATGTAATGATAAGCCAATCGTTACATTCAATTTGGGGAGAACAACGTTGTATTACATTTGTCTACAGGAACTGTGTAATAGTAGGGTTTTGGGTCATGGATCTTTAGGAATCAATAATTCATTGGAAGTTCAGGATACCCTTTCCGTTGGAATCCATACTTCTCATGGCAGCCCAACACTTTAATCCTGTCGGCTGGGATTACACGAGTTACTTCCTCATATACATATGAGTTCATCTCAACCCTCCGACCTTGAATATGTAAAGTCGAATTTACGTGAGCTTCCACAAAAATGAACAGCTTCACGACTTTCAAGTCTTCCAACCACTTGATCCTCTTTAGGTTGGTCTGTAGATAAGCAAACCGGTGGGCGACTATATAGTAGATTCCTGAAGTCCCCATCCATCTTCGTTCTATGTATAAAGGTGATGGATTATAAATCTGCTCCAAGATGTTCATCATCCCAATTCTTTATCTGTAAAGCGGAGAATGCATTGCAGTCATAAACATGACTCGAAATACCAAAAACTTGTTCCACGCTTCATAATTCTGCAAGACAGCATTGAAGGTAATGAAATGTTTGGACAGCAACAATTCTTTACTTCAATTTATTGAGATCTTATAAAAACAATTCCGTTGTCGGTCGGCTCTGATACAAACTATAACGTGTCCGCTAGTATCATCCAGGACATGTCTTAGCAGTCCATCAGAAAGGATGTCTAGAAAACTCCGCCCGGCACTCCCATGGAATGTTACGGGTTTTGCGATCTAGGTCTTCCCGGGTCTGCCACGTTGTCGTATTGCTGCGCATTCGAGATGTGAAAACCACTCGAAAGTAGTGTGTGCGATTTCATACTTTATGCACACTTAGTTTTTGTGATTACATTTATGCTCTGCGTATTCAATCTATGTTGAACTGGGTCAAGGAGAGAAGACATTACAACTATTTGAATAAATGCATGAGGAGGATATCCCTCTGGATAATATCACACTTGTCTGTGCTTTAAAAGCTACAAAGAAAGTAATTATATTAGCACCTTTTGCAGATGCCCCGATGTTGTGATGGGTGTTAATGAGGAAAAATACAAACCAGAGATGCAAATTGTATCAAATGCCAGTTGTTCAACGAACTGTCTAGCTTCGCTTGCAAAGGTTATACGCCAAGAGTTTGGAATTATTGAGGGTCTGATGACTGAGGTCTATGTAACTACTGCAACTCAAAAGACAGTGGATGGTTCTTCTAGGAAGGACTGGGGAGGAGAAAAATAGTACAGTACAAAACATCATTCCTAGCTCAACTGGTGCTGCAAAGGCAGTGGGAAAGGTGCTACCTGCGCTGAATGGTAAGTTGACTGGCATGGCATTTAGAGTTCCGACTCCTAATGTTTCAGTTGTTGATTTAACTTGCCAACTGGAAAAAGATGCTTCTTACGATGAAGTTAAGGCAGCAGTCAAAGCTGCGTCTGAAAGCTTAATGAAAGGGATCCTTGAATATACTGAGGATGATGTGGTCTCTACCGACTTTGTTGGGGATGAGAGGTCTAGCATCTTTGATGCAAGGCAGGCATTGCTCTGAACAAAATAAATTTATGAAGTTTGTGGCATGATCTGACAATGAATGGGGCTACAGCAACCGAGTGGTGGATCTCATCAGCCATATTGCTTTGGTTGCTGCTGGCAAGAAATATTGAGTTCTTCAAATCTATGCGACTTCGAGGTTGGGCCTGTCATTAAGCTGGTGGTTGTTCGGGACAGAGCCGTGCTTTAGGGGAAGAAGAGCCGTGCTTTGAGGGGAGAATAACGACGGAAATAGCTGGGGGCAGAAGAGCTGGGAGGCGACGATAAAGCATTGGTGAACTCTATTAAAGGAAAGGGGAGAAAAGGAGCGAGGCTAATTGGGGGGATGAAGGAGAGATCAAGGCGAAGACTGCGATGAACAGAGGTGATGACTGATGAGGTTGCTGCTAGGCAAAAGGATCGAACGGAAGGAAGCACGGGAACGAACGCTGGAGTGGATCGTGAGGACGGATGGAGGGGAGGGGCAACAAAGCTACTGAACGAAGGACGGGAATGTGAGGATGAAGCTGCTGCTGAACGAAGAACGAAGGCGGCTAACATAAGTTCGTTGACGGATGCTGCTCTGAATGGGGTGACGAAGGCGTGGACGAGAATACGTTTTGGTGATCACCTTCTCTGAGAAGACGAAGCTTCCTTAGGAGTCGACATAAAGCTGCGATAACAAAAAAGGCTCTTCAATCGAATCAACCGGATGTGGCTGCGACGGATGATGAAGGCGAAGTTGTAGCTGAGGTGGAGGAGATGACAGACGGACCTGAAGCTATCTTCCAATGCTGCGATGGTGCATGCTTTTGTATCCTTCCACGCCATCAAATGCTGCAATGCACACTGGCGTTACTCCTCTTTAAACCTCATTGCTATGCGGGAAAGTAGAAGCTACTACTCATGCTGTGAATCCAAGAAGCACCTTGTTCAGGTACCTGTTGCTCCATGGCTTACGAGATCTCGTGTACTCGCCCTTCTTGCAAGGGTCTCTCTCTGCAGCTTGGCTTCGAAGCTCAAAGGCAACTGAACTTGTATTGGCCAACGGTCGCCCCTCCCAAGTTATGGAAAAATCGAATCGTCTACCGTTAATGGTGCTCAAACTCCTGATGGAATAACGGGAGAGGCGAAGAAAGCTCCAAATCAAGCAGAAAAAGCAGACAACACGAGGTCTTGTTGATGATTGGAATTTTGAGGATTGGCACGATCCATCCTCGTTGTCATCAGCAAAGGATGTGAATAGGAGTAGCAAGAGCAATATCATTGAAAGCTTATATCATCTTTCCTTTATACACACACGTAGAGTGGATCTCCTTCATCAGTATTTTTTATATTTGCTTTGCTATCGAAGTCTGAGAAGCAACTACCTGAGGAATTGATAAAGAATATGACTTTTTATTACCTTATGGATGTCATCACTACTTCGGCCCCATCTTGTTCCTTTGAGTGAGCTTCTTTTACCCCAATGTGCTCTCCCTCAATCCACTGACACTGACTTTAGTGCTACACTAAAGACACAAACTAGCTGATCTATCAGTTGAAGAAGAGTCTATTTTGAAGATATTCTCTTGACGACTGGATG
Source organism: Lygodium microphyllum (assembly GCF_053477565.2). NCBI lineage: Eukaryota > Viridiplantae > Streptophyta > Polypodiopsida > Schizaeales > Lygodiaceae > Lygodium > Lygodium microphyllum. Next base: position 141,887,173 of record NC_141151.1, on the reverse strand, counting down.
ACATATCTGATGCTCTTGTATTCTGATTTATAACATAAAGTGGTTTTCTTGCAAGGCTTTTGGTTGATCCGTCTTGTTACTTGTACTTGAACCAAAAATTGTAATACACTTAAACCCTGGCATCATATTCGTCTTGATTATTTGTTCGCTTGATCTTTCATCTTGGAATTTCTCAAGAACCTCTGTGGTTGTGACTTTGCTTTCGAAAACCCTTCGACATCTTTGGTGAACCCGACGTGAAAGCGTCGCAAAAATTTCAGGATGGGAGACACTTCAGCCTCTGTTTCAGCTTCTTCTACAATTCCAGCTACCTCTACTTCAGCTCCATCTATGACTGCTGCGTCAAGTACTTCAACGGAGGATCTAAAACAGATTTTGCAGAATATGTCCATGTATATGCAGCTCCAAAATCAGCAAACACAAATGTATATGCAGCAGCAACAACAATTGCATCAACAACAGTTGTCTCAGCAAAGGCAACTCTATTCGGAGCAGGAGAATGCAAACAGCGCGACTAAGGCTATTGAAGCAGTTGAGAGTGAGAAGAAGCTGTTTGACGGGCGTAATGTTTCAGCATATTTGAAGACATATGAAATCAAGATGGGATTTTTTGGAGTTCCTGCTGGACTTATGAGTAAGTACTTCCTTCGTCTTGTCACACCTGCTTTGAGAACAAAAGTGACTGATTTGTTTATTCAAAATACACATTGGCAAGATTTTAAGAAGGCACTAAAAGAAGAATACTTCCTTGAGGACTTTGGTATGGCTACTCGACGGTCATTCCGAGAGTGGGTCTACATGCCAAACAAGGGTCTTGCTGCTTCGGAGTTGATTCGAGAATTTGAAGAAAGGTATAGTCAGCTTGATGCCATTGAACAAAGAGCATTGGATGTTGAAAAAGTTGAGCTTTTCTTGCAAGCTGCAGATCCTGCTCTTCAAGAAGATTTGGGTGAGCTTCTTGAAGATCGCACAAAGCCTATGGGTCTTAAAACTGATTGGCAGGATGCTCAAGATGCAGTTTCGACATTGACCAAGAGGAGGATATGGAAGACTCGCCTACAGAATGGTTCCATGACACCTACACCATCATCTGCTCCTATGCCTACTTCTATCCCTGTTATTTCTTCTCCTCCTCAGCCAGTTTCTTGGCCTATGCCAGTGCCTATAGTTTCTACTCCACCTCTTCCTCCTGTTCCACGACCGATGCCTACACCTTCTGCTCCAAAACCATCTGCTCCATCGGTGCCTACTTCTCTTGATGATATAATCAAAGGAATCACAGATTTGACACTTGAGTCAGTCAAAGCGGAGTTGGTGGGTAAGTTGAAGGAGCAGTTTGCTTCGACTGTGCCTGCTACTTCTTCTAGTGCTCCTACTGCACCTAGGAGTGCTCCTAGTGCTCCTAGGAGAGATCGGAGATGTATTTGGTGTGATAGTACAGAGCATCAGCATTGCAGGGATTGTGACTCTTTCCAGGATGCAAGGAGGCAGAATTTGGTATATTGGGGGCAAGATGGTAAGATTTGGTTGACAGAGGCAGGAGCTCCACTTGCTACCAACTTTGGTAAAGGTGGAATGAAGAAGTTAGTGGAGGACATGGCTGCGCGTACTTCTTATGTGGCAGCTAGAGGTGATGCTTCTGCATATGGAGTACAGATTGAGAAGGGATCAGAGACTCACTCCGCACTATGGACTTATGCTATGGAGACTGCAAACAAGGGGAAAATTCAGCAAACTGTTTTGACTAGCGCAGGCTCTAGCATCAGATCAGAGACAGGATGGGACTCGCCTGTTGACAGGTATTCTATTTATGCTTATTTGGCTAAATCTCATGGTGCAGATGTATTTGTTGAGGAGAAGCGTAAGAGGGATGAAGAAAATCCAAGTGCAGCTAAGAAGACTAGAGGGGGTGAGTTTGTTACTCCACCTACTGCAGGACCATCTTCACGATCAGGGCTAGATCGACAGATGGAGGATGCTCAAAAGAGGGAAAAGAGGCAAGAGCCTAGAGAGAGAAAGCAGCCAGGATTCAGATTGATGTCCGATATTGAGATATCTACAGATATGAAGAAAATCTTTAATGATAAGATACTTGGCAGTGAGGTGACTTTCACTATTTCTGAGGTTTTGGGTATCTCAAAAAGAGAGTTTCACGATCAGTTTCAGGAGGTCCTGAAGAGGAAAAGACATGCATTGTCTACCACTGATACACAGGGAGTTTTGATTGGAGAGTTGGATGATGATGATGATGAGGTTATGGTTGATAATGCTTCTGTTTTGCCGCAGGTAGAGAAGAGGGTTCAGCCTATGCATTATGCTGAAATTGATGAGCCTGTTTTGATACCGCGTAGTCACTTTTCGCGGAGCCATTGGGCTAGGGCAACTACAGAGACGATGGTAAAGGTTGGAGAGAAACAGGTGCCTTATGTTGCATTGGTTGATCATGGTTCAGAGATTAATCTCATTGTTCGTGGAGTTTATGAGAGTAACAGATGGCCTATGGATGTAGAGCATGGGTGGCGTATGAGAGCCGCCAATAACACTGCAGGTGATTTATATGCTGCTTGCCCTAGTGTCAGGGTTTCTATTGGTGATGTAGAGGAGGATTTTCATTTCTTTGTGCAGGATTCATGCTCTTATCCCATAATTCTTGGTCAGCCATTCATTACAGAGATGCGCATGGAGACAAAGGTCATGGATGATGGATCTGCTTATGCACGGATTCGCAGTAAGGATGGTATGAGAGCAGTTCAGTTTATGACTGTATGTGTGAATCATGTTAGAAACAGGGATACTCTCAGAGATGCACCCTTACCCACTGTGAGGGATTCGGGTTTTCATTAGGTACCGCTGTTTCGCGAGACGACGATGGTACAGAGGAGAAGAGATTGGAGTTCTCGCCTCCTGGCAGCGGTGTTTTCTCCTCCGGTTATGTTGGGATTTCAGCAAACAGTTCAATGAGTTATCAGAAGACTTCTAGATTGTCTAGAGCTGCCAGGCAGTATATATGCAGGAAGGAGAAAAATTTGAAAAATGCAGGAATTTTGGAGGATGATGAGCACATAGATGGTATGTATGACAGTGTGATTTGTGCAGATACGATGGTAGAGATGGGAGATATGCTGAAAACTGATATGCTGAATTGTCATGGTAATGTATTAGTGCAGTCCCTGGACATGTTTCATGAAATTGCAGATTTTGTGTCACAGATTGAGTCAGAGGCTGAGGTAACTCAGCAAAGAGTATTGAGTGCTGAAGAAATTCAGCAAATAGAGTTTCCAGCTGGTTATGATCAGCTTTCAGAGAGACAGAGGGCTGAAAATTTTCAGCCAACAGAGTTTACTGCTGAAATATTTCAGCATTCAGAGTTTGGGGCTGTTTCTATGCAGTCCATAGAGCAGAGGGCTGAGAATATTCAGCCATTGGAGTGCAGAATTGCTGATTTACAGCAAGGTTTATGTAATGCAGAAGGGCATAATGAAGCCAGGGTTGACACGAAATACAAGACTGTGGATAAGAAGATGGATTTAATAGGCAAGATTATGGAGTATTGTTCTATCACTTCAGAGATACAGAGATTCATTGGAGCTTGTGTGTTTTATATGATTTGGATACCTCATTTTGCACACATAGCAGATTGTTTTTATCAGCTATTTCGAAAGGGGCAGAAACTATTTTGGGATGAGAGCCACACTAGAACCATGCGGAAAATGAGGAAGTTATTGCAGATTTTTTGGAAGATGGTGAAAAGATGGTTTGGGGCATACATAGTCAGACATGTCTTTGATAATGCAACATATGAGTTGACAGAATTGGATGGAACAGTGCTTAGAGTGCCTATTGCTAGAAAAAGAATCAAGATTTTCAAGAAAAGAGATGATGAGGATTATGCATTGGAAGAATTTTCGAAAGAAGAGCAACGACAAGAAACTCCAATGGAAGAGACAGATGATATGGCTGGATATCTTGTTGATCTACCGGAAATGCATAACGAAGAGATTGATTTGTTTGTGGATCTTGATGATAATGATCATGGGTATTTGGCCCATCCGGAGGATGCACAGGATTAGAGGGGGTGGATGTCGTATTGCTGCGCATTCGAGATGTGAAAACCACTCGAAAGTAGTGTGTGCGATTTCATACTTTATGCACACTTAGTTTTTGTGATTACATTTATGCTCTGCGTATTCAATCTATGTTGAACTGGGTCAAGGAGAGAAGACATTACAACTATTTGAATAAATGCATGAGGAGGATATCCCTCTGGATAATATCACACTTGTCTGTGCTTTAAAAGCTACAAAGAAAGTAATTATATTAGCACCTTTTGCAGATGCCCCGATGTTGTGATGGGTGTTAATGAGGAAAAATACAAACCAGAGATGCAAATTGTATCAAATGCCAGTTGTTCAACGAACTGTCTAGCTTCGCTTGCAAAGGTTATACGCCAAGAGTTTGGAATTATTGAGGGTCTGATGACTGAGGTCTATGTAACTACTGCAACTCAAAAGACAGTGGATGGTTCTTCTAGGAAGGACTGGGGAGGAGAAAAATAGTACAGTACAAAACATCATTCCTAGCTCAACTGGTGCTGCAAAGGCAGTGGGAAAGGTGCTACCTGCGCTGAATGGTAAGTTGACTGGCATGGCATTTAGAGTTCCGACTCCTAATGTTTCAGTTGTTGATTTAACTTGCCAACTGGAAAAAGATGCTTCTTACGATGAAGTTAAGGCAGCAGTCAAAGCTGCGTCTGAAAGCTTAATGAAAGGGATCCTTGAATATACTGAGGATGATGTGGTCTCTACCGACTTTGTTGGGGATGAGAGGTCTAGCATCTTTGATGCAAGGCAGGCATTGCTCTGAACAAAATAAATTTATGAAGTTTGTGGCATGATCTGACAATGAATGGGGCTACAGCAACCGAGTGGTGGATCTCATCAGCCATATTGCTTTGGTTGCTGCTGGCAAGAAATATTGAGTTCTTCAAATCTATGCGACTTCGAGGTTGGGCCTGTCATTAAGCTGGTGGTTGTTCGGGACAGAGCCGCGCTTTAGGGGAAGAAGAGCCGTGCTTTGAGGGGAGAATAACGACGGAAATAGCTGGGGGCAGAAGAGCTGGGAGGCGACGATAAAGCATTGGTGAACTCTATTAAAGGAAAGGGGAGAAAAGGAGCGAGGCTAATTGGGGGGATGAAGGAGAGATCAAGGCGAAGACTGCGATGAACAGAGGTGATGACTGATGAGGTTGCTGCTAGGCAAAAGGATCGAACGGAAGGAAGCACGGGAACGAACGCTGGAGTGGATCGTGAGGATGGATGGAGGGGAGGGGCAACAAAGCTACTGAACGAAGGACGGGAATGTGAGGATGAAGCTGCTGCTGAACGAAGAACGAAGGCGGCTAACATAAGTTCGTTGACGGATGCTGCTCTGAATGGGGTGACGAAGGCGTGGACGAGAATACGTTTTGGTGATCACCTTCTCTGAGAAGACGAAGCTTCCTTAGGAGTCGACATAAAGCTGCGATAACAAAAAAGGCTCTTCAATCGAATCAACCGGATGTGGCTGCGACGGATGATGAAGGCGAAGTTGTAGCTGAGGTGGAGGAGATGACAGACGGACCTGAAGCTATCTTCCAATGCTGCGATGGTGCATGCTTTTGTATCCTTCCACGCCATCAAATGCTGCAATGCACACTGGCGTTACTCCTCTTTAAACCTCATTGCTATGCGGGAAAGTAGAAGCTACTACTCATGCTGTGAATCCAAGAAGCACCTTGTTCAGGTACCTGTTGCTCCATGGCTTACGAGATCTCGTGTACTCGCCCTTCTTGCAAGGGTCTCTCTCTGCAGCTTGGCTTCGAAGCTCAAAGGCAACTGAACTTGTATTGGCCAACGGTCGCCCCTCCCAAGTTATGGAAAAATCGAATCGTCTACCGTTAATGGTGCTCAAACTCCTGATGGAATAACGGGAGAGGCGAAGAAAGCTCCAAATCAAGCAGAAAAAGCAGACAACACGAGGTCTTGTTGATGATTGGAATTTTGAGGATTGGCACGATCCATCCTCGTTGTCATCAGCAAAGGATGTGAATAGGAGTAGCAAGAGCAATATCATTGAAAGCTTATATCATCTTTCCTTTATACACACACGTAGAGTGGATCTCCTTCATCAGTATTTTTTATATTTGCTTTGCTATCGAAGTCTGAGAAGCAACTACCTGAGGAATTGATAAAGAATATGACTTTTTATTACCTTATGGATGTCATCACTACTTCGGCCCCATCTTGTTCCTTTGAGTGAGCTTCTTTTACCCCAATGTGCTCTCCCTCAATCCACTGACACTGACTTTAGTGCTACACTAAAGACACAAACTAGCTGATCTATCAGTTGAAGAAGAGTCTATTTTGAAGATATTCTCTTGACGACTGGATGACATATCTGATGCTCTTGTATTCTGATTTATAACATAAAGTGGTTTTCTTGCAAGGCTTTTGGTTGATCCGTCTTGTTACTTGTACTTGAACCAAAAATTGTAATACACTTAAACCCTGGCATCATATTCGTCTTGATTATTTGTTCGCTTGATCTTTCATCTTGGAATTTCTCAAGAACCTCTGTGGTTGTGACTTTGCTTTCGAAAACCCTTCGACATCTTTGGTGAACCCGACGTGAAAGCGTCGCAAAAATTTCAGGATGGGAGACACTTCAGCCTCTGTTTCAGCTTCTTCTACAATTCCAGCTACCTCTACTTCAGCTCCATCTATGACTGCTGCGTCAAGTACTTCAACGGAGGATCTAAAACAGATTTTGCAGAATATGTCCATGTATATGCAGCTCCAAAATCAGCAAACACAAATGTATATGCAGCAGCAACAACAATTGCATCAACAACAGTTGTCTCAGCAAAGGCAACTCTATTCGGAGCAGGAGAATGCAAACAGCGCGACTAAGGCTATTGAAGCAGTTGAGAGTGAGAAGAAGCTGTTTGACGGGCGTAATGTTTCAGCATATTTGAAGACATATGAAATCAAGATGGGATTTTTTGGAGTTCCTGCTGGACTTATGAGTAAGTACTTCCTTCGTCTTGTCACACCTGCTTTGAGAACAAAAGTGACTGATTTGTTTATTCAAAATACACATTGGCAAGATTTTAAGAAGGCACTAAAAGAAGAATACTTCCTTGAGGACTTTGGTATGGCTACTCGACGGTCATTCCGAGAGTGGGTCTACATGCCAAACAAGGGTCTTGCTGCTTCGGAGTTGATTCGAGAATTTGAAGAAAGGTATAGTCAGCTTGATGCCATTGAACAAAGAGCATTGGATGTTGAAAAAGTTGAGCTTTTCTTGCAAGCTGCAGATCCTGCTCTTCAAGAAGATTTGGGTGAGCTTCTTGAAGATCGCACAAAGCCTATGGGTCTTAAAACTGATTGGCAGGATGCTCAAGATGCAGTTTCGACATTGACCAAGAGGAGGATATGGAAGACTCGCCTACAGAATGGTTCCATGACACCTACACCATCATCTGCTCCTATGCCTACTTCTATCCCTGTTATTTCTTCTCCTCCTCAGCCAGTTTCTTGGCCTATGCCAGTGCCTATAGTTTCTACTCCACCTCTTCCTCCTGTTCCACGACCGATGCCTACACCTTCTGCTCCAAAACCATCTGCTCCATCGGTGCCTACTTCTCTTGATGATATAATCAAAGGAATCACAGATTTGACACTTGAGTCAGTCAAAGCGGAGTTGGTGGGTAAGTTGAAGGAGCAGTTTGCTTCGACTGTGCCTGCTACTTCTTCTAGTGCTCCTACTGCACCTAGGAGTGCTCCTAGTGCTCCTAGGAGAGATCGGAGATGTATTTGGTGTGATAGTACAGAGCATCAGCATTGCAGGGATTGTGACTCTTTCCAGGATGCAAGGAGGCAGAATTTGGTATATTGGGGGCAAGATGGTAAGATTTGGTTGACAGAGGCAGGAGCTCCACTTGCTACCAACTTTGGTAAAGGTGGAATGAAGAAGTTAGTGGAGGACATGGCTGCGCGTACTTCTTATGTGGCAGCTAGAGGTGATGCTTCTGCATATGGAGTACAGATTGAGAAGGGATCAGAGACTCACTCCGCACTATGGACTTATGCTATGGAGACTGCAAACAAGGGGAAAATTCAGCAAACTGTTTTGACTAGCGCAGGCTCTAGCATCAGATCAGAGACAGGATGGGACTCGCCTGTTGACAGGTATTCTATTTATGCTTATTTGGCTAAATCTCATGGTGCAGATGTATTTGTTGAGGAGAAGCGTAAGAGGGATGAAGAAAATCCAAGTGCAGCTAAGAAGACTAGAGGGGGTGAGTTTGTTACTCCACCTACTGCAGGACCATCTTCACGATCAGGGCTAGATCGACAGATGGAGGATGCTCAAAAGAGGGAAAAGAGGCAAGAGCCTAGAGAGAGAAAGCAGCCAGGATTCAGATTGATGTCCGATATTGAGATATCTACAGATATGAAGAAAATCTTTAATGATAAGATACTTGGCAGTGAGGTGACTTTCACTATTTCTGAGGTTTTGGGTATCTCAAAAAGAGAGTTTCACGATCAGTTTCAGGAGGTCCTGAAGAGGAAAAGACATGCATTGTCTACCACTGATACACAGGGAGTTTTGATTGGAGAGTTGGATGATGATGATGATGAGGTTATGGTTGATAATGCTTCTGTTTTACCGCAGGTAGAGAAGAGGGTTCAGCCTATGCATTATGCTGAAATTGATGAGCCTGTTTTGATACCGCGTAGTCACTTTTCGCGGAGCCATTGGGCTAGGGCAACTACAGAGACGATGGTAAAGGTTGGAGAGAAACAGGTGCCTTATGTTGCATTGGTTGATCATGGTTCAGAGATTAATCTCATTGTTCGTGGAGTTTATGAGAGTAACAGATGGCCTATGGATGTAGAGCATGGGTGGCGTATGAGAGCCGCCAATAACACTGCAGGTGATTTATATGCTGCTTGCCCTAGTGTCAGGGTTTCTATTGGTGATGTAGAGGAGGATTTTCATTTCTTTGTGCAGGATTCATGCTCTTATCCCATAATTCTTGGTCAGCCATTCATTACAGAGATGCGCATGGAGACAAAGGTCATGGATGATGGATCTGCTTATGCACGGATTCGCAGTAAGGATGGTATGAGAGCAGTTCAGTTTATGACTGTATGTGTGAATCATGTTAGAAACAGGGATACTCTCAGAGATGCACCCTTACCCACTGTGAGGGATTCGGGTTTTCATTAGGTACCGCTGTTTCGCGAGACGACGATGGTACAGAGGAGAAGAGATTGGAGTTCTCGCCTCCTGGCAGCGGTGTTTTCTCCTCCGGTTATGTTGGGATTTCAGCAAACAGTTCAATGAGTTATCAGAAGACTTCTAGATTGTCTAGAGCTGCCAGGCAGTATATATGCAGGAAGGAGAAAAATTTGAAAAATGCAGGAATTTTGGAGGATGATGAGCACATAGATGGTATGTATGACAGTGTGATTTGTGCAGATACGATGGTAGAGATGGGAGATATGCTGAAAACTGATATGCTGAATTGTCATGGTAATGTATTAGTGCAGTCCCTGGACATGTTTCATGAAATTGCAGATTTTGTGTCACAGATTGAGTCAGAGGCTGAGGTAACTCAGCAAAGAGTATTGAGTGCTGAAGAAATTCAGCAAATAGAGTTTCCAGCTGGTTATGATCAGCTTTCAGAGAGACAGAGGGCTGAAAATTTTCAGCCAACAGAGTTTACTGCTGAAATATTTCAGCATTCAGAGTTTGGGGCTGTTTCTATGCAGTCCATAGAGCAGAGGGCTGAGAATATTCAGCCATTGGAGTGCAGAATTGCTGATTTACAGCAAGGTTTATGTAATGCAGAAGGGCATAATGAAGCCAGGGTTGACACGAAATACAAGACTGTGGATAAGAAGATGGATTTAATAGGCAAGATTATGGAGTATTGTTCTATCACTTCAGAGATACAGAGATTCATTGGAGCTTGTGTGTTTTATATGATTTGGATACCTCATTTTGCACACATAGCAGATTGTTTTTATCAGCTATTTCGAAAGGGGCAGAAACTATTTTGGGATGAGAGCCACACTAGAACCATGCGGAAAATGAGGAAGTTATTGCAGATTTTTTGGAAGATGGTGAAAAGATGGTTTGGGGCATACATAGTCAGACATGTCTTTGATAATGCAACATATGAGTTGACAGAATTGGATGGAACAGTGCTTAGAGTGCCTATTGCTAGAAAAAGAATCAAGATTTTCAAGAAAAGAGATGATGAGGATTATGCATTGGAAGAATTTTCGAAAGAAGAGCAACGACAAGAAACTCCAATGGAAGAGACAGATGATATGGCTGGATATCTTGTTGATCTACCGGAAATGCATAACGAAGAGATTGATTTGTTTGTGGATCTTGATGATAATGATCATGGGTATTTGGCCCATCCGGAGGATGCACAGGATTAGAGGGGGTGGATGTCGTATTGCTGCGCATTCGAGATGTGAAAACCACTCGAAAGTAGTGTGTGCGATTTCATACTTTATGCACACTTAGTTTTTGTGATTACATTTATGCTCTGCGTATTCAATCTATGTTGAACTGGGTCAAGGAGAGAAGACATTACAACTATTTGAATAAATGCATGAGGAGGATATCCCTCTGGATAATATCACACTTGTCTGTGCTTTAAAAGCTACAAAGAAAGTAATTATATTAGCACCTTTTGCAGATGCCCCGATGTTGTGATGGGTGTTAATGAGGAAAAATACAAACCAGAGATGCAAATTGTATCAAATGCCAGTTGTTCAACGAACTGTCTAGCTTCGCTTGCAAAGGTTATACGCCAAGAGTTTGGAATTATTGAGGGTCTGATGACTGAGGTCTATGTAACTACTGCAACTCAAAAGACAGTGGATGGTTCTTCTAGGAAGGACTGGGGAGGAGAAAAATAGTACAGTACAAAACATCATTCCTAGCTCAACTGGTGCTGCAAAGGCAGTGGGAAAGGTGCTACCTGCGCTGAATGGTAAGTTGACTGGCATGGCATTTAGAGTTCCGACTCCTAATGTTTCAGTTGTTGATTTAACTTGCCAACTGGAAAAAGATGCTTCTTACGATGAAGTTAAGGCAGCAGTCAAAGCTGCGTCTGAAAGCTTAATGAAAGGGATCCTTGAATATACTGAGGATGATGTGGTCTCTACCGACTTTGTTGGGGATGAGAGGTCTAGCATCTTTGATGCAAGGCAGGCATTGCTCTGAACAAAATAAATTTATGAAGTTTGTGGCATGATCTGACAATGAATGGGGCTACAGCAACCGAGTGGTGGATCTCATCAGCCATATTGCTTTGGTTGCTGCTGGCAAGAAATATTGAGTTCTTCAAATCTATGCGACTTCGAGGTTGGGCCTGTCATTAAGCTGGTGGTTGTTCGGGACAGAGCCGTGCTTTAGGGGAAGAAGAGCCGTGCTTTGAGGGGAGAATAACGACGGAAATAGCTGGGGGCAGAAGAGCTGGGAGGCGACGATAAAGCATTGGTGAACTCTATTAAAGGAAAGGGGAGAAAAGGAGCGAGGCTAATTGGGGGGATGAAGGAGAGATCAAGGCGAAGACTGCGATGAACAGAGGTGATGACTGATGAGGTTGCTGCTAGGCAAAAGGATCGAACGGAAGGAAGCACGGGAACGAACGCTGGAGTGGATCGTGAGGACGGATGGAGGGGAGGGGCAACAAAGCTACTGAACGAAGGACGGGAATGTGAGGATGAAGCTGCTGCTGAACGAAGAACGAAGGCGGCTAACATAAGTTCGTTGACGGATGCTGCTCTGAATGGGGTGACGAAGGCGTGGACGAGAATATGTTTTGGTGATCACCTTCTCTGAGAAGACGAAGCTTCCTTAGGAGTCGACATAAAGCTGCGATAACAAAAAAGGCTCTTCAATCGAATCAACCGGATGTGGCTGCGACGGATGATGAAGGCGAAGTTGTAGCTGAGGTGGAGGAGATGACAGACGGACCTGAAGCTATCTTCCAATGCTGCGATGGTGCATGCTTTTGTATCCTTCCACGCCATCAAATGCTGCAATGCACACTGGCGTTACTCCTCTTTAAACCTCATTGCTATGCGGGAAAGTAGAAGCTACTACTCATGCTGTGAATCCAAGAAGCACCTTGTTCAGGTACCTGTTGCTCCATGGCTTACGAGATCTCGTGTACTCGCCCTTCTTGCAAGGGTCTCTCTCTGCAGCTTGGCTTCGAATCTCAAAGGCAACTGAACTTGTATTGGCCAACGGTCGCCCCTCCCAAGTTATGGAAAAATCGAATCGTCTACCGTTAATGGTGCTCAAACTCCTGATGGAATAACGGGAGAGGCGAAGAAAGCTCCAAATCAAGCAGAAAAAGCAGACAACACGAGGTCTTGTTGATGATTGGAATTTTGAGGATTGGCACGATCCATCCTCGTTGTCATCAGCAAAGGATGTGAATAGGAGTAGCAAGAGCAATATCATTGAAAGCTTATATCATCTTTCCTTTATACACACACGTAGAGTGGATCTCCTTCATCAGTATTTTTTATATTTGCTTTGCTATCGAAGTCTGAGAAGCAACTACCTGAGGAATTGATAAAGAATATGACTTTTTATTACCTTATGGATGTCATCACTACTTCGGCCCCATCTTGTTCCTTTGAGTGAGCTTCTTTTACCCCAATGGGCTCTCCCTCAATCCACTGACACTGACTTTAGTGCTACACTAAAGACACAAACTAGCTGATCTATCAGTTGAAGAAGAGTCTATTTTGAAGATATTCTCTTGACGACTGGATGACATATCTGATGCTCTTGTATTCTGATTTATAACATAAAGTGGTTTTCTTGCAAGGCTTTTGGTTGATCCGTCTTGTTACTTGTACTTGAACCAAAAATTGTAATACACTTAAACCCTGGCATCATATTCGTCTTGATTATTTGTTCACTTGATCTTTCATCTTGGAATTTTTCAAGAACCTCTGTGGTTGTGACTTTGCTTTCGAAAACCCTTCGACAACGTAGCGGAAGTATCATGGCCATTCCCACTTAGGATCGACCGGAGTTAGAGTTTTCCTGATTGGTCATTAGCTAACAGCAACTAGCGCCAGACCCGAGCGAACTACTTTACGTAGAAACGCCAGGTCTAAAGCGGATTCACGCTGCACTTGGTTCAAGGAGAATGGGAAACGAGAGGGATGCAAGGCTCAACCTCTCTTCCATAAGGCATAGTCCCATTCCGTTCCCCTAAAATAGCGTAAATCGGGTAAGACGTAACTCTAGGTCATCGCTCTCGTTATTCGTTTTGATGATGATGATCATCCTGCTGTTCTTCGAGATTTTTGAGAAAAGTTCCCGGCTAACCGGGACCACCCAACCGTAGGACGGACCCATGGCCCATCCTCCGCACTTTCCTTGACTTGTTTTAGTTATGTAATTATCTAACACATTAGTTTGACATGTAACAACCAGCTTCTTTAATTAATCCGTTAAACACTGGTTCCTTCACGTAATCTTATCACATGACATAGAAAAAAACAATATCAAACAAGTTCTTTATTAACATATCATCATTTTTATCTTTGAAATACAAGGAGTTCCGCCCGTAGGCTTGTCCATAATCTGCCCGAAGGCTATCCAGTAATCCATAGTGATCACTATTCCAAGCTTCTGCTCGTAGACTAGTATACGGGCCTCGAGATCCAATCCCGAGTCACGTTAGCCTCTTGTGCAGGACTCGGAAGGCGAGGGATTTACGGCCAGAGCCCCCCCTCGCACCCAAGCGTCCTCCTACTCCAAGTAGAGCTCAACGGAGAGACCTCTCGCGGTGGGTTCGGTCCACATTCCTGGCACGGTGAACAACCCCCTTGGTTAGGGTTAGGCAGGTAGTCGGGGGTAACTGGAACTGCCTCTTCCTTCAGGCCTTTAACCTGAAGTATAGGTACTTATTTAATTTGTAATTCATAATTCAAACAGAGCCCTAAATTCTCTAGCAAGCACAAACATTTTCATTAATCAACCGTGTTGTTTGGCAAAATGCTAACGAAGTGTTCTTTACTTTTGAGTGTATCAGCACTCGTTTCTAAGGTGTCTTGTAAATTGGCAAGATCCTTTACATTCCGGTGTAGGGCATACCTTATTAATCCAACTTGGTCAACCCTAAAGTTCCTTAGATATGCTAGTTTCCGGTTTAAAACTTTTCTTATTTAGAAGGATATCCAAAGATATGTCCTTTTGCAAGATAACTTGCGTAGGGATCTGCCATCCTTGTTGAGGGTATTTACCCTTTCTCCTTGTGAATTAATCAGAAGACTAAATGATTTCGTACTTGCTACGCAAGTCCTCCGAAGAAATAATCCGTTTTAGTTTCTTTAAGCTGACGTATGTCGAATCTAGGGTTTCCTTTTTAAGAACCTCAGGGACAAACCCTAGTCCTTTATCGTTACGAATTTATTGTCCCTACAATAAGGACAGTAGTCAAGTGCTTAAGGTATAAACGCTTCTTTGGTCTTTAAATCATTTCCGAGGCGTATTTTTCTCTTCAACATGGTATTTCTAAGTTTAGAGGTATAGTTATCTTTTGGAAGGTAATATTGATCACCTCGTCACGATTTGTTATTCTTGTGATAATTGATTTTTCAGTATGAATTCAATTTAACCTTCCCTTTTTTCTTGCAAACGAACTTATGACAAATAATAATCTTTTCCTTGCTAAGAAATGCAGTTTAGCAATGATAACTTCCTAGTAATTTGAGTAACGAGGAAAAAAAAGCCTTTCATGAATTTCATGATGAATCGTTGCTAAAGGAATAGGGTTAATGGAGCGAGATGTAGCTTTTATACCTTCAGGAATTAACTGAAATATACTACTATGATCTTGCTCGTAATTCTTTATAATGCATGATGCAATTCGAATGAAACTATGTTCTATACATTATCATTTGTTCAATTAGACTAAACTCCTTCACTGTAAATAACTCGGAAAAATATATCCTATCCCTATCAATTTCTCTTTGCCTGATTGATTTAAAACTTATTTAAAACCAAGAAGAAGAAAAACCTGGTTTTGGGGTGAGATATCCACATGGATACCCAGAGATGACCCTCTCGCAGCTACTCCTTGAACTTTCTTAGGTGGCATCGCAGTTCGATTGTGAAGGTAGCTTTTACTCTTTCTTCTGGAATTCCACCGTCTCTCTTTCGAGGCAAGGTGTCGTTAAAAATGGTTGATCACGAGAAGGAATGATAGGACTTTTAGATTCTTAGATTCTTCGAAGAAAAAAAAATATAGAAGGAAATTATTCTCTTTCTTTGCACCTCCTTTACTTTTTCCCTCTCCGGAAATTATTCTCTTTCCTTGCACCTCCTTTACTTTTTCCTTCTCCTTTCCTACTCCTCCTTCACTCTTACCCTTCTACCTCCCTCTATTCCTTCTTTCTTACCTCTTTTATCTTCTTCTACCCTATTACACTCTACTCTTCTTTATCTTCTTCTGCCCTATTCCTATTTATCCTTCCTCCTTCACTCCTCTTCTTTTCTTCTCCCACCTTATTTTTCTCTACTCCTCCTCCTTTACCTCACTCCTTCTCTTCTTTAACTTTCTTCCGCCTTATTCCTCTCTACTCCTCCTCCTTTACCTCACTCCTCTCTCTCTATCCCTTCCTATTTCCTTACGCGGATCACGTCGGGTGGGGGGGGATGTGTTTTAGTTAAGTCGACGTAGAAGGGAGATGAGTATTTATGGGAGGAGGGGGGTAGGACCTTTCCCCCCCACGTGGATCTTGCATGTGATCCCTCCTCTCCACGACTACTCCATCTTATTTAAGCATCATTCCCTTCCCTCAACCACGCTTCAGCTGAGGGAAAAAGAAAGAAAAAAATACATAAATTCCCATTTTTATCCCTTGTCCTCCTCCCAAGACGAGGTTCTTATGGGAAATACACGGTTTCGAAAAGCTGTGTCTTGTATGGACTCAGTGAAGGTATATTAGTTTAGACTATCCCGTCCGAAACCTCACTGTAACCTTATTATTTTCCCGAAACTTCACATGGCTGGAAATATTACACTCTCTCTCCTGCAAGGGGCAGTTCATGCGTGTGAAGAAGAATGAAGACCGATTGGGTGAATGCTCATCCGGCGCGGTACCAAATCGCTTCCAAACAGAAGGTGGGCTAAATATGGTAGTGTGGAGGTGGGTTGAGCATTAAACGGGGCCTGGTTTGCATACCTGCAAACATGTTTCAAAACCTGAAATAATAAAAAAATACACGGTAATGGCATTTTTACAAAGGAAATGGCTTTTTTTCCGCATTTGATGAGGTTAACAATGTTCTTATGGGCTAAAAATTGATCGACATGTTCTTTACTGCTCGTTTCTTGTTTGTATAATAAAATAATAATAAAAACATACACTTAATGTGTGGGGAAAAAGCATGGCTTTTAGAGAAAAAATGGATTTTTTTGGGCTTAAAATCGGAAAAGCATGAAACAAAACACCAATAAAATCTACATGTTTGTTGTTCAAAGAATCAAGAACCATAGCTCTAAAATAATGCTAATTTTCTTCCATTTTTATTGATAAAAAATAAGAAAAAATAGGGAAAAATGGGAAATTTTGATTTTTAAAAGGGGAAAAATAGGAAACGGACGAGAAAAATTATGGAAAATTATGGATGTGTCTGTGAGTTTACAATGAGGATAAATCATGAGGGTTTGCCCTAGGTTATCCCCATTTATATGTTTTTGTGAGTATTTACTGCTTATTTCGTGCAAAATACACATGAAATTATCCCTTTACCTATGCAATGAGGCAAAACCTTAAACGATAGAGGAGGAGGAAAGTTTGAGTGCTGAAATATAATATAAAATATGATGCATTTGCTGCATTATTCATATAGGATGACGTTAAGTTAAATAAAGGGAAGTACAACGCACGAGTGTAAGGCTTGGTGTCTTCTCTCATTATAGCAATTACGCGTCAGTGTATAGAAACATGAAAAGAATGGATTTGCACAATGTACGAGGCTATTTTTTCAATTATTTGAGCACTTAATCATATATACATTTGCATCAAGCATCGTTAAATGGTATCAATCACAAGCTCCTGGATGCATATCACTTGGTTTCTTTAGGCTTTGACCCACGTAGAGAGAGTGAGCAACCCGGCTGTAGGTCTAGACGATGGATCCAAGGGAATGAATAAGTGAGGATCGATGCATTTCCAGAATGATAAATATATTGGCACTAAGAGGGAATTTTGTTTCGAATGTGTCTATATGTGGAAGCAGCGCATTGAGGGGCCAATCCCCAAGATGTAGGAGAGTTGTAGTAGGGCCATGGCAATCAGCCGATGGGGTGCCCCTGTGTCTGTGATATGTGGCATTTATTGATGATATGTGTATAATGACACTCTGAGGAGACAAGAAAGGGAACATTTGTTGGATTACAGACTATAAACACACAACGATTAGTGTTTAGAATAGTGTATCCCTCGACAGACGCTCCAAGCCCGTGAGGCCATGTGGTGGGGTTGTCTGTTGAGTGCATGAGGTCCAGCTAGTGCCTTAGCCAGTGCCAAACCATTTTAGGTCCCATCAGTGGTGCATCTGCCGGGAGATGCCAACAAGTAGTGGTTCTCAAATCTAGGGTTTCTAGGGACCAAATAGTTGGTTTATGTTCTCTGACAAGGACCGTCAAGCCAAAATACAAAAAGCAGAACGTGCTGAGAGGGCTAGACAGTGGTTGGAGATTGTAAGTCGTTATTCTCCTCAAAGGAGCAACCTATTGCGCATAAGTGGTAGTGGTTTTAGTAAGCTAAGTGTTACGAGTATCTCTTCGAGTGCAAGTGGAAGTCTTAGTACTTCCCTACTTCCAGTTAATCAACCCACAACAAGTGGGGGTGTAGTTTTACCTACACAAACTCTTGTTGTCAATCCGATTATAGCCATGGCACAACCTATCGCAATTCCAATAGGGACACTGGATTTGCTGGCATTAGGAGCATCGTTGCCCATTTTCCATGGGTTAGCAGAAGAAGATGGAGAACTCCACATTAAGGAGTTTCAAACACTCGTGTTTAATTATCGAATCCAAGAGGAAGGACACCTAATGATGTTCTTCAACATGACGTTAAAAGGAAGAGCGACAGTGTGGTATCACGGTCTAGAAGCTGGAACCATAACTAGCAGTGCCCAATTCTTTACGACTTTCCGTAGAGAGTTTGCTCCTGAGAAGGGTGGATAGTATTGGTTGCATATCTTGAATGTAACACGCCAAGAGCCAAATGAGAATGTCTAGGCCTATGCCAAGAAATTAAAGCAAGTTCTTCGTAAACTAAATACTTATATCCCCATTCCAGTGGCTGCCCAGTTACAATATTTCCTACATGGATTGGATTTCAATATCCAGGCGCAGCTGAGTAGTGTTACTTTGGCTGACGTTGATACTGCTATTACCCAAGCAGAAGGAGTAGAGTCGCACTTGCAAGCGGCTTATGTAGCAAGGATAAATTGAAATGATAATAACTTGGCCTTGACCAATGGGAGTCAAGGAGATCCCATGTCAAACGCGAATGGGAGAGGAGGTATCATGCCAAATTTTCCTATGTTAGTAGCTCCTCCTAGCCTGACTATGCCCATGGCTAGTCAGGCGGCCTCACTAAATAGTGGGGGCCAAACAATGAATCCTAATGTTGTCCCAGTAGGTCAGTGGCCAATCCCTAATCAAGTGGTTAGGCCCATGGGATGACAAACTGACGATCGCAGCTACGAGTCAAGTGCCTCTAATGTCCTTGGTGAAGTTAAGGACATGATGAAGCACTATACCAATATGATCTCTGAAAAGTATCAACAAATAGCTGTGGATGTCAATTTCCTTAAGAAGCGATAGAATTTGATAGGGAGTCAACGCCCTAAAGAGGGTGTCCCCTCAAGATTCAGGTGCTGTAAGTGGTGTGATAGCCAACATTTCCCTAGGAATTGCCTGAATGTCAAATGTGATATTTGCAGAAAGTCTGGCCACTTAGCTGCTACCTATTGGAGTAAGATCAGTTCTCTCCAACAAGGAAGTAAACAACCTGGTCCAGTTAATCATCACACACAAGGGAATAATCTCCAGTAAGATGAGGGACCAAGACAAATGCTGCAATGAGGAAAGGCAGTTGTAGAGGAATTGCCTCATGGCAGTGGAGTCAGCCTTATTGAGACTGTATGTGTCAATGATGTTGAAACTTCTAATCTATGAGCTGTAACAAGAGGGCAAAAGATTAAAGAGGGTGATAAAGGAACTGTAAAACCTGTTGAGGGAAACCCTAAGCAGGATGCTAGGGAAAAGCAAGTTCTGAATCTGGATATGGAAGGTGGACCTCTAAGGCCTATTGATGGTAAAGTGGATTCTGAGAAGGATAGAGAGGTGCCAAGAAAGAAGAAAAAAGTCAAAAAAGAGGTACTAAAGTTGGCGATCCAACGACCAAAGGAAAGAATGGTTTGGTGCGAGAAGAGAACTTTGGCTAACTACCATGACTTTGACCTAGCAAGTTCTCTTTGCGAAGTCAAACCATATGTGAATCTCTTGCAATTAATTAAACTTTCTCTAGGAGTACGCAAGGAATTCAAGAAAATCATGTGTATGGGGTATATAGTAGAACCTTTGGGCATAGCTAGAGTGGGAGAAGATTGGTTCGATCATGCTGAAAAGCATTGCCCTAGGGTCCCAACGTATGTGGATGGAACATTAGTGGAGCATGCTATCGTGGACACTGGATCCTCTGTCAATATCATAAGTTCAGACTTGATGGAGTGGCTAGGTCTCGAAATTCAAAAAGGCAGCTCCACACTTCTTAGGATGGCGGATGATAGCCTAAGACAACTGGAAGGTTGCATCACTAAAGTCCACGTTACTGTTGGAATGCTATCTAGACTTTAGGGTGATAAGGTTTGCAGGACATCCTAGCTATCGAGTTGTGCTAGGAAGGCCGTGGATTTTACGAGCAGACTGTCAAGTTGATATACCTGCTGGTCGAGTGATTCTAGGTCGAGGTGCCCATTGTGTAATAGTGGATGCTTACCCTGAGTCTCCTCAAAGTGAGAGAGCTCCTTTATCCCCCACTGAACTAGAAATAGTAGATGATCCATCTAATAGTGAGATGTCATCGAGTGATGGATCTAAGAAAGGGTCCACTATAGAGGATATTTATCAGATAATCTTGAATGAGCCGATAGAGCCTCATGATCGAATAAGAGATGCGGATGTTATTGAGCTGGACCTTGGTACGCCTAATGATTCACGGCCAATCAAATTGGGTTCTATGCTTAGTTCAAAAGAGAGAGAGGACTATGTGTCCCTGATTCAAGAGTTCTACAACATCTTTGCTTTCGAACTTAGGGGTATTCCTCCTAGTCTAGCTGTGCATACTATTCCTATAAAGGAAGGTACCTGCCTTGTATGTTAGAAAGTAAGGCGTATGCCTTTTGAATTAAGGGACAGATTGTTCGAGGAACTATAGAAGTTGTGGAAAGCGGGTTTCATCTTCCTTGTTCAGCATACTGAATGGTGCTCACCAGTTGTGATTAGGAAGAATAAGAATAATCAAATCTGGCTTTGCATAGATTTTAGATAGTTGAATAAGAAAACTGTTAAAGTTTACTACCCATTGCCATTTATTGATCAAATTTTGGATCAACTAGTGGGTAGGAAAATATATTTGTTTATGGATTGCTTTGCAGGGTATAACCAAATGGCGATTGCTAAGCAAGACAAGCTAAAAGCGATGTTTATTACTGTCTTCGATACCTTTGCATACCATGTGATGGCATTTGGGTTATGTAATGCACCAGGTTCGAGGCAGAGAACAACCGATAAGACCTTTGGTAACATTTCCTTGGAGGAATTGAAAGTATTCATTGACGATCTGGGGGCAGCCATCGTAAAGGGATAGATAGTTAATTATCTTACAAAAGTGTTTTGAGCGTTGCAGGCAATTCTACATAGCTCTCAACCCATGGAAGTGGGTCTTCGGAGTCCCTTATGGGCTCTTGTTAGGCCATGTGGTCAGTTCCGTAGGGATTGCAACTAATCCTGAAAAGATCAAGGCCATAGTCGCGATGAGTCCACCGTGTACTCGAAAGGAAGTGCATAGCTTTCTGTCATCGGTAGGATGTTATTAGAGGTTTATCAATGCCTTGGCTAAAAGAACGTTGCCACTGACGAATCTATTGTCCTTTAATTGTCAGTTTTCATGGAGTGATGCTTGAAAAGTATCTTTTGACGATGTAAAGAAGGAGCTTGCCAAAGCACCTATTTTAAAAGCACCAAAAAGGGGTGAAATGTTCTATATATTTTTAGTAGCAACTATGTATAGTATCAGCTATTGTTTGGCCCAAATTTGGGAGGAAAAGTGGTACCATCTGATAGCTTTTGCTAGTCGAAAGTTGGGCATATCGGAAATTAACTACACCTATATGGAAAAGTTGTGCCTTGCGATGATATTTGCAACCAAGAAGTTCAGGCACTACATTCTTTATGAGAGGGTGGTTTTTTATACGAAGGCGGAAGGGCTTCGATTGTTGTTGAATAAGTTACATCCACCTGATTGTTTAGCAAAGTGGTTAATCACTTTGCAAAAGTTTGATTATGAGATTAAGAGCAAGCTGCCGAAGCTTCAGGGCGTTGTCGAGTGTCTTGTGGATTTTGGAGAGCCAAAAGAGGTCGTGTGGCTGAAGGAAGTGACATGGAAACATTGTTTAAGATTGATATGACGTCTATTCCCTCTTGGTATGCTGCTATAACACACTATCTTTTTATGGGAGAGACTGGAGCTACTCTATCAAAACCCGAGAAGAGAAAGATTAAACAACAAGCATTGAAATTTTCCTTGATCGCAGGGATATTATATCGGCAAGGTGTTGATGATATCTATTGCCGATGTGTGATGCTTGACAAGTTTCCCTTTATTTTGGAAGAGTGCCATGACTCCGCTTGTGGAGGGCACTTTTCTTGGCAGTTGATGGCACAGAAGGCTTTATGAGCTGGTTATTGGTGGCCGTCCATCTTCTAGGATTCATTTGACTATGTTAAGAGATGTGATACATATCAAAGACATGACAGTTGAGAGAATAGGAAGCGTCCACTTACTCTTGTTATGGCTATCCTCCCATTTGAAAAGTAGGGCATCGATTTTGTGGGACCTATTATCCCGTCGTCTACTACTCAGAAAAGATACATTATAGTAGCAACTGATTACTTTACAAAGTGGTCAGAAGCACGCGCAACGAGGCAAGACAATTTAAAAGAGACTGCTAATTTCCTACTTGAGAAGATCATCTGCCGTTTTAGTCCCCCAAAGGAAATAGTATCGAACCGTGGAACTCACTTTTTGAATAACGTAATTAGAAGCCTAACTGAAGCATGGAGCATTAAGCATAACAAGACGACCCCCTATAATCCGCAAGCCAATGGACAAGTTGAAAGTACCACTAAGCAGCTTGTGGGTATCCTATCCAAGATAGTCTCTGAAAAGAAACAGGACTGGGATACAAAATTATATGTGGCGGTTTGGGCGTATAATACGATGTTTAAACGAGCCACTGGCCACACCCCATTCAAATTAGTTTACGAGGAGAAGTGTATCTTGCCCTTAGAAATTGAGTTTCCAACCATAAGATTCACAATCAATCATTCTTTGGGTGATGAAGATGCCTTATTTGAGTAGTTTACGACTATAGCCCACTTAGACGAGCTCAAATTGCAGAGTTTGTTGCACCAGGAGGTAGCTAAACGTCGGATGAAGCGATTGCATGATCTAAAGGCGAAGAAGTATACCTTTAAAAAAGGGCAATTAGTTCTGTATTACGATGTGCGTAGGGAGCTATTCTAGGAAAGATGGAACCTAGATGGGAAGGCCCTTACAAGATAGTTCGGATAGGTAAAAATAAGTCCATGGTTTTATTGGCTTATCTACAAGAAGTGGAATTTAAGAATAAGGGTTATCTTAATAAGATTAAACCTTATTATTTTTAAATATGCTAATGCACTAAATGCATTGCAGGTCCATGCTAGGGCTGATTTGAGACATGTCGGAGAGCTTAAACTGGTCAATGGGGTGGTTAATCCCTTATTTGGAGCACCTATATCTAGAGCAAAGATATCATCAGGGGAGGCTTATCGTTTGGGCTTAAAATCGGAGAAGCATGAAACAAAACACCAATAAAGTCAAAATGTTTACTGTCCAAAGAATCAAGAGCCAAAGCTCTGAAATAATGCTAATTTTCTTCCATTTTTATTGATAAAAAATAAGAAAAATTGGGGAAAATTGATTTTTTAAAGGGGAATAATAGGGAACGAACGAGAAAAATTATGGAAAATTATGGATGTGTCTGTGAGTGTATAATGAGGATAAATCATGAGGGTTAGCCTCAGTTATCCCCATTTATATGTTTTTGTGAGTATTTATTGCTTATTTCGTGCGAAATACACATGAAATCACCCCTTTACCTATGCAACAAGGCAAAACCTTAAACAGTAGGGGAGGAGGGAAGTTTGAGTGCTGAAATATAATATAAAATCTGATGCATTTTCTGCATTATTCATATAGGATGATGTTAAGTTAAATAAAGGGAAGTACAGCACGAGTGTAAGGCTCAGTGTCTTCTCTCATTACAGCAATTATGCGTTAGTGTATGGAAACATGAAAAGAATGGATTTGCACACTGCAGGAGGCTGTTTTTTCAATTGTTTGAGCACTTAAACATATACACATTTACATCAAGAATCGTTAAATTGTATCAATCACAAGCTCCTGGATGCATAGCACTTGGTTTCTTTAGGACTTGACCCACGTAGAGAGAGTGAGTAACCTGGCTGTAGGTCTAGAACGGTGGGTCCAAGGGGATGGATAAGTGAGGATTGGTGCATTCCTGGAACGATAAATATATTGACACTAAGAGGGGAGTTTGTTTCGAATGTGTCTATATGTAGAAGCGCCACATTGAGGGGCCAATCCCCAAGATATAGGAGAGCTGCAATAGGGCCATGGCAATTAGCCGATGGGGTGCCCTTGTGTCTGTGATATGTGGCATTTATTGCTAATATGTGTATAATCTCCCTCTGAGGAGACAGAAAAGGGAACATTCGTTGGATTACAAACTATAAACGCGTAGTGATTAGTGTTTAGGATAGTGTATCCCTCGACAGACGCTTCTGGCCTGCGAGGCTATGTGGTGGGGTTGTCTGTTGAGTGCATGAGGTCCGGCTAGTGCCTTAGCCAGTGCCAGACCATTTTAGGTCCCATCAACCCCAATTTTGGAGCTCACTATTCTTGAAGGAGAATCCTTGATTCTCTTCCTACATTACAACAATTAACTTCAGCAATCTCCCCCTCTTTTCAATTCGACAAGAGGCTTGGGATGAAGCAAGATCATCCAAGAGCTAGGTAAATCAGTCATGGCATCTTTGGTAGACTCTCTGGACCTCAAAGATCAAATTGCCAGCATCAAATTGCTAATTTTTCCAAGATCCCTTCTATAAAGAGCTCTTTTTCCTAGCCACAACCCTTCTTCTCTAATTTAGCTATAAATATGAGGCATGGGGAGCCATTGAGGGTAGTCGGAGCAAGAGAGGATAGGCCATTCTCAGGAGTATAGAGCAAGAGGGAGTGGAGCAAGAGAAGTGTGAGCATGGAAATTCCTCATCAAGAAGACAAGGAGGATACTCTCGAACTCTCAAATTCAATTCGTCCATTCCTTCTTTCCTATTCCCCCCCTGTGGAATCAAGACTCTTCTCGATTTCTTGAAATTCTTGGTGATCACCTTTTTTCCCCTCGTCAATAAAAAATTTAGTCAATCTAATTACCCCCAAGATCCTTCACCAAATTCTCATTTTTTGCGATCTCGTGATTAAAGACTATGGCCTCGAAAGAAAGCTACAAAGGTCACGGAGGCAGGAGATGCCAATAACATTGTGGACACAATTACTACAAATGGAATGGAAAGTACAAGGATTACAAACCAAGTTGCAAATACCATCAATCAAGCACCTGTCATGGATCCTCATGTACTATTTTTCTTAAATAAAAATAGCTAGCATGCCTTTATCCCATGAATAGGAAATATAAGCTACATGCATGAAATAAGATTTTATTCAATTCATGCATATAATTTCGTTGAGGAATTCTTAACCGCAAATTCCAAGGGGTAACTTGGGTCTTTACAAGATGAACCTGAAGAAAGTACAAGGAAGGTACTGTGTCCCTCAAAGATTTTTGTGTTGGTCAAACGAAATCTCTGATGGGTAATCACGAATGCTTATCCTCAGTATACAAGAAACCTTAAGATGCAATTGCCAAATGATACTGTTTGTAATTAAACTAGCCAATATTTTCTTTTTTTATGGGAAAAGACCCACAAAAATCCAAGGGAGTTATCCTCAAGTAAGATATTCTTGCTTAAATTAAGTCCAAACTAATCCCTAGGGAAGAGGAAGTCCAAGAAGACCATTGGAAGGTATTGCCACTTATGCTGATTTGTCTCAAAGTTATATTGCCACTTATGCTAATTTGTCTCAAAGTTATATTGCCAATGATGCTAATTTTTCTCAAAGTTATATTGCCACTTATATTGATTTGTCTTGAAGTTATATTTCCACGTATGCTGATTTGTCTCAAAGTTATATCACCACTCATGTTGATTTGTCTCGAAGTTATTTTTTCACTTATTCTAATTTGTCTCGAAGTTATATTGCCAATGATGTTGATTTGTCTCAAAATTATATTGCCACTTATGATGATTTGTCTCGAAGTTATATTGCCACTTATGATGATTTGTCTCGAAGTTATATTGCCAGTTATGCTAATTTGTCTCGAAGTTATATTTCCACTTATGTGGATTTGTCTCAAAGTTATATTGCCACTTATGCTAACTTGTCTCAAAGTTTTTTTGCCACTTATGCTAACTTGTCTCCTGATATTATTAAATTTTGGAAAGAAAAATTTTGTCTTGGAAAAAAACCTATTAAAAGTTTAAGTATAATGCTTCAAAATAAAGATGTTTGTGATTGTAAGCTAGGTATTGATCTTTTCTAAAATCATCAGGCTAAAAGATGGATGACTAAGTACAAATCATTGAGTGAGGCAGTATTCCATTGAGCACAGAACACCAACTGAGATAGTGTTCCTATTGGCATTAAACCTTTCCAAGGCCAGTATAAATAAAACCTACTCCAATGGATTTTTCTATTTTGTTTCATATTAGTGAGAATAGACCAATCATGATGCAAAAGGTCTTGTTGTAGGGAACTCTAATCGGTAGGAGGAGGTGAGGGTACCAAGGGGCTCTGGTCATAAACTCCTTAGGCTCTTACAAACTGCCAACTACCCTTCAATTTCCATACTGGTATCCTAGAAGTTCCAATACTAGTTGGGGAACAGAACTTGGAGAGAACAATATCTCTGAACAATAAAATATTTGTAAAAGGTCACTTTTCTAAAAGAATTAATTAAGAAGGAATTGCTTTACTCTGTTTTCGTATCGTGAATTAAGGACGTGTAACGATTTTATATCGAGAGATAATTCAAAGAAGTTTTTTGAAAAAATATGTTGAACCTAAAGTGATAGGTAATTAGATAACTAAAACTACTCTCTCGAGGATAGTGAGACAATGGACCCGCGATGGATTCACACCTATGACTGGGTGGTCTCGGTAAGCTGAGAGCTTTCCTAAGAAGGAATAAAAATCACACTTGATGGACCATTAGAAACCAAAAATCCTGTTTTGCATAACTTTAGAATCCACTAATACAAATTAGCTACTAGTAATAGATTTGACTCGGAAAACTCAGGTCGATCCTCGTGGGAGAAGTCGGAATTTCCACTACAGGGTAGACTCAGGTGAGCCTAGTTGGCAAACACCAAGGGTTTTATCAAAATCCTAGATGGCACTTCCTAGGACATCTCTTGATGGGCTACTAAGAATATACCGCCAAGAAAAGCTCAGACAAAACTGAACAGATGGGTCCCCAAGCAATGGAGGTGACCTTGAAATTTAAGCACCGTAATAATAAAGTTTGTAACTATGGGCTACCATATGAATGGCAAGTGTATAATACCCTTGGTGGTAGTCATGGTGTTCCTCATGTAGGACAACAGAGTAAGAACTAGAGAATTACTTCTCAAAAGAAGGAAATGTGCTTGAATGCAGACTTGTTGCTGATGCACACTCTAAAGCATCCCGAGGCTTTGCTTTCATTACAATGGATAGTGTTGAAAATGTAGACCGTTGCATTAAGCACCTGAATCATTCCAACTAACACATATAGCAACACCATTTTATTTACTCTTTAAGAGCACTTCTCTTAAAAATTCTATCTTCTCAAAAAAGACTGAAAGCTTCAATAGTGATGAAAATATATGGCTGACACGAGAGATGCTATATTGCTCCACTCCTATGCTTTCCACGAGAGCAGCTACAAGTTGTCCATACTTGCTCTTGGAGGCCTCATAAACTCTACAGAAAAGCATGCTTTTTGGATGGACAAACCCTAATTCAATGCTCCACCCTGTAAGCTCGTCTAACTCATATATTACTTCTATAAATGACCGCAAGACAAAAGGGCCTTGGAAGAGATAGTTCTTTAAGAACTTGGATTTCATGGCCAACATACTTCTTGAGTTGAGATACATGAAAGACATTGTGGGTATGTATAGTTGAAGGTAAATCGAGTTGATAGGAAAGATCCACAACTCAATTAACTGTTTGGTATGGACTATAATACCTATGAGCATGTTTATAATGTCCTCCCTTAAGAGAAGCATAATGGGATTTTGGAACCTTCAAGAAAACCCATTCACCTTTGTCAAACTCTACATGTCTTCTTTTCTCATCTGCATAGGCTTTCATTGTCTCTTGAGCTTTTCCAATGTTATCCTTGCATTGCTTCATAAGAGTCTCTATCTTCTCCAGCTCTTCATGAGCATTAGGATTCACATCATCATGAAACAATGTGGAAGGCACTTGAAGGTTGTAGCCATATAATGCTTCAAAAGGAGACATTCCAATCCTCATGTGATGAGTATTATTATAACAAAATTTTGCAAGATGAAGTCAATGGTCCCATACATTTTGTGTATCATGGCAAAAATGACGCAAGTAAACCTCTAGCCATTTGTTGACCCTTTCAGCTTACCCATCCATTTGTGGATGATAGGCCATACTAGGAGTTGAAATAGTCCCCATAGAAGAGAAAAAACTCCTCCAAAAGCTGCCCATAAATTTAGTGTCATGATCAAACACAATCTTTGTTGGCATTCCATGAAGCTTAAAGACACATTCCATAAACTAATCAGCCACTTGCTTTGCTGTAAATTGAGCCTTAGTTGGGATGAAATGGGCTAATTTAGTTAGTTGGTCTACCACCACATAAATTCTATTCCTCTTGTGTTTTATTGTAGGCAATCATATTATGAAATCCATGCTAATATCACTCTAGTTTCCATGAGGAATAGGTAGTGGCTTCAATCAAACCATTGTACATAAAAGGGTGGAATCCTTATTTTGTTGATAGGAAAGACATATCGTGACATAATCTTTCACATCTCTCCAAATATCCTTCCAATAGAAGCTCTTATGGATATTATTAAATATTTTGAACAAACCATGATGTGCTACTTATTTAGGTGAAGAATGCATCTCTCTCTTGCAAAATGCGGTCTTTGAAAGATGATTGAGGATTCAAGAAGACCCATCCTTGATACCATAAAAGACCATTGTGCCACTTATAATTTGGATACTCTTCTCCTTTTCCTTGCTACAATTCCTTCATCATTTTGGATAATTTCCCATCAAGCAAGTACTCTTCTTGAATGTCATGGATCCAATCCTTATGCACGATTGAAATGGTAGAAATAGAATATGCCCACATTCTTGATAAGGCATCCATTACCACATTATCTTTTCCAACCATAAAGGATATCTCAAAATCATATCCTTAAAGAGTAGCTAACCATCTTCATTGCTAAGGAGACAAATTTTGTTGTGAAATGAAGTATTTCAACATATCATGATCGCTTTTGACTTTGAAATGGTTGCCATAGATATAATGATGCCACTTTTTAAAATCATGCAATATTGCCAATATCTCTTGCTAATAAATATGTAATTCATGCTTCTTGTCATCAAGCTTTTGACTTTCATAAGCTATGACTCCATGATCTTGATACAAAACATCCCTAACTCCTCTTCCACTAGCAATTGCACATATGATAAACTCCTTAGAGAAGACCATTTGGCCCTCGGAAAACCACATTCGGACTGGTCAATTTTGATATTCGAACCAATTACATTCGGCCCTTGACCATTCAAACGGCTGGGCCGAATTGGACATTCGGCCCTTGCAATTTGGACTTGTTGGGTCGAATTCGGATTTTTCAAAATTCTAGCTTGTAGACTTTGAAACTGACCCAGAGACCATATAGAGCCAAAAGCATAACATAGATCTATCACTAGATTGAAATCTAGAGTAAGTAGTTTAAAACTTGGCTACGAAAGGTCCTCCAAATTAGATCCTAGTGTAGTGATGGCTCTACACAAGCATAGATTCAAAAGGGTGACGAAGTGTGAGGCCGATTACGTAGCACAGAGGATACACTTGACACTACCGGGTGTGAGGATAATCACAACCTTTAGTAAGGGTGACCTCATAAAACCTCCAGGGAAGGACAAGGAACATTCTGACATACCATGCAAGTCTAGTGATGAGAGCAAGGACTTGTTGAAAGAGTTGATACAAGCGCATGTTGAACAAAGAGAACCAATGAGCAAGGCCATGCTTGAAACAACAAGGTCAGAAGACAATGTCAAGGATACGCTTTGGACATACAAATATCATAGAAGACCACAAAAGAAGCCCAAGCCTTATAGACAAAGGTATAGATGGAGAGCTAGCACAATGCCGCAATGGATATCCAAAGCATTGCTACGTGCTCAAGGGTAGTACATAGGTAACTCATGGATTTGGATGCCAAAACCCCCTGCTAAACCACCTCTGTTAGCACATCATATCAAAGTGGAAGAAGCACAAGAGGAAATCTAGACAAAAATCCAAGTCTTCACTCAATGAGGTTGGAGTCATTGAGCCCCTCACAATTGAAATCATGAAACCAAATAGGACTTTTCAAAAGGTATATCCTCAGTCTAGTGATGAGACCTAAAATGGGCCAGCACTGGCTATGGCACTAGCCAGACCTCATGCACACAACAAAAAACCCCACCACACGACCTTGCGACCAGGAGCGTCTAAGACTCACTCTACACTAAGTACTAATGTCAATTCTATGTTTGTATTAATTCATAGTCCAATGTTTACCATCCCTTCTCCTCAAAGGGATATCCCATAACATATAAACATAATACCTCGTAGGACAAACATAGGGAAGCACCTCTCGGCTGACTGCCTGGCTCCACTACGACTCTTCTACACCTCGGGGATTGGCCCCAAGATGCGTTACTCCAACATAAAGTACACACGATAAAAGCTCCATTCTTCCATTTTGAACGTATTCCAGGAGATACCATGTGTCCTTACCAAACAATTCCCAAAACCTGATCGACTAGCCTATAGATTAGGTCGTCTCTCATGCTCAAGCATAGGTCATCATAATAGAAAAAAGGTGCTATGCATCCACTTCTTCATATTCTGATACCATGGTTGAAATGCACATGCAAAAGTGGGTGATACTAATGTGCTAAAACATAATTTTCAATCAGAAACGTGTCGTGCACAACTAGGCTTTCCAATGCTCATTTATTAACTCGTTGCGACGATGTAAGGATAGCACCGAGACAACACTCATGCTATTATTCCCTTAATTAAAATACAACAAACCCTATATCATGCTATGTATCAGCAAAATCAGCAATAATCAACACCCAAATTGCATCATTCACCCCCTACTTTTAGGTAGTGCTTCCATTGCATAGATGTAATGCATTCTCATCCATAAGTGAACACACATCCATAAGTGGACTTCCTACTATCTGCATGTCCTACATAATCAGAGTCATTGTACCCCACGACTCCTATATCCTAGCTGCCATAGAAAATACATATATCTGTTGTGCCCTTCAGGTATCTCACGATACCCTTCACGGCATCCCAATGTTTCTTGCAAGGTGTAGCCATATGAGGTGCCACAAACCCAACTGCAAAAGCAATATTTGGACGGGTGGCTATCATGGCATACATAAGACTACCCCCATGACTGATGCATAGGGAATCTTGGCCATCTCAGCCCTCTTCTCATCTGTTTGTGGACAATCTGCCTATGAAACCTTCACATAAGCAGGTAATGGACAACCAATAGGCTTAACATCCTACATATGGAAGTGCTCAAGGACTTTATGAATGTACTCCCTCTATGACAGATAGAGTAGTCCCTGAGATCTGTCTCGCGTAATGTGCATACCAAGTATATGAGAGGCATGTCCCAAATCTTTCATCTCAAAGCTCTCCTTGAGCTGAGCCTTAAGAGCATCTAGCTCCTCATGAGCTGTCCCTACTAAAAGCATGTCATCTAGAGAGAGTACCAAAATCAGTAAAAAAACCATCATGAGCTTTCTTTGTGTACAAGCATGGATCCATAGCACTGCAGCTATAGCCCTGTGACTACATGAATGCATCAAACTTATGGTACCATTCCCTACGTGCCTGCTTCAAGCCATATAGACTCTTCATTAGCTTGCACACTAGGTGTTCCCTGCCAGCCAAGGTCTGCAAAGCCCTTAGGGTGCTCCATGTAAATCTCATCATGTAAGTACCCATGTAAAACAACCGTCTTGATATCCATCTGGTAAAGTCCAGGTCAAGTTGTGAAACCAAGGCCAAGACTAAGCTTATGGTGGTCATCTTGACCATAAGAAAAAAGACTTTATCAAAGTCAACACCATGCTCGTACTTAAAGCCCTTAGCAACCAATCAAGTGTTGTATACCGACTTGGGGTGTCCATGGGTACTTTTCAGCTTGTACAACCACTTGCATGGCAAAGCCTTCTTACCCAGAGGTAAGGAAACCAAATCCCAAGTCTAATTTTTATGCAATGAGTCAAGCTCAGACTTGCATAGCCCTCTCCTAAGAGTGACAATCATCCCTGTGCATAGCCTCATCATAAGTGAGAGGCTCTCCTACATCTGTAACCAGTAAATAATCCAAAGAGGGTGCAAAACAGTCAGGGGGTCATCTATCTCTAGTAGAATGCCTCAACCCAGGCTCTACTACCTAACCAACATCCTATCTAACATCAACATGTCTAACATCTGGGCCATGAGCATCAGGTGATGCTACACACTGTCTAGCTGGCAATGGAGCGGTGGGCTGAACGGGAGCAGGTGGGTCCTCCTGAAAGATAACTTTGCGTACCTCAACCACTTTCTTAGGATGCATATGCATTTTGCCCTCAAGAAAGATGACATCATGGCTACGGATCACTTTCCACACCTGCAGATCCCATAGACGGTAACCCATCTCTCATGCATCTCCATAGCCAATGAAAATGCATTTGACACTTTTAGAATCTACCTTATCGTGTTTGTCCTTGGGCACATGGTAGAATGCCTCACATCCAGAGACACAAATTATCATAAGAGGGGGGACTTGGCTGCCCATACTTCCTCTGTAACTTGAAAGTCAATGCCACTTCTAGGCGACCTGTTAATGAGATGCACTGCAGCAATAACTTCCTCAACCCAAAAGTGTTCCGGTAAGCCAACTTGGCTAAGCATGCTACGGACCCTTTCTTGAATGGTCCTTTTCATGCATTCAGTGCCATACCATTCTGGGATGGGGTATAAGGGGCGGTCAACTGACGCTTAATACCCCGCTCATCACAAAATTTCTCAAAAGCATGTGATACATACTCACCCCCATTATATGACTTAGGCATTTTAGCCTTTTCCCAGACTGGTTATCTGCTAATGTAAGCCAACACTGAAATGTGTCTAAGAGATCAGATTTTCTCTTTATGGATAAGCCCAAACCTTACCTGAGTAATCATCTATGAAAGTAACAAAATACTTTGCCCCAGAGTGACTAACAGGGCATGGGCCCACATACATATGAGTGCACAAGAGTCAAGGGCTCACCCGTGCATGTCTTACTAGAATTTTTATGCGTATTTCTAGTCTACTTGCCATACAAACAATAATCACAAGAATCAAAATGCAAAGAGTCAAAAGGCGGATGATACTACAAAGCACGGAGAATTTTCATTCCTTTAAGGGACATATGTCCCAAATGAGCATGCTAGAGGGATACATGGGGGATAGAATCCACAGACAAAACATGATTCAATGTAGCTCGAGATACAAGGGATAGAGGCTGCCAGACTTGGCACCTCTTGCAAGCATAAAACTGCCATGAGTAATCTTGTGTGCATAAGACTGCAAGCACAAGACTGTAGAGTCTCCAGTTAACATAAACTTCTGAGAGTCCTTGCCCTTATGATCATTATCATACCTGCCATGTCTGCCACCTCTAACTGTCAATGCATGTGAGGATCAGGAAGCATAATTGTTTCTCCTGTTGATTTCCTCAGTCAATAAAGCACTCTCAACATCTTTGATTTTCAACCCATCAAGCTTGTTTGTGAATATGGCAGTACGGAAGACATCCCATGATTCAAGCAAGGTGCCAAGCAAAAACAACGGGTGCAAGTTGTCTTTGAACTCAATACCCTGTGACAACAGATTCTTCATGATAGCATGAAACTGACTGAAATGAGATGATAGGGATGTCCCCTCCTTCATGCGAAGGTCCTTTAACTACTTTAGCCAATACATTTGTGACGTAGGACTCTACTGTGCATAAAGCTCCTAAATCTTCTCCCATAAGTCCCATGCACTCTGATTCTCATCTTCAACAACATTATGATGGACCTCTTCTTAGAGTGACAAGATAATGGTAGACTTGCATAGCTCATCAACTTTCATCCAAACATCATCATCCATATCCTTAGGTTTAACACATTTGAATGCAAGGGTTTAATCTGCAACTTCTGTACCAAAACTTGCCATATCTGGGACTTCCAATACCCATAGTTGGTACCATCCAACTTGGCAATGTTAAAGAGAGTTGTGTCTTTCAGATGACAAGCCATACTGTCCCAAATCAAAGCAAAAAGCAAAATTGCAGGTTGTTGTAACTAGCAAAAAATGCACTAAAACCACTGTTAAAACTTATTGAAAGAGTGGATATGACCAAGAGAACTACCTGTCCACCAAATATGACCAAGAGAACATTAAACATTAAGCATTATCCTCATACGAGTGCTCGAAATCTACAGATTTCAGCTTGTTGGAATAAATTACAGCAGTATGTAAAACTCTCCCAAAGTGAAGCAATCACTTATACAAATGTCACTGCAATTGCCAGGTAGCAAGATACAGCCAACAGTGAGTGTCAAGGGCAAGAAAGTACCAAGAACTATCAAACCAATAACCTGTTAGGCAAGAGACATCTCATAGATTTAAAAGTCATGCATGTAATGGGTCTTGGGGTAAGAGAAGAGACCGAGCACAAGCACAACTAATAGAGCAAGAAGCTGCATAACCATCCAAGACGCATACAAAACTGACAAACGTGTAATAGAGATAGGTGCTTGCCCCAATAGGCATGTCAAATCAGCCCACTACAGACTAACTGCAGACATAAAGCTCTCAAGAGAGCAAATGCATGTAAGTGTCCCACAAGCTCAAGCTCAAGTGTAATAAAACTATGTGTACATCTGAATATGCCAAGAGGATCCCACTAGAAGTAAAGTCAGATGCAAATAGAGCAAGCAATGCTCAAATACATTGAGTACATAGCATTAGACATTCCAAATCCCAGTAGGGTACATCTCGAGCATAAATCCCAAGCTATCTCAAACCCATAAAGTATAAGCCTAAAAGCAGTCAAATAGCATGTAATGACAACCAAATGTAATGCCCAATAGATCCAAAATACTCAAATACATCCAAAGATGAAGCTCTAAGTGATTGTCAAGCATGGGCAAATCAAGGGGCATCCATATTTGACCAAAGCATGAATGCAAGAAGCCTAAATGTCAAGCAGTGACAATAGGCATAAAATAGTCCAAAGCATGCCAACTGAAGCCAAATGCCAGTGAATGACAACCAAGTTGGAGCCTAAACTAAGCTCAAAAGCATTCCAAAACCAAAAAGAAGCATTTGACAATCTTCAAACACATCGGTATGATCATTCAAATCTCTGGCAAGCACCCCATATCCAAGAACCAATGCATAGACCAAGTAAATGAGCTTCAGCCCACTATATTATAGCAGCATATTCACTATCAAATGAAGCTTAATTGGTGCCCAAATTTTCTCCAAATCATTCTCAAACCATAGAAATAGCATCCCATAACATTTAGGCATCATTGGGCATCAATAGGCATCAAACTGGCAATGCCAAGAAGCATCAAACATTAAATGTCAAGTGCTGCTCTGTTTGTAACAGTCCTAGGACTATGTGTCAAGAATCGCGTGGTGGGGGGAGTTGCTCAAGATGCTGCGCCGAACACACACAGAGTGCACAAGGAGAAGCTCACTCAAGAGACAAGAAGAGAGATGGAGGCCAAAACGTTTTCTTGTTGATTTCTTCTTCTTCTTCCACACACTTTACAATGTACACAAAGTATAGATAAGATAAAACATAAAAGGAAAGTGGCCTACTAAGTCAAACAGTGCATAAGCAACTACACTAGTCGACTGGCGCTATAACTATGCCAGCTGTAAATAGGTGTAACGACCTGAATATAATAAGTAATGAGTCAGTGGCCATGTGAGATGCATAATGACCACCGACGTGCTAAGTGTAGACGTGTGGACCCATCTAACTAGGTGGTCCATCATCAATGTCCACATGTGTTGAGCTTGTCATCTCAACACTCCCCCTCAAGCTCAACTGCATCTCTGCAACTCCAAGTAAGCTTCGAAACTTTTGAAGCTTCTCTGTAACCAATGCCTTCATGAAGATGTCAGCTATTTGATCTTGTGTGCTGACATACACCAAGTCAATCTCAGCTGCTAGTACCTTCTCTCTCACAAAGTGGTAGTGTACCTCAATATGTTTTGTCCTGGCATGGAACATAGGGTTCCTAGCCAACTGTATACTGCTCATGTTGTCACAATAAATGACAACTGGACCTTCCATCTGGACATCCAAATTAGCCAATAGCTTTTGCAGCCATACTACCTCACATGCTGCAACAGTAGCACCTCTATACTCGGCCTCTGTACTCGACGAAGCAACTGTAGATTGCTTTTTGCTGCTCCATGCAACTGCTGCACTACCAAGAGAGAACATGTATCCGCTGGTAGATCTTCTATCAGACATACTACCAGCCCAATCTGCATCTGTGTATCCAAATACCTGTACATCTATACCTGCCTCATAGAAAAGTCCATAATGTAATGTGGACCTCACATATCTCAATATGCGTCTGACTGCATCCAAATGTGGCTTTCTAGGTACTTTCATAAACTGACTCACAAGACCAACAACGTAGCTCAAGTCTGGCCTTGTAATGGTCATGTAGATCAAACTCCCCACTATCCTCCTGAAGATAGTAGGGTCTTCTATCTCTTCCCCAACATCAGCACTCAGCTTTACATTCTGCTCCAATGGGACTGAAAGTGGTTTGCATGCAGTCATACCATACTTGGACAACATATCCAAGCCATACTGTCTTTGGGACAGCCATATACCATCATCACATCTGATCACCTCAATGCCAAGGAAGTACCTTAGCTCACCTAAATCCTTCATCTCAAACTTCATCTTCAAACAACCCTTGACTTCAGCAATTCCACTATCACTATCACCTGTAATAATCAAGTCATCCACATAGATGACTATGATGACCAAACCTGCATCTCCCTTTCTCAGATAAAGTAAGTGATCAGCATCAGAAACATAAAAGCCAATATTGACAAGATACTCTCTAATCTTGTCAGACCATGCTCTAGGTGCTTGCTTGAGCCCATAGAGTGCCTTCTTCAACCTGCACACATACGTGGGATGCTCTAAATCTTCATAACCTGCTGGCTGATCCATATACACTTCTTCCTGCAAATCACCATGCAAGAAGGCATTCTTTACATCCACCTGCAACCTCCAACCTTTGGCTACTGCCAAAGCAATCATACATCTGACAGTTGCCATCCTAGCAACTGGACTGAAGGTTTCATCATAATCTATGCCATATATCTGGGCATAGCCTTTTGCAACTAGCCTAGCTTTGTACCTGCTAATAGAACCATCTGCATTGTGCTTAATCTTATAAACCCACTTACATCCAATAGATTTCTTTCCCTTCGGCAATGATACTAGATCCCAAGTCTTATTGGCCTCTAATGCAGCCATCTCCTCATCCATTGCTGCATCCCAATGAGCATGACCAACAGCCTCCTCAAAACATGTGGGCTCAACATCCTCAATTAGTTTCACCATATAAGCATAATGGTGAGCTGCATAACCTTCAAAACCAAATCTTTTAACAGGGTATGTCACCCTGCTAGACCTGCGTACCACTGGATCACTCAATGGAGTCTTTGCATTAACGCGTGCTCTCTGCACACCTGGAGTCCTCACTGAAGGAATGCCAAGCTCATCATCCAAGCTCTCTGAGCCACTGGAGTCTCCATCAAGAACTGCATCAATGCCTTCTGACACTTTATTCTTTTCTTTGTCTTTACCTGTAGTGCTACTAGATGTACCCGAAGATGTAGAGGTACTCCTTAGTCTCCCAGACCAAGGACTACCAGATGATGTCTCTGGTCCACTAAGAGTTCGTGATTCTTGCTTTTCAGCCTGCACATGAGTGTCATGATCATCATCATCATCCAATGCATCACCACTAGATGCATACCAACTGCTCATTTCATCAAAGATGACATCCCTGCTCACTCTGAAATTACATGTGACAGGGTTGTAACAGCGATACCCTTTCTGCTCTAAAGAGTATCCAATAAAGACACACTTTTCAGCCTTTGGATCCAGTTTCTTCCGCAACTCATCTGGCACATGAACATACGCAATGCAGCCAAATACTTTCAAGTGTGAAACATCAGGCTTCTTACTTGTAAAACATTCTTCGGGGGTCATACCATAAACTGCAGCTGTGGGAGTTCTATTCATAATATAAACAGCAGTATGAACAGCCTCAGACCAAAAATGCTTAGGCATATTCTTTTCAGCCATCAAGGTGCGTGCAACTTCTGCAATATGCCTGTTTTTCCTTTCTGCAACCCCATTTTGCTGTGGAGTATACCTGCATGTGAACTATCTCTTTATCCCATGAGACCTCAGAAAATCACTGAACTCATTTGAGAGGTACTCTCCCCCTCCATCTGACCTCAAGCACTTTACTTTCAAGCATGTTTCTCTTTCAACTGCAGCCTTGAAAGTTCTAAAGTGTTCAAACTCTTCACTCTTTTCCTTCATAAAATATACCCACAGCTTTCTAGAACAATCATCAATGAATGTGACGAAGTATGAACTACCTCCAAGAGATACATTTTGTGTAGGCCCCCAAATGTCTGTATGCACAACATCAAGGATATTTCTGCTTACATCTCTGTCATGTGAAAAGGGTTGTCTTGCGTGCTTACCAAACTGACATGCTTCACATACCTTCTGAAATTCTGCAACTTTAAATGTAGGCAAACCTGTAACCAACCCTTTGGACTGCATTAATTTCAGCCTTTGTACATTTGCATGTCCAATGCGTTTGTGCCAAATTTCAATGTCTGCAACAACACCTTTTCCTTTGGCATACATAGCAGCATTCATAGTAGGAATTCCAGCATCTAGAGTGAACATACGTCCAACTCTACTTCCCTTTGCTACCAATCTGCACTTGTCATTGAAGTCTTCTACAAAGCATCCCTTTGCATTAAATCTGACTTGCAACCCTTGCTCGACTGACACCAAGTTCTTTGTAATAGATGGCACATGTAATACATCTGAAAGAGTCTTTGTTTTACCATCATGCAAGGACAAGGAAACTTTTTCAATGTGTGAAATTGGGTGGCATGAGTCATCACCCGTCTGCACATAACTTGCATTTTGCAAATCATGCATCTCTCCAAACCATTCTGCATGGCTGGTCATATGATTGGATGTACCTGAATCAACATACCAAACATCTTCATGTGTTCCCTTTCCTGTAACAGCATTCAGTATATGCTGCATAACGAACAAACATTCATTTTTATCTTCATTCTGTCGTGAAGACGATGCATAGTTTCCTTACTGCAACTTACCACTGCAGATATCATCTTTCTTAGCATAACATTGGACTGCAATATGATCTGTTTTGCCACAGTAGTGGCACACAATACCAGAGTTGTTAGAACCTCTTCGCCATCCACCTCTTCCTCTAAAGCTCCCCATGCCTCTAAAGTTACCACGACCTCCTGAAACCTGCATATCACCAAATTACTGATTCAATCTGTTTTTCTGGTTGTCACTACCACGTCCTGTACCACGGCCTCTTGAAGAGAACCTGCCACGTCCCCTTCCAGAACTGGAGTAGAAAGCTTGGACCTGTTCACCACTTCTTTCAAATGTCTCACTCTGCATATTGATCTCTTCAGTGATCATAAGGGAGACCAATTCATCGAAATCTCGAAATGGCTTTCTGACATATACAGAAGTTACAAAAGACTTCCAAGCCTTTTCATTGTTAAGTCCACCCAAGGTAGACGACACCAAATCATCATCATCGGGCATTGCATTAATCGCTGCCAATGCATCTGCAATGCTTCTTACCTTGAGTGCATACTCATTGATAGACATCTTCCCTTTCTTTAATGTATTCAACTCTTGCTTGAGTTGAATCTTTCGTGCCTTTGTATTTACAGAAAACATACTTTCAAGTATGGTCCAAGCTGCATATGAATTCTCTGCATTTCTAATGTGTCCCAGCATATTATTATCAATTACTGCAGACAACCAATACATGACCTTTTTATCCTTTGCATTCCATTCTTTCCGTGCCTTTGTCTCTTCTGCAGTTGGAGGATCACTCATCTCCGGCTCCTTTTCTTCACCTGAAACGAACTCGTAGAGGCCTTTTCCAATAAGGAAGTTCGTGACATGGAACTTCCATGAAGGGTAGTTGTTCTTGTCGAGCTTCTCAATGATGGGGCTTCCACTGTTCTCTGCCATTATCACAAAATTAATACCAACAACAAGTAAATCTTCTGCAACCCTGGACCTGTAGTGCACAGCAATACACCAGACAGCCTTTTTCATTGTCTGCTCAATAATACATGCAATCTGCAACCTGTTTGCAGATCAACCTTGTGTTTACTCACTTGTAAACACCTTTGAACTTACAGATTTGAAATCTATAACCTGCGTACCCACTTTCGGTCAATAAGTCGAAGTTACAGTGTACCCTGAAACTGTTGTCCGCAACCTTGCTGCTCTAAAACGGGCCCTGAAACGGCCTCAGATGCCCAAAATAACTGCGGGAAAGCCCTAAAGGGCTAATCTGCACAATACACAGCGCTCTTCGCGCACACCAAATCTCACTGCAATTAGAGATTTTTGCTCTGCCCTGCTTTCGGTGCCTCCACAGGCACTATCCAAGAGAAAGCGTTGAAGGATGGGAGAGCTTCTTACCCGTGGCTTGCTTACTCGAACCTTGCTTCTTCTCCTTTGCTTCAACCTTTGAAATCAGCCTCTCTCAATGGTGCGGCTCTGATACCATATCAAGAATCGCGTGGTGGGGGGAGTTGCTCAAGATGCTGCGTCGAACACACACAGAGTGCACAAGGAGAAGCTCACTCAAGAGACAAAAAGAGAGATGGAGGCCAAAACGTTTTCTTGCTGATTTCTTCTTCTTCTTCCACACACTTTACAATGTACACAAAGTATAAATAAGATACAACATAAAAGGAAAGTGGCCTACCAAGTCAAACAATGCATAACCGACTACACTAGTCGACTGGCGCTATAACTATGCCAGCTGTAAATAGGTGTAACGACCTGAATATAATAAGTAATGAGTCAGTGGCCATGTGAGATGCATAATGACCACCGACGTGCTAAGTGTAGACGTGTGGACCCATCTAACCAGGCGGTCCATCATCAATGTCCGCATGTGTTGAGCTTGTCATCTCAACACTATGTGCACAACAATGATTGAAGGTGGAAGCATGCGTATCGATCATCGGGAGCCAAGATCCAATGCTGAGGAGTCCGAAGATGATCGAGAAGGTTGCAAAAAATGCCGAGAAGTTGGGGAAGGAGCTAGAAATCCCAAGAGGAGATCAACCCAACCCCCTAAAAATGTGCCGCATTTTGCGCTAGCTATTCTTGGGGGCTAGGGGGTCTTCAACAGTGCTACTAAGCACTTGGCAAGGATTAGGAGGCTCCGATGCAGCCCTGCAAGGTGCCGAATGAAGGCCGAAAGATCGAGGAGAAGGCGGGAGATCAAAACATACATGCAAACGAAGATGCCATGGCTGCCATTGAAGCTCGAGTTGAAGCTCTTCAAATCCAGCCTGAAGAGAATGCTGGGCAAGATCCAATGCCTTTGCTCCCATACCACTTTAAAGGGAAGTAGAACCCACGAGGAAGAAGCTTGGCGGTGAGAGCTATGGTAGATGGAGAGCAAGAGCAAGAGCAAGAGCAAGAGAGAGAGAGAGAGGTTCAAACTATCACTAAAAGAATAAAGAATAAGTGACTGTGACAGGCGCCTACCACCTACAGTGTGCAGTGGTGGACACTAAAATTTAATTTTATTTTTCATTTTCTCCCATAGAAACACATTTCACCCACCCAAAATGACAAAACCATCATTTTACCCTTAAAAATTGTATTTCGGATTTTGTGGGATTTAAATAGCGCATGTAAATCATTATGAAATTAGGCTTTACTAATAAAAATCAATTAAACATAATACAACCAGCACTCAAACAAATTTTCATCACATAAGAATATCATTTCCATTAAAAAATGTCAAAAAAACTTCATTTCCTTCATTAAAAATAGTCATTTGTGTTTCTATGAAACTTGAGACACATGAAATGACTTTGTGACTAGCGGACAGAGCATCCATTGCTCTCAATTCCATGTTGCACATCAATCTTTAGCTTCTCCATGAATCTCCATCATCATTTGCTTCGATCTCCTTCCCAATTCTTCCTTCAAGATAATGCGCATGAACAGTCCATAGAGGGGAGAGAGAGGGATGAGAGAGAAAGATTAATTTATGTTCTCAGCAACCAGGCAACCATTGGACGAGTGGAGAATGATGATGGAGAGCAAAAATGTCAAGCATCGGGTTGATGTGATGAGATAGTATGGTTTCATAGAGGTGGAAGATGGTGTATAGGCCCCCTCTCCATCAAAATTCCTCACCATGTAGAAGAAGACATTTTTTTTTCGCACGCTATGGAAAAAAAATGCCCCCCTCTACTCCCAGCCATCAAATTTAGGGGGTGGGAGACCGCAAGGGTCACCTCCCTTGACCCCCAAGTCCTTTTACACTTGATTTTGTTTTGGCCTCTAAATTGACTTCTAAAAATTTTTGGGCGTACGTCTCGAGGTCTTGCAATGCGTGGCTCTTTTCAGGGTCCATTCTGACATCCTAAGAAATTATAAAATTTCCCAACCGTCGCTCGGTGGGTCTTTAAAGCACTTTTGGCACCCGTTAG
This sequence comes from Lygodium microphyllum, assembly GCF_053477565.2. Classification (NCBI taxonomy): domain Eukaryota; kingdom Viridiplantae; phylum Streptophyta; class Polypodiopsida; order Schizaeales; family Lygodiaceae; genus Lygodium; species Lygodium microphyllum. The sequence continues at coordinate 141,844,402 of NC_141151.1, read as the reverse complement.
TTGCTTGCTGCTTAAAATCGACTTGATTGCCTATGGGACCTTCAACAAAGTCTATTTTTCCCTTGAAATTTGAATTTTTTGGCAATTTTTGAGCATGTTTCCCGGGAAAAATCCACTGCGCATTGGCAACCACAGGATAGGGCGACTCAACCCGTCAAATCCCACGAATAGATCTACACATAAACACAACCACAAAGAGCACCAAGCTGATACAAAAAAAACTCATCAAAACACATCACAGCTCTCACCCTACCCCCTGTCAAAAGTAAGGCATGAAATCTACATTTGTAGCATATTTTCTTTTGGGCTTTTATCTTCCATACTCGGGTATGTAAAAAGAAGAGAGCTAAGCGTAGTGACCCAAGGAGAACATGGAATTGTCCTCAGTTCCTGTCTCGGTACCCAAGAACCTACCAAGCCCCCACAAGGCGACACTTAATCCTTTTCTAACACTCACTTTTATTTTTGCTCCAGCCTTTCTTAGTTTCCTTTTCTTTTCAGCTAGATGCCACCCCTAGAAAAACAAGGCATCGGCCCTAGGTCTTGTCTTGTCCCCCGAAACCTACCAAGCCCTCATAAGGCAATGAACAACTGCTCAAGGATTTTTCGTTCTTTCCTTTTCTAATTTTATAGGGGTTAGAACCCCTTTTTACACACCTCCGTATATTTATTTTTAGCTAGATTTGAAACTTATCCTTCTCTTGATATTTAAGTACAGGCTTCTCTAACTGCCTCACACTAACAAGAACTCCTAGCACGGCCACCTAGCAGGTTAGTAGAACAGGGTCACTAGAACTCCCATCTAAGATAGTTCTTTCAGTGCATGATAGTACCTATGCAGGAGGCAATGAATATTTAGACCTCCCACAAACATATCTAGCCTAAACTTGGGACTTCATGCCTTGATTGCCGGTCCCCAATAAACAAAAAGAGAGAAATCTTTACATACACATATATCATTATTTTCTTAAGGGAAAAGGGAAAAGACTCAAGAAAGGGACGAAACCACTTGCAATGGCCACAAGAAGCTCCTCTGCAAACAAAGGCTCCCTCAAGCGACTTCGTCAACCTGTATGATGCAATCACTAAAACAGAAAACCATTAAAAGTGCCTGCACCAAACAGACATAGGGCCCTCTTGGCCTAAAGAAATAGCATATTTTACTGCAAACTAATTGGCCCTCTTGGCCTAGTAAAATCAAATGTTAAAACCTAAAAGCAACTGGCCCTCTTGGCCTAATGAGATCAAACAAACCAGCTCATATAGATCCCTCCTTGAAAGAAGGCAGATATACGAAAATATGCTCCATTCCAAGGGGAAAAATAGGGCTTCTTCCCTAAACTAAATGCATCAAGTTGTGACCCATCCCTCCTGCATATATAGTAAGAGGCGTACGCATAACATGTCATTTGATCAACCTATGGGTCCAAGATAATATTGGTAGATGGATCTCGGCCACTCTTCACATTACCCATATCAACTATCGCCTGCCATATAACACGTGGTTTGATAAAATTCCTCACAAGCAACCAAGTCTTGTCTCATTATCAACAGCAACATCCGGACTAGGACCACAGTTGAAGAAGAGGTCCTCTTCATAAGCAAAATTGGCTAATGGATCTGCAAACTGATTCCAAGAACGTGGGACTAGCTTAAGAGAGATGCTCTCAAATTCATCAAGTAGGGTCATAGCAGTTCGATAATACATGCAAACGGTAGGATTTCGGAGTGTGTATGTCTCATTTAGTTGATTTAAGATCAATCGGGAATCCCCTTTGACTAACAACCACCAAATACCAGCTTTCTTGGCAATGTTCAGTCCCATAATCAAGGCTTTATACTCCACCATGTTGCTAGTGAATCCTACCCCGAGATAAATAGCTAATTTCATTGTAACTCTATGTCGGGAATCTCGAATAACTACTCCAAAACTCCCTTTTTTATTAGGGCCCATGGACGCTCCATTAAAGTATAATGTGTACATCCACACAGGGTTTACACAACCAGCCACTCCCCTATTCATAATCATGATAATCAAAACTCAACATACTTAGAGGATGAACTGACAGCTCCATCCCACCTTCTTCATTAAACTCAATAGGGATGCTTGTCAGAATTTGTAAGGAGTAATGGTTGAAAATTTTTATCTCCCATACAAAGGTATTGTCTTCTTGCTCAATCATCTTGTATCCTTTGCTCCACCAGATCATCTTCCCTTGATGATATATTTTCTCTCGATATGGGTGCTCCAAATAAGGGTTTAACTGTCCCATCAGCCAATTTAAGCTCTCTTGCAAGTCTTAAATCAGCCCCATCGTGGACCTACAATGCATTTAGTGCGCTAGCATACTAAAAAATAATAAGGTTTAATATTATTAAGATTAACCATATTTTTAAATTCCACTCCCTATAAATCAGTAAGTAAAGCCGTGGATTTATTTTTACCTATCCTAACTACCTTGTAAGGGCTATCCCATCTAGGTTCTAGCTTCCCTAAAAATAGCTCCCTATGCGTATCGTAATACAGAACTAACTGTCCTTTCTTAAAGGTATATTTCTTTGCATTTAGATCATGCAACTGCTTCATTCAACATTTAACTATCTCATGGTGCAACAGACTCTGCAATTTAAGCTCATCAAAGTGAGCTAGAGTCGTAAACCGCTCGAATAACTTCGTCACCCAAAGAATGATTGATTGTGAATCTTATGGTCGGCAACTCAATTTCTAAGGGCAAGACACACTCCTCCCTATAAAATAATTTGAATGCGATATGGCCCGTGGCTCATTTAAACATCGTGTTATACACCCATACTGCCATATATAATTTTGTATCCTAGTCTCGTTTCTTTTTGGAGACTACCTTGGACAAGATACCCATGAGTTGCTTATTGGTACTTTCAACTTGCCCATTTTCTTGCAGATTATAGGGGTCTTCTTTTTATGCTTAATTTTCCATGCTTTGGTCAGGCTTTTAATCATCTTATTCAAAAAATGGGTTCCACGATACGATACTATTTCCTTTGGCGGACTGAAATGGAAAATGATCTACTCAAGTAGGAAACTGACAATCTCTTTTGCAATGTCCTACCTCGTCACTCATGCTTTTGACCACTTTGTAAAGTAATTAATAGCTACTATAATATATCTCTTTTGAGTAGTAGACAATAAGGTAATAGGACCCACAAAGTCGATGCCCCACTTCTCAAATGGAAGGGTAGCCATAATCGGAGTAAGTGGGTGCTTCCTATTCTCTCTATTGTCATGTATTTGACATGTATTGCATCTCTTAACATACTCAAATGAATCCTGGAAGATGGACAACCACCAATATCCAGCTCTTAAAGCCTTTTGTGCCAAAAAACTTCCCATCAAAGTACCCCCCACAAGCAGAGTCATGGCACTCCTCCAAGATAAATGGAACCTTGTCAGGCATCACACATTAGTGATAGATATCATCAACACCTTGTCAATATAGTGTCCTTGTGATCAAGAAAAATTTCAATGCCTGTTGTTTAATTTTCCTCTTCTTGGATTTTGATAAAGTAGCTCCAATCTCTCTCATAGATAAATAGTGTGTTATAGCAGCATACCCGGAGGGAATAGACACTATATCAATCTTAAACAATGTTTCCATGTCACTTCCTTCAGCCAAAACCTCTTTTGGCTCTTCAAAATCCACAAGACATTCTCCAATGTCATGTATCTTTGGTGGCTTGCTCTTGATCTCGTAATCAAACTCCTGCAAAGAAATTAACCACTTTGCTAAACGATTAGGCGATTGTAACTTGTTCAGCAACAATCAAAGCCCTTCCGCCTTCATATAAAAAACCACCTTCTCATAGAGAATGTAATGCCTGAAATTTTTGGTCGCAAATACCATCGCAAGGCAGAACTTCTCCATATAGGTGTAGTTAATTTTCGATATGCCCAACTTTCGACCAGCAAAAGCTATTGGATGCTACCACTTTTCCTCCCAAATTTGGGCCAAATAGTAGCTGATATTATACATTGTTGCTACTGAAAATATATAGAAAATTTTTCCCCTTTTAGGCTCTTTTAAAATAGGTGCTTTGGCAAGCTCCTGCTTCACATAGTCAAATGATACTTTGCAAGCATCACTCTATGCAAATTGACAGTTGAAGGATAGTAGGTTCATCAGTGGCAATGTTCGTTCTACCAGGGCATTGATAAAACTCCAATAATACCCTATCGATGATAGAAAGTTATGCACTTCCTTTGGAGTACGCAGCAAACTCATGACGACTATGATCTTGATCTTTTTAGGGTTAGTTGCGATCCCTACTAAACTGACCACATGACCTAACAATAGTCCATAAGGTATCCCAAAGACGCACTTCTGTGGGTTAAGAGCTATGCAAAATTGTTTGCAATTATCAAAACACTTCTGCAAAATAATCAGTTGCCTTTCTCTTGTGGTGGCTCCCCTTAGGTCATCAATGAATACTTTCAATTCTTCTGGGGAGATGTCACCAAATGTCTTATCAGTTGTTCTTTGCCATGAACCATGTGCATTACATAAACCAAATGCCATCACATGGTATACAAAGGTACCGAAGAAAATAATAAATGTCATTTTCAGGTTCTCTTGCTTAGCAATCACCATTTGGTTATACCCCACAAAGAAATCCATGAACGAGTATATTTCCCTACCCGCTAATTGATCCAAAATTTGGTCAATAAAGGGCAACGGGTAGTAGTTCTTGACTGTTTTCTTATTTAGCTCTCTAAAATCCACACAAAGCTAGATTTGATTGTTCTTCTTCTTTCTAATCACAACTGGTAAACACCATTCAATATGCTGAATATGGAAGATCAAACCCGCTTTTTGCAACTTCTGTAGCTCCTCAAACATCCCGTCCCTTAGTTCAAAAGGCATGTGCCTTACTTTTTGATGTACAGGACATATACCTTCCTTTACAAGAATAATATGCACACATGCTGGGAGGAATACCTCTAAGTTCATCATAGCTCCAAGCAAAGATGTCATGGAGCTCTTGAATTAAGAACACATAGTCATCTCTTTCGTCCGAACCGAGCATGGAACCTAATTTGATTGGCCACAAATCATTTAGCGTACCAAGGTCTAACTCAATAACATCCGCATCTCTTATTCGATCTTGAGGCTCTATCGACTCATTAAAAGTGATTTGATAAATGTCCTCTGTAGTGGACCCTTCTTTAGAACCATCACTCGATGAGTCTCACTGCCAGATGGATCATCTATTATTTCTAGTTCAGTAGAGGATAAAGGAGCTCTCTCATTCTGAGGAGACTCAAGGTAAGCATCCACTATTACACGATTGGCACCTCTACCTATAATCACTCAACCAGTGGGTATATCGACTTGATAATCTATTCATAAAATCCATGGCCTGCCTAGCAAAACTCGATATCTAGGATGTCCTACAAACCTTATCACCCTAAAGTCCAGATAGTATTCCACACTTGCAACGATAACGTGGACTGTAGTGATGCAACCTTTTGGTTGCCTGAACTCATGATATTGAAATGGAGGATCCAGTGTCCACGATAGCATGCTCCACTAATATTCCATCCACATACGCTAGAACCCTGGGACAATGCTTTTCGGCATGATCAACCAATCTTCTCCCACTCGTGCTATGCCCAAAGTTTCTACAATATACCCAATACGCAGGATTTTGTTGAATTCCTTGCGTACTCATAGAGACATTTTAATCAATTGTAGGAGATTCATGCCTAGTTTAACTTTGCAAAGAGAACTTGCTAGATCAAAGTCGTGATAGTTAGTCAAATTTCTATTCTCTCACTAAACCATTCTCTCCTTTGGTCTTTGGACCGACTTTTGTACCTCTTTTTTAACTTTTTCCTTATTTCTTGGCAATCCTTTATCCATCTCGGGATCAACTTTACTATCAACACACCTTAGAGGTCCACCTTCCATATCAGGATTCAGAACTTGCTTTCCCCTAGCATCTTGCTCAAAGTTTCCCCTAGCATCTTGCTTAGAGTTTCCCTCGATTGGTTTTACATTTCCTTTGTCACCCTCTCTAGTATTTTGACATCTTGTTATGGCTTGTAGGTTAGAAGTTTTAGTGTCATTGACACGTACAGCCTCAATAAGATTGACTCCACTGCCATGAGGCAACTCCTCTACATTAGCATTTCCTCGTTGCAGTATTTGTCTTGGTCACTCATCTTGTTGGAGATTATTCCCTTGTGCGTGATGGTTAATTGGACTTGGTAGTTTACTCCCTTGTTGGAGAGAACTGATCTTACTCCAATAGGTAGCAACTAAGTGACCAAACTTTTCGTAAATGTCGCATTTGACATTCAAAAATTCCTAGGGAAATGTTGGCCACCACACCACTTACAGTTGAATATTGAGAGAGCATCCTCTTCAAGGCATCAACTTCCTATCAAATTTTGTTGTTTCTTAAGAAAATTCATGTCAACGACTATTTGTCTATATTGCTCAGAAATCATATTGGTATAGTGCTTCATCATGTCCTTGACTTTGCCAAGGATATTAGAGGCACTCAACTCATAGGCGTGATTGTTTGTTTGCCATCCCATCGACCTAACCACTTGATTGGGAATCGGTCACTGACCTACTGGGACCAACATTTAGGTTTGTTGTTTGGCTTCCACCATTCAATGAGCCAATCTGACTAGCCATAGGCATAGTCAGACTTGGAGGAGATGGTAACATATGGCATGATACTCCCTCTTCCATTCGCATTTGACATGGGGTTCCCTTGACTCTCATTGGTCAGTGCCAAATTATTACCATTCCAATTTATCCTTGCTGCATAAGCCATTTGCAAGCGTGACTCTCCTTCTTTTGCTTTGGTAATAGCACTATCAATGTCAGCCAAAGCCACACTACTCAGTGCTGCACCTAGATATTGAAATATAATCCATGTAGGAAATATTACAACTGTGCAACCAATGGAATGGGGATATAAGTATTAAGTTTGCAAAGAACTTGCTTTAGTTTCTTGGCATAGGCCAATACATTTTCATTTGGCTCTTGGCGTGTTACATTCAAGACACACAACCAATACTGTCCACCCCTCTCAGGAGCAAACTCTCTATGGAAGGCTGTGAAAAATTAGTTAATGCTAGTTATGGTTCTAGTCTCTAGACCGTGATACCATACTGCTACCCTTCCTTTTAATGTCAGATTGAAGAACATCATTAAGTGTCCTTCATCTTGGATTCGATAGTTGAACATAAGCATTTGAAACTCCTTAATATGGAGCTCTCCATCTTCTTCTGTAGCCCATGGAAGATGGGCAAAGGTGCTCCTAATACTGCCGGTAAATATAGTGTCCCTGTTGGAATTACGATGGGTTGTGCCATGGCTACAACCGGATTAACAATAGGAGTTTGTGTAGGTAAAACTACATCCCCACTCAAAGTGGGTTGATTGACTAGAAGAAGGGAAGTATTAAAACTTTCTCTTGCACTCAACGGGCTACTTATGATACTTGGGTTATTAGAACCACTGCCACTTATGCATAGCGGGCTACTCCTTTGAGGAGAATAATGCCTTAGAATCTCCAATCACCGTCTAGCCCTCTCAGCACGTTCCTCTTTTTGTATTTCGGCTTGACGATTCTTGTAAGAGGACATAAACCAACTATTTGGTCCCTAGAAAGCCTAGATTCGGAACTACCACTTATTGGCAGCTCCCGACAAATGCACCACTGATGAGACCTAAAATGGGCCGGCACTGGCCATGCCAATAGCCAGACCTCATACACATAACAGACAATCCCACCACACGGCCTCGCAGCCAGGAGCGTCTAAGACTCACTCTACACTAAATGCTAATGTCGATTCTACATTTGTATTAAGTCATAGTCCAACGTTTAACATCCCTTCTCCTCAAAGGGATATCCCATAACATATAGACATAATACCTCATAGCACAAACATAGGGATGCACCTCTTGATTGACTGTCGTGGCTCCATTGTGACTCTCCTATACCTTGGGGATTGGCCCCAAGATGTGTCGCTCCAACATAAAGTACACATGATACAAGCTCCACTCTTCCATTTTGAACGTATTCCAGGGTATACCATGTGTCCTTACCAAACAATTCTGAAAACTGATCGACTAGCCTATAGATTAGGTCGTCTCTCATGCTCAAGCGTAGGTCATCATAACAGAAAACATGTGTTATGCATCCAGTTCTTCATATTCCGATACCATGGCTGATATACATATGCAAAAGTGGATGATCCTAATGTGCTAAAACACAATTTTCAATCAACGTGTCGTGCACAACTTTCCAATGCTCATTTACTAACTCATTGCGGCAATGTAAGGTTAGCAGTAAGACAATGCTCATGCTACTATCCCCTTAATTAAAATACAACGAACCCTATATCATGCTATGCATCAACAAAATCAGCAATTATCAGTACCCAAATCGCATCATTCAAACACCCCAACCCCTACTTTTAGGTAGTTCTTCTGTTGCATAGGTTTAGGGGTTCATGTTGTCATGTTTTGATATATGAAAAGCAATAAATCACGAACTTTGACAAAGACATAGGGAAAACTTAGTCTAAACGTCATGCTCCACCACCACCATACATTCACAAACACATTATATTTTTTCTTATTTTTATGAAACGTATTCCTATGTTTTCCTTATTTTTCCTTATTTTTATGCTTTTATTTGTCAATAATCACTATTATTTTTTGATTTTTTCATGCCAACCATTTCAACATACTAAAATGCAATTTTATTTTTCATTTTTCCCCATAGGAACACATTTCACCCACTCAAAATGACAAAACCACCACTTTACCCTTAAAAACCACATTTTGGGTTTTGTGGGATTTAAATAGCTCTTGTAAATCATTATGAAATCGGAATTTTCTGATAAATAACAATTAAACATAATTCAACCAGCACTCAAATAAATTTTCATCACATAAGAACATAATTTCCATTATAAAATGTTAAAAAAGCTTCATATCCTTCATAAAAAATAGTCATACCGTATTTCTACGAAACTTGAAATGCATTGAATGACTGTGTGACCAGCGGACAGAGCCTCCATAGCTCTCAATTCCATGTTGCACATCAATATTCAGCATCTTTATTAATCTCCATCATCATTTGCTTCAATCTCCTCCCCGATTCTTCTTTCAAGATAATGCGTATGAACAGCCCACAGAGGGGAGAGAGAGGGAGGAGAGAGAAAGACTGATTTCTACTCTCAGTAACTGGGCAACCATTGGACGAGTAGAGGACAGTGATGGAGAGCAAATATGTCAAGCATCGGGCTGATTTGATCAAATAGTATGGTTGCATAGAGGTGGAAGATGGCCTATAGGCCCCCTCTCCATCAAAATTCGTCATCGTGCAGAAGAATATGTTTTTTTTCTCATGCTATGGCAAAAAAATCCCCCCCCCCCACCCCCCGGCCTCCAATCATCAAATTTAGGGGGTGGGAGACCGCAAGGGTCACCCCCCTTGACGCCCAAGTCCTTTTACACTTGATTTTGTTTTGGCCTTGGCCTTCGGGCACTCTTGTCTCGCATTCGGCCTCGAAATCGACTTTTAAAAAAATTTAGCCATCCATCTCAAGGTCCCGCGCTGCTTGGATTTTTTTTTAGGTCCATTTTGACATCCTGAGAAATTATGAAAATTTCCCAACCATCACTCGATGGGTCTTTAAAGCACTTTTGGCACCCGTCGGCTGCTTACTACTTAAAATCAACTCGATTGCCTATGCCGCCTTCGACAAAGTCTAATTTTCCCTTTGTTAAAATACTAAGAATGCGTGCTATGGAGGATCCTTGATGAGCAAATAGACAATCATAATGAGGTAGAAGCATTGATAAAGAAGAACAAATAATATTATCCAAGCATAATGCAAGTACAATTGACTAAAAAAAATAACTGATTGAATGAGTGTGGGGATGAGTGCATTTTATAGGCTTACAATAGGTGGTATTGGTAGGTGGAGATAGGTGGAAAGGGACCATGGTATTCAACAACCATGATTTTAATAAACCATACATACATGACCTAGTCTAAGGCTTTATTTGTTTTATGTTTCTTTGCCTTGTTTGTCCCATACAAAGATGCTATGGTGGATGTGATTGTGCATTTCTCAACACCCCTCCTCAATCACAACCGGAAAAGACACTGAGTATACAGAGGCTGTCGTGTGTAAAACCTTGCTAAGTGTAGACATGGATGAAATAAAAAACAACCATACAAAGCTGGAGGCTATTGCAAGGCCTCACTAAGTGCTATAGTGTGTAGAGGCTACATGAGGAGTTTAGGAGCTTATGATGGGAACATAGGGCAAGTCCACATGTTAAACTTTAAAAAAGTCTATCATTAGAAAATGAGCTACAAAAGTGGGACTGGTGAGTCCTATCCTTTTGTTCTTGGGGTTCTTCTTCTCCTTCTTCTTCAATGTTGTCTTCATCTTCTTTGACTGTAGCAAGATATGTTCTTTGAGATTTTTTCTTAGCATAGCAAAATTTCTCAACATGCCCAAATTTCTTACAAAAGTCACATACTACGCTCTTCTTCCCTTTCACATAGAGGAGTTGTTGGTCTCCTCTTGAGATTCTTGTTTCTGCTTTGCTCTTAATCTTCTTTTCCTCTTCTAGGAGAGAGGCTTTGATGTCTAGAAGTTTCGGTTTTGGCATGTTGATTAATGATATAGACACATTATCAAACTCAGGTTGAAGAATTTTGATAAGCACTCCAATGCAAATGTCTTCATCCATCTTCAAGTTGATTCCTGAAGTTGTGTCAACAAGCTTTCCATATAATTCAAATGAGTTGCAAGTGAGGTATTACTTTGCATGTCGATCCTAAAAAATAGAATTAGTAAACCATACTTTAAGGATTTGGAATGAGCTCCAAATAAGGTTTCTAATTGATCCCATGTCGCGTAAGAGGTTTCACAATCATCAACATGATGAATGTAGCTCTCATCAAGTTCAATCTTGATAATAGCTTGAGCCTTATCATCATTTTTATCCCATACGATTGAAAGTGCAACTTCCCTTGGTTTCTTCTCTTGACCACTTGTGATTGACCACAAGCCTTTCTTCATTAGGATCAGTTTGATCCTAGTTTGCCATGTATGGAATCTAATTCCATTGAATCGGGATGTCGGTGAGTCCTTACTCATTTTGAGATTGCAAGATTAGCAACAAATCAACTCCAAACAATTCAAATTTTAGTTGAGCATAAGTGTTAAGAAGCACTAGGTGATTAGTACCAAGTGATGCTAGATGATTTGGTGACTATAATGCCCTTGTTGGAATCTTCAAGATCTTGCAAATGTGAGTCTTCACCTCCTTGATTTGATGCTAGAGTTGCAAAAAATAAAAGTTTTGATCAGAGGCAAAGTTGATTATGTTAAATGACATAAGTGCTAAAAGCACTAGATGGGTGTCAATGGACACTATTGCTTGACATGCTTGATAATCTTGTCAAGATCTCCCCTCCTTGCTGATAAATAATTTGAATGCTTGCTGAAGACCGAGTGTTGGAGTAGATTAGAGAGTCAATGACTTGATTTGAGCCACAAAAGTGAGAGAAGGAAATGAAGCAAGAGCTTGAAGCTTGATAGCTATGGCTGCCCTCTTTAAGGTTTTGATAGGTGACTAGTTTTTTTCTTATTGCAGCATGTAGACTCGATCATTTTACAAACCCTATGAGCTGGAGATAGAGTGGTTGTGTCGCTTCAATTTCCCTATGGTTGTGGGAAACATCGATGCACGTCCAGGTAGAATCAATGGTACGAACTGTAGATGTTGCAAACTAGACACAGCGATCTGTTTTGCAAGCGCAATGCTGGAGCAGAGTGGCAGCAATGTTTGAAGTGATAGGGAGGAGCGGCTAGAGTCAAGGAAGGTTTGCCTAGTAGGAAGCACAAGATAAAATGGCCTAGATTGGGAGCTTCAAGTCCTCCACTGAAGGTGGGTAGCTATGGAGGTAGGTGAGAGATTTAAAGAAATGTGGAGGGAGCCAAAAATTCAAACTGGGATGACTTAATTAGTGGCCTGATGACTCACTGACTTAAAACCCGCTCTAATACCATGTAAAGGATCATTGATGAGCAAATATACAATCATAATGAGGTAGAAGCATTGATAAAGAAGAACAACAAATATCATCCAAGCATAATGCAAGTACAACTAACTTAAAAAAATATGTGATTGAATGAGTGTGGGGATGAGTGCCTTTTATAGGCTTACAGTAGGTGGTATTGGTAGGTAGAGATAGGTGGAAAGGGACCATGGTATTCAACAACCATGGTTTTAATAAACTGTGCATACATGACTGTCTAAGGCTTTATTTGTTATATGTTTTTTTGCCTTGTTTATCCCATACAAAGATGCTATGGTGGATGTGATTACACATTTCTCAACACCCTTGAAATTCGTATTTTTTGGAAATTTTGAGCATGTTTCTCGGGAAAAATCCACCACTCACCTAGCATTATTAGCAAGCAGATATCAGATGTAATCGTTGAGGGTACACAAAAGCCACTAGTACCTAAGGATCCTTTGATTTCCCAAGAGGATAACGAGCATCATAGGCGCAACATTTCTCATGGTAAGGTTGATTGCTCATTAAAGCAAATGGTAGAATCATCTAACAACCACGAGAATATCTTCCAGTGAGTGCCAAGTCCACCTAGGAGTCCCAAATCTCCTACACCCTTTTTCCCTAAATGGACACAAGAGGCACAATAGCAGTTGTCAAGTGTAGCTGCTCAAGCCCAATATCTATCTTCATCTAAGCTTCCTAATTTCCAAGAGGTGGGACATGACACCACCCTTAGCTCTCAGTCTAAGGATATGACTGTGCAATCCATTGTAACTAGCTCAACGACCTACAGAAGTGAATGCGCAAAGGGAAACAAAAGACACGGCCACTTTTGACCTGCTTAAGGACTTAACACTGTAGTCTACCAATAGTGGCCAGTCCATTGACCTAGCCGCTACTACTTCCAATCAAGAATCACAGTAGTCCAGCCTTTGGTTGTGACAATGCCCCTTGTGGAATGTGTCCTTAACAAATCACATGCAAAAGAGGTGTCACAACCAACATCCTTGACACCTCCAACAATTCCAAAGCACCTAAAACCTAGACTTGAGGAGAAATCTCTTAAATATTTGGCCAAGGAGATGGCACATTTGACCAATGAACCAGAGATGAAGTGCCTGATGAAGCTTGATCACAAGCTGACAGCCATCACACGTGCGTACGTCCATGTGGACATGGGAAGGCCAACACCAGAGCACATGAAGCTCATAGCCAAACCCCTGGCTTGGGGTGAGCAACAACATTTTTGCTCTTGCTATGAAGCTATTGCTGAGGAAGTCATAAAGGACATCCCAAATGCCACAGCTAGAGAATTGTGCTTGATACCCTCACTCTATATTACCCAATGTGAGACAAACAAGGAATATCTTGAAGTAATCAAATGAAAAGGGAAAGGACAAGGCAATTTTTTGCTAAAATGGTACTCCAATCAAAGTTTGCCAGCAAAAATTGGGCACCGAGTAATGACACTTGTTGAGCAAAGAAAGGCCCTTTGGACATCAATACATATCCCACGTACATTGCTCCAACCTCATTATGAGTGTTGGCAGTGGTCCATGAGGTCCAGCTTTCTACCACTGTCCAAAAACATCCCTTGTACGATAAACTGCTTCTAGAAGAAGATCTATACATGGCTAGCAGGCTAGGAGTAGGGAGCATGGTTCTTGATGCTAGCGCATATGTCTTTTGCCTCACTCAAGACCCTGCAATCCTAGATCTCTATGCTTCCCATCAATACAACCTTGACTTATTTAGCTGGTTTCATCCAAGCTTACCTGACAAGAATCCTAGACTATCTCTTGGTTCTACATTAGAGTCACCCTAACCTCCTGAGCAAGAGAAAAACAGCTCACACAAAACACCTGCATTGATAAGAAGCAATGGAGGCATGTTCCAATGGGTAAGGACACGATTCTAGAGCAAATGACCAACCAAGAGAAATTGCCAATGCATTCGGATGAGGGGCTAAATGAAAGAGAATTAGCTTAAAAGCTAGACTCTCCAAGGGAAAAGGTAGTCGTACCCTCACAACCTAGTAAGGCTGCTCAGCAGGCCACAGCTATGTCCCATGAGGACACACTAGAGAAAGATAAATATAAGGCCCAACCAAGCACATCAACAACTCTAATTCAGGGTCCAGAGTCTTTAAGGGATACACCTCCATTTCCCAAGAAAAAGAGGAGAAAACAATGAAATAAATGACAGTTACAAGTGGTTGTGGACACCAAGAAGATTGAAACCAATAGCACTAAAGAGCTTGGGAATAAAGCATCAAGTCCACTCACTAAGGAACCCATTGGCATCTCTCCTAACAGTGGTGAAAACTTAGACACATCCATGTGTTCTGATAAATCAAAGCAACCATTACCATCAACGGTTGCTTGCAACACTCAATCCACCAACAACAACAAAACCTGCATTGACCGATCAAGATTGGATACAACACTGTCACAACAAGTTGACAAAAGTATACCAGTCACATCCAAGGAGAACCATGACACAATATTAGGAAAGTCTCAGGAGAAAGATCAAAACCCCAATGACATAAGCAATCCTAGCGTTGACCAATCTTGCTCATCTAGGCCTAAGCCCCCAGCCATGCTAAAGCCAAGGGAAACTCCAAGAACTTTGCATGATATAGCAATCAAACAAGCTCTCATTAAACATAGAAGTGTCACAGAATGCTTAACTGACTTGGATGCTTAACTCAAATTACTCGCACGTGTCTAGGTTCTCGTAGACATGGGTACATTCCCTAAGGAGCAGCTTGAGGAATACTTGCCATATCCTCTATCCTGGGAAGAGCAGGAATATCTTAACCACTATGACAAGCTCCTACATGAACACATGCAACTCATCTCCGATGAGGAGGCTGACAAACTACGTCTAACTGTGACATTCAACGAAGTGCTTTGCCAACCAAATCTCTTAGAGATAGAGTAACTAAAGCAACAATCAAAGGGTCCAAGCCAATTTGAAAATGGTTGGTTTGAAAACTGTGCTACAATGGCGGGTTGAGTCTCAAAGAGACCCAACCTATGTGGCACCAACTTCCTTTCGAATAATTACTACCGTTCGGGGTATGGACTTAGCTGGAACTAGCCAAGAGAACTCTCTGGTTGATAAGATTCTCACTGAGGAGGAGCTACATGTTGCGAGTAGACTCGAACAAGGTACCATGCTACTCGACATTGCAAAATATTTTTTGTTATTGACCAAGATGCTGCAAGTACTGGATGTGTGTGCCACACTCTAGTACAATCCTCAGTTCTACAATTGGTTTTTATCCTCATAAAGTGACATGGATTCATAAATGTGTACATAAATAAACAATGAGTTTTATGATTGTGTATAAATAATACCAACACACACAAGCAATGATAGTCAAGCGCAAGAAGAAAATTTTGGGTTTGACAGGTTGAACTCCTCAGATCCTCCTCTCACCACGCAACTAGAAGTCATGTGACCATTTTTGCCTCTAGGTGGAGGGCATGCAACCCCCATTGCCACCATTGGAATCCCTGGCTAGCACATATGAGGGTGCAGACAGGGCACCATCCCCTCCTATAGGATTTCCACCTTTCTTCAGTTGATTCTTTTGGGGACGCATCCCATCACAACCAATCCACACAACTTTGCAGGAGTGAAGATCGTTGGGGCCGTCCCTCTATAGCCACTAAAGCATGCCTCGCCTCACCCCTCCTCATCATATGCTCATGTTAACGTGTTGTGTAATCTCTCTCATGCCAATTGCTCTGTCCTCCCTAAGGTCTAACCCTTGAATTACCTTTTGCACACTCTTAAATAGTCACCAATCATGGAGAACCCCATGCTGCTAGCTTGCAAGGAATCTCTCCTCTGCAGAGCAGAAGGGGGCACGTGGTGCAAGCTCCACTTCCAGAATGCTATGTGGCCACCCTAAAGTGGTATTTTCCAAGACGCGGCCCAAAGCAGCACTGCCCACGATGGCCCAAGCCTAAACCAAGAAAAGAAAGGTTCAAAGGAATGCCCAAAGGGTAGCAAACCCTGACATGTAGACTTTCCCTAGAAGCTTGGGCATTGATGCTTGAAAGAGGAAAAAGAAGAAAAAATCAAGAATGAAATTACTGTAATGTTCTAGAGCATTCTTGATACGGCAGTGGCCAAGGACTACACCATTTGGGTTCTAGTCGATGTCTCCCCTGCCTTTCCTAATAGGAGCTTACCATTAGCAATGCCCCAATCGTCTGGCCACCCGAACTCATCCCGCCTCGTACAAATAGAATAGCCCCTATTGTGTATAGGATGCTTACCAAGTGCTATCTTGCCATGACTTTTTGTCTTTAGGTGGTTAAAGGAGACAAGTTTCCCAACTGTACAAACTTTCCTTATCTACTTCTAATACATTTTGTGTCTTTAACAAAAAAGATAATCAAGCGCAAGTGATATGCATCGAAGTCAACACCATTGAATTCAGATATGTGATGTCTCTTTGTGTTGCACTTGTTCATTATAGTTGAAACATATGACTTTCATGTACTCTCACGAGTTGTTAAGTGGATACAGGAAAACAAAGGTCTTAGTACGAAAGCGTTCAAATGTCCAAGTTACCACAAGACCACCAACCTCACAAAGAGCCATGATGGAAGCCTCATTGTTGGAAGAGAAAATCACCCTTGTAGAATGCCCACATTGCACTTGAGCACGGCCCAAAGCATATTCATTGGCTACTCTCTCTTTCTTGGCCAAACTCCACATTTGGCTCACTGCAGTTGCTTCCTCAATTGTACCGATAGCTCACATGGTACAAAGAGGTTTGCAAAATCTCAAGTGTATCTCCCCATCTCAACAACTGTTCTTGCCCTTGATGGGCCCTGAACAATTCTTTTTCACACTCCATCTTAGTAGTACCATTGCAATCAATAGTGGTAAGCAAGGCACAAAAGACCATAGAAAGTACACCTACTCTTCGAACACTTCAAATAGCCACCAGCTACTACCAAAAACTAAGGTGTCAATGAGCTCAATTATGCTACATCATGTTGTCAAAATCACAAATGATGTCTCAAGAACCCTTCGTGTGTACTCCTCAACATCAACAATTTTTTTAACCCATTGAACCCTTGCTTCATCCACATACTACTACGAGGAACCAGACTAGTAGTCTTTTAACTACGTAATATCTAAGTATGCACGGGCACTCACATAATATCTGAACCCCAATCCATACACAGTTTGGGTTCTCAAGTGTAGGAAATTATTCTCAGCCTATTGACCTATCTCCCAAACTAATCAAACTACGTCTTGTGCACACAATAAGAAGACTAGCACTAACCCCTAGGGAGAGACCATATGAGAGGTTTTCAATTACATGTATTGACAAATCCAATGAAAGTACCGTCAGCTCTTTATCAACTCTCAACTCTAAACTCTTGTCCTTTATCATCATGCAAGTCCATCAAAGAATTGTCATGGACAGAATCTCTAAAAAACAACACCTGTGCTAGCCATCAGTGCAATTCCCAGAAGAACAACCCTATCACCAACTCTAACAACCCTACCACTAGCCACCCAAGCCAACAACGTGCCTCCAAAAACCTTCATCCGCACTACCACCAACACCCCTTCAAGGCAAATCGCAAAGGTCCCTCCCACCCATGTCTTCAGTGCATGCCAAAGCCTGCTACCTACGATGGTGAGTGCCATGGGACTGACACTCGTCTAGGAGGGGGGTAATGTTAACCCTCAAACAAACATGGTGGAAAATCCAAAAAATCTAAAGTAGAAGACAAGGCTAAGGCAAAAGTGAAATGGAAAACGAAGGCATGCCAAGGAAGAATCTGGAAACACTAGAAGTGCAAAATAGTCCTAAATCAAGGAGAAAGGTGCACAAGAAAACTCACAAGTCAATACTTTTGTAAAAGAGCACAAGGCACACCATGATTTATTTTAAGAGTGCTCTCACCCATGCAAATTGTAAAGGTAGAATTGTAAAGGTAGATGGGTGGTGGAAAGGAAGCTAGGAAGATAGAAGGACAATGAAAAAAAGGGCCTAGCCGACCATGTAAAAAAGGGGATAAGGGGATGACCGCCCAAAAGGGATTTAGGGTTTTGTTTATAAAGTTGAAAAGTGAATGAGAAGCTCATTCTTGTGTGTGGCCAAAAGTAGCTCTCTTATTATTATTATTATTATTATTATTATTATTATTGTTCTTGCTTGCTTGAGCTTGTGCTTGAGAGAGGGAGTGTGAGAGTGTGTGAGGGTGAGGGACCTGGTGGAGAAGCTCTCCATCTTCTCTTCTCTTCTCTTCTCTTCTCTTCTCTTCTCTTCTCTTCTCTTGCTCGCAGCAATAGAGCTTGGAGTGTGGAGCTTGAGGATGGAGCTCGCTTGAAGCTTGCACTTGGATCATGGAGCTACCGGAGTGCTTGGGAGAGGAGGCAACTCGATCGGGCATGGAGGTAAGCTCACTACACTCATAGAGATGGATAGTGCATTGGCTATGTGAGAGGTAGCCATTAGTGCTTAGTGTGGAATTCTTGAACAATAAGCGATCCGTGTGTCTTGACAATTGATCACCTCTACACATGAATTTTTTTGACCATTGGATAAGCATCAATGTGCAATAAATTTCCCTCTTGTTCCTCTTCTTATTCAACTTCCACATCTTGAGTGATTACCATATTGATTTTAGAATTCTTGGCTTTGCACTTCAGCTTATGGAATTGGAACCACTTCTCCCCACATTTGAAACATAATCCTTTGGCATGCATTTTCCTAAGATTATTGTGAGGAAGAAAGTTGTTGTTAGAATTATTTTGGGGAAGTTTAGAAGCACTTTTAGCCCTTAAAATTTTGCCTCTTGTCTTAGCTACATTTTTGAAATTTTGCCCCTATTTTTTTGCATAGTTTTCACCTTTTTTTAAAGGCATAAATAGTAGGAAAATTTGGCATTTTCTTGTTATAACTATTATGACTATTATAACCCCTATTTTATTGCTTAAAAGTCTCTCTTGACTGGCTAAGAAGTTGCCCATATTTTGTAGAATGATTGGAAAAGTTATTACTCAAACTCCTTTGTTGCTATCTAGAAAATTTTTACATCTCTAATGTACTTTAAAGAATATCTATCAGCCAATTGTTTGGCCTCACGTAAGGTTTTTGGTTGTTGAGCTCCCACTTTCGATGATAGGGTAGGGCCAAGGTCAAAAATATATTTATTCATCTTAGCAAAATCTGAAACGCCTTCAATGTACATGGAGAGATTCAAGTAGGTGTTTGAGTAGTCTCTAAAACCGACATCTCTCTTTGAGCACACATGCATACCATCTTCTTTGAAGCCTTTTGTTTTCCAAAGGGGAACAAAAACATCAATCATTGCTTGCTTGAACTCCTCCCAAGTGAGAACGTCTTGCCTAATCTTGTGCATGTATCACCACCAATGATGGGCATAACCTTCAAGAAACACCATATTGGAGAATATGGGAATTTCCCATAAGCTTGGGACATGTGGTCAAATCTTTGGATTTGTCATAACTTGAACACTATAACTCCAAATCGAGCGTTGTATAGCTCAATAGATTCCATTTTTCAAGTTCTTTCCAATGATAGGTCACATCATACAGTTTTGAGAAACTTATGGGCATGTTATCCGGGTGCCATTTTTTTAGTATTGAAAAAATGGGAATTGGGAGATTCCCAAACTCACTAATATTGTGTTAAGATGAAGAGCCACAAAATAAATCTTGGCTTCTTCACTTTGAGGATAAAGGGTGAAGTACAATTCAAGCTTGTTAATCCATTCCTCCTATTTCGAAGGTAAAACATTATCCCCTTTAAAATTAGTAATGTCAATCTCTTCCTTAAACTCCTTTTTATTTTAAGATGGTTGTCCATAAGAATGTTGGTTCCATGAATCTTTATTCCAAGAGTATTGCCTAATAGTAGGTTGCCCAAAACTATGAGATGAGGATTGATCATTTGAAACTTGCTCATTATTTGAGAGATCATGGGCTGATCTTCTCCCATCGTTCCTTCCACCTTCATGAACTTGACTGTCAACTACATTTCTTTTTGCACATTAGAGGACTAATGGTAAAAATACCTATAGAAGGGGTCACATCCATGATAATCGTCATCCCATCGATTGTTATCTTGTTCTTCTTCATGTCTAAGACCATCTTTTGGGCTACTAAACTAAGGCCTTATGGTATGATCGCCATGAATTTGTGAAGAGTCGTAGTTATCCCTCACCCTTGATGGTTAAACTCTTTCAAAAGTATGCATAACTAGCTAAGAACTTTCTTTGTTTGGATACGATAAATTTTCAATAAGAGGGGTTGCATGTGGATCTTTAATAGGTTGAGGTTTCCTTTGTGGCTTTCTACCAATTTCTTTTATGGCTAAAATGAATTCTTGAAATAAATATTTGTTGCTTTGCTATTGCAAATCAGTGATACCCTTATTTACTTGTGCCATGCCTTGCAACAAACCTTGATTCATATGTATTAACCCTTCATTAAATATCTCAACCTCGTGGAAATACCATCATTTATATGTCCCAGCTCTTTAGATAGTAACAAGTAATCATTTACTACATGTACTTCATGTGCATCCTCCATTTCTTGATATGTGTTGTAAGCAACTCCAATGCTTAAGTCTTCATCTATTTGATCAAAATTATTGGCTTCATTTGTGTAATTTCAATCCTCTCAAAAAAATTTGACACCCTCATTCATTGCTTCTATAATAGGGTCTTCCTTCTTATTCTTGGCCATTAGAAACAATGCTATAGTAGTAGACTATTTGTCAATAAATCCCTTGTTTCTCTCAAACTATAGATCCAACATCGATGCGTAATAGCTCAATAGAAATATTATTATATAGAATATAGCATGTTTGAAAATATTTCAATTGGTTTGAAGATTTTAGGTGTAACAATGACAAACCCTGTCACTCTATATGCTATTTGGGCGCTATCTCAGCGTACCTACTATCAGAAAACTAGCAATAACTTGAGCCCCTGATATCAGATCGATAAAATTTTTAATTCAAATTGAGACTTAGGATCCTCTCTTTGTAATGAGCTATCAAGTTCTCAATATGGATTAGTAAAGATTTTTTTTGTAATAGGATTTTAGTGCTAAACAAAAGTTTACTACACCCTATCCACAACTTGTAAGTGCCCTATTTGACCATGTGGGAGTTCCTTGTGTAAGAATAACCCATGTAAACCCTTGTAACAACTCAGATAGGCTTATGGAATACCTGTAGGGCTCAAGAATTAATTGTCAAATGGTGGATACTTGTTGTATAAACATGTGAAACTGTGACCACCTATAGGTATGCAGAGAATATGAGATGCCATGCACCTCTTCCAATATTGTTTCTATGGAGCTTCAACCATCTATAGCTCTCTAAACAGGGCCGATAACTATTGTACTACTATCAATATCTGTCAATGGGCATGTACCTGCACCTAAATTTGAAAATTGCATGCACTTCAAGACTTGAAGGGTGTGTAAAGCTCCTTCTCAAGCCAAGTTGTGCACCCCTTCAGGGTCATAATCAGGAAGGGAGGGTCACCTCAATATTATCTTCTCGAATCACCTAGCATCTACTTTTTTCTCATAGAAATCAATATGGAAAGTACATTTGAATGGCTAATTGAACAAAGATGTCATTGTTTGAAAAATTCATTGGATTCTTTAATGAAATGCAAATGGGTATTAGGAAATGATTGAATTGAAAGGGCTAAGGATAGGACATTACCCTTTTGCAGTGACTCATTGATTTTACAAATATTCAACTTACCATTTTCATCATTATTTCAGTCCTATAACATCAATGTTCAATCATCCAATCAAATTCCAAGTTAGGTAGGCAGCCAATAGCACTATGCAATCAATTTGGCATCAATTTATGAATGGGCAGAAAAGGAAAATCATAAAGCAATTACAATCAGTCCTAAGTTGAATTCTACATGCTCTTCGATGGTGATTTTAGAGGATCTATTATGCTCAATCTCTCTTTATCAACAATAGGACTAGTTCAACAATAGAATGAAAAGATAGATTTAGCTAAAAGCAATAGGATAACCTCTTCATGTTGATGAAGGGTAGTAGATGAATCACAACCAATCAATTTTCAAAATAATCCATTATCAATGTCTCAAGATTGAAGAACATAAGGCCATCTTCAAGAAATAATTGTCCCATGATGATTGCTTCCATGTAACTTCAACTCCCAATCATAAAGATTACTCCAATGAATCAAGAGAATCCCATACTTGAGTAGAAGTCCAGAATGATTAGTTAGAGAAGGTCCTTTAAGCCTTGAAGAATCCAATTCTTGACAGAACCAAGAATTTCAAGAATTTTCATACATTTCCATGTTCAAGAAAATAAAATTTGCATCAGCCTTGACGGAATGCTTCAATGTAAGCCAATCCTTGATGGAGTAGCTTCAATCTAACCTTCCCTGGGTTGTAGACAAAAAAGCTCCATGGTTTGAAGCTTCAAATAAATAAATTTCATGAAAATTAATATAGCTACCCTATTTTGCCTCAATTTGAAATGGAGAAAATGCTTCAAATAAGTAAAATTTCATGAAAATTGATATAGCTACCCTATTTTGCCCCAATTTGAAATGGAGAAAATGCTTCCAATCTTACTTTAAAGCTTTAATGTATGCCTAATATCAGTTGTAAATGCTTGCCTTTCACTTCTTGAAACTAAAAGGCACCAAGATTGACTAAAATCTTCAAGAAATCTATAAAATTTTCATGTTATCCAAGTTCTTCCATAGCTAGGGTTATGATGAAAGCTCAAAGGTTCAAGAAGAGTGGAAGATCAAGTAAGAGATGGTTAATACTCCATGTCAGGACTACATTTGATCAAGTACTTGAGGGCATAGCTTGAAGATGAATTCATGGACTGATTTGAGAGGAAAGGAGCATATTGAAAACTAACACAAACTATCCTAGAACCTCCTCCTGCATCACTTTGGGCTAGAGATGAGGCATATAGGTATTCTACAGGTTACTCAGGACCTCAACAATCATCCTCTATAGGTTACATGAAGAGTAATGGCCATGGTCAACATGTAGGAGACGAGATCCCCGTGAAAAAGCTCTCAGAAGGAAGCTTGGAAAGAGAAAAGAGAAGAATTCTTCAAAAAGTAACCACAGGTTAACTCTTCCAAACCCTCTTTAGATTCAAGTTAAGTCCAAGAACCTTCAAAATGTCCCCAAGTTGACCATGGGCCACTAAAATGACATTGAACCCACCATTATTTCTTCAAACCTTCTTCAAGATCCTGAAACTTCGTCTCAACTAATTGTTGTAGAGAACCTTAACTAGTCAGGGTTTTAATTGTGTCAAGTCCTTTGACTATTTCTTGTCCTCTAATTACTCTATGCCTAGTCTTGTAACTAGATCCACCATGAAAATGACCTTTCCATTTGATCAAAGATTAGATCTGATACCAATATAAAGAAGTTAATTCCCACAACAAATTATAGAACTAGAAATACAAGAAAATAGACTAAATTGCCAAGATACCATACCTAAGGTGGCTAGGCTAAAATCATATTACCATTAATGGTGGCTAAGAATTAGTCAGAGAGAAGCTACAGCATGGTGTTGTGATATCCCGACTTTAATTTAAAATCTTTCCAACTTCTCGCAAAAAGGACTTCAAGAGCTCTAAAATCATTAAATAGAGAAGGTCTCGAGCAAAAAGACCCGAGAATCGTAACCCGACATTTTTCTAATTGACAATGATTGTAGCCACCCATCACGGAAGTTACCACATGAACGAGAGTTATGAGCCATATTAGTCATTAGTGATCCAAATTTACTATATTTTTGGACAAAACTAGCATATTTGGGATATTTTTTATCGTAACTATTCTAAAAAGCTATGGAAACTTATAGAACAGGGTGTCATGTTAAAAACAAGTTGCTTTTTCAGTCAAGTTTTGGAGATTTATTGCAAAAATAAGGATTGGCCAAATCACGCACATCACGATCACAATTTACAAGCAACAAACAACACTTCGAATAGGGAGAAGAATAGGGAGTGATCTATCATAATTCTAAGCAGGTGTCCTGCAGTTTACCCCCCTTTTGAAGCCAATGGAACCATCAAATTTTTGGTCTAATCATTAGATTGCATCTTGAAAGCTTCAGATTGTTGATTTTTCCAAGATCCCCTCCATAAAGAACTCTTCTTCTTAGCCACAACCCTTCCTCTTTAGCTATAAATAAGAGGCATGGGAGCCATTGAGTGCAATGTGAGCAAGAGGGGAGAGGCCCTTCTCAGGAGTATATAGTAAGAGGAAGTGGGGAGAGAGAAGCATGAGCACAAGAATTCCTCATCAAGAAGACAAGGAGGATACTCTATGAGCTCTCAAATTCAATTTCTCCATCCCTTCTATCCTATTTCCACCAGTGGAATCAAGATTCTTCTCGATTTCTTGAAATTCTTGGTAATCACTTTCCCCCCCTCCCCCCTTGTCAATCAAAACTCCGTCAATCAAATTACCCCCAAGCTCCTTCGCCAAATTCCCTTTTTTGCAATCTCGTGATTAAAGACCATGGCTCCGAAAAGAAGAAAGCTACGAAGGTTGTGGAGGTAGGAAATGCCAATAATGCTACGGACACAATTACTACAAATGAAATGGCGAGTATGGGGATTATAAACGAAGCTGCGAATACCATCAACCAAGCACCCATCATGGATCTTTAGGTACTAATTTTCTTAAATAAAAATAGCTAGCAAGTCTTTATCCCATGAATAGGCAACAACAGTTGCATGAGAAAAATTAGATTTTATTTGATTCATGCATATAATTTCTTTGAGGAATTCTTAATTGTGAATTCCAAGGGGTAACTTGGATCTGTACAAGAAGAACCTAAGTGAGTACAAGGAAGGTACTATGTCCCTAAAAGATTTAATATTTCTGATTTTTTGTGTTGATCAAACAAAATCTCTGAATCAGGAACGCTAATTCTAGATATATAAGAGACCTTGAGATGCAATTGCCAAATGATATTGTTTGTAATTAAACTAATTAAGATTTTCTTTTATTACGGGTAAAGACCCACAAAAATCCAAGAGGGAGTTATCCTTAAGTATGAAATTCTTGCTTAAATTCAATCCAAAATAATCACCAAGGAAGAGGGAGTCTAGGAAGACTATTGGAAGCCATTGCCACTTATGCTGATTTGTCTCGAAGTTATTTTGCCACTTAAAGTTATTTTTCCACTTATGCTGATTTTCCTTGATGTTATTGTTTTTGGAAAGAAAATATTTGTCTTGGATATAAAATTCTTAAAAGTTTATATATAATGTATTCGAAATAAGCTATGTATTGATCATTCCTAAAATCATCAAGCTAAAAGATGGATGACTAAGTATAGATCGCCGATTGAGGCAATATTCCTGTGAACATAGAACACTAACACTGAGGCAGTGTTCTTGATGGGGCTAGAACTCCCCAAGGCCACCATGAATAAAACCTACTCCAAGGGGTTTTTCTTTTTTTGTTTTGTATTAGTGAGTTTAGACCAATCATGACGTGAAAGGTCTTGTCATAGGGAACTCTAGTCGAGAGAAGGAGATGAGGATACCAGGGGGACTCTAGTCATAAACTTCTTAGGCTCTTACGAACTCCCAACTACCCTTCAACTTCTAGACTGTGTCTGGAAGTTCCAATACTAATTGGGGAACAGAACTTGGAGAGAACAATATTTTGAATAGAAAACATTGTAAAGGTCATTATTTTTCTGAAAAAAACTATTAAAAAGGAATCGCTTTACTCTATTTTTGTGTTGTGAATTAAGGGCATATAACAAATTTGTATTCTCTTGTTGATATGCATGGTTGTAGGATGATCTAGTTACTAAAACTACAAGAAAGATGGATTACCTGATCTTCCTCATAAATATAGATTTCTAGATATCTATTCTCAGAATCCTAATTACTATGTGATAGATGTATCACAATGCCATGCCTAGATTGTGGTAGGAAAATCTTTTCCAAGAATAATATGAGCTCTCGAACTACTCAAATAATGTATTCCCTTCCTATTGACGTAAAGAATTATTTTGTCCATCTGTTTGTCTCCTTGAACTCTCTTTTGAAGTATACACCCTGCTCATTGTTCAAAAGGGCAAGTTGTCAAGATTGTGGGAGAGAATGAAGGAGTCTCACTTGTAGCTTTCTTGCTTGCACAATGGGGGAATACACACAAAGGTGGAGGCTGAAAATAGTTTTCCTCTTCTTAGTTGTGTAAGCCAAAAAGAACTCTCATACAAAGAAATAGAAGAACCCTATATATGGGTCTCAAACCAAACTCAACTAACTAAGGTGGCATACTAACTGAGCCACGAACTAGAGTAGATAAGGATAGCTGTCATCTAGCTATTATTCATGGGCGGTGTACCAACCGCATCTGCAACTGACAAGTCAGTGACATAAATGCACAACGGTCACCCTGGCATATCACGAGTGGAGCTCGATCTCTCAACACTCCCCCTCGAGCTCAATCCCAATTCCTACACACCAAGCAGGTCTCTGAACTTGCGCAACTTCTCTACGCCCAATGCCTTCGTGAATATGTCAGCTACATGATCCTCTGTGCTGACATAAACTAGATCAATAAGACCTAGTAAAACCCTCTCCCGCACATAGTGATAATGCACCTCAATGTGCTTTGTTCTAGCATGATAGACTGGGTTATTTGCCAAGTGTATACTACTCATGTTGTCACAATAAATGACAACTGGCCCATCTGTAGGCTAATGCATATCATAAAGTAGCTTATGCAACCAAGCTACCTCACATGCAGCCATTGCTGCACCCCTGTACTCAGCCTCTGTGCTCGACAAGGCAACTGTAGGCTGTTTCTTGCTGCTCCAAGTGATTGAAGCACTCCCAAAAGAGAACATATACCCACTGGTAGATCGTCTATCAGAAATACTACCAGCCCAATCAGCATCAGTGTATCCATGTAATTGTATCTGAACCCCAGTCTCATAAAATAGTCCATACTGCACTGTGGACTTCATATACCTAAGTATGTGTCTAGCCGCATCCAAATGCGATTTCCTTGGAGCCTGCATAAACTTCCTACTATGCGTCTGTACATAGTAGGGTCTTCCAGAAGTTCACCTGCATCTGCGCTCAGCTTCACATTCTGCTCCAAAGGAACTGAAATAGGCTTACACCCTATCATCCCATATTTGGACTGCATGTCCAATCCATACTGCCTCTGCAAGAGCTGTATCCCACTTGGTGATCTAATCACCTCAATGCCCAAGAAATAATGCAGCTCTCCCAAATCCTTCATCTCAAACTTTTGCTTCAATAGCATTTTCACATGAAGGATATATTCATCACTGTCACCTGTCATAATCAAATCATCAATATAAATGACAAGCAGCATAATACCTTTCTCTGTTTTTCTCATATAAAGTGAGAAATCTGCCTTGGAAATCTGAAAGCCAATAGTGACAAGATACTGTCCTATCTTGTCAGACTATGCTCTAGGTGCTTGCTTCAAGCCATATAAGGCTTTCTTCAACCTGCAAACAAACTCAGGATGAACAGCATGCACATAATCTGGTGGCTGCTCCATATAGACATCTTCTTGCAAATCACCATGCAAGAAGGCATTCTTTACATCCATCTGATGTAAAGACCATCCCTTTGATGCAGCCATAGCAATGACTGCTCTTACGGTTGCCATCCTTGCAACCGGACTGAATGTTTCTTCATAATCAATGCCATATGTTTGTGCATACCCCTTGACTACTAATCTTGCCTTGTATCTATTCACGGAACCATCTGCATTGTGTTTCACCTTATAAACCCACTTACAGCCAATTGCATTCTTACCTTTAGGCAAAGGTACCAATTCCCATGTAGCATTTGCTTCCAAGGCATCCAGTTCTTTATCCATGGCTTTCTCCCATTTTTCTTTTCCCATGGCTTGCTTAAAAGAAGTGGGTTCTAGTTCCTGTATCACTTTGACTATATATGCATAGTGAATGGCTGTAAATCCATCATATTTCAGCCTATCCATAGGATACCTAGATCTGGTAGACCTGCACAAAGTAGGTTCACTCCCAGGTGCTCTCAAAACATCCCTGGTCTTCCTTACTCTAGGTGTAACAATAGAAGGAATACCCAACTCATCATCAATGCTCTGTTCTGAGCCACTAGATTCACCATCCACATAAGAGTGACTTGCATTCACATCAAACATGGGCTGATCTACCTTCTCTTTTCCTTTTCGTGATACCTGAATACCACTATCTGCATTGCTTTGAGAAGATTCTCATGATCTCAATCTGCCTGTCCATGGCGAAGAATGTGAACCACTGCTAGAGGATGCTCCAGGTCCACTAATATTTTGTGACTGCTGCTGTGAATTCTGTGCAGCATTACTATTTTGTGCATCTACATCATCAATCACATTTACTGGTTTATATCAGCTACTCATCTCATAAAAAACAACATCTCTGCTCATTGTAAACTTACGAGTAGAAGGGTTATAACATCTATACCCTTTTTGCTGCAGAGAGTAACCAATAAAGATGCACTTCTCAGCTTTTGGATCCAACTTGGATCTCAACTCATCTGGCACATGTACATAGGCAATGCAACCAAAATTTTTCAAATGAGAAATATCTGGTTTCCTACCAGTATACCTCTCCTCTGGAGTCATCCCATGTATTGCTGCAGTGGGAGTCCTGTTATAGACTGCTGTAGCAACTGCTTCAGCCCAGTAAAAATCTAGCAAGTCTTTTTCATTGAGCATGGCACGAGATACCTCTCCAATATGCCTGTTTTTTCTTTCTGCAATTCCATTTTGCTGTGGGGTATGACTGCATGAATATTGCTGCTTTATGCCACGCTCCTGCAAGAACCTTGCAAACTCATTTGAGAGGTACTCTCCCCCTCCATTTGACCTTAGGCATTTTATTTACAGGCCTGTTTCTTTTTCAACCATAGCTTTAAGAATTTTGAAATGCCCAAAAACTTCACTTTTCTTTTTCATAAAATACACCCAAACTTTTCTGCTATAGTCATCAATAAAAGTGACAAAATAATGACAGCCTCCAAGAGATGCAGCTTTAGTAGTCCACACATCAGAGTGGATTAATTCCAATGGCTTCTTACTCTCTTGAACATGTCTAGGAAATGGTTTCCTTGCCTGTTTTCCAAACTAACAGGCTTCACATACTTATGCATTTCTGCAACCTTGAATCTAGGAAATTCTGCAACAATATTTTGGGCCTGCATTGATTTAAGTCGCTGTACATTAACATGACCAATGCATTTATGCCAGATATCAATATCTGCAACTACACCGGTCCCATGTGCAAACATTGCTGCACTCAATTCAGACATGTCTACATCCAACGTAAACATTCTGCCCTTGTTCTTTCCTTTTGCTATCAAGCGACCTTTATTTTTCATATCCTCAACAAAGCATCCATGAGGATTAAATCTGACTTGCAAGCCCTGCTCAACCATTTGACCAACAGAAACCAGATTCTTGGTGATATTCGGGACATGAAATACATCGGACAGGTATTTCTTTTTCCCATCCTGCATAGACAAGGGGATTTTTCCAATTTGCACAATAGGATGTGTAGTATCATCACCAGTCTCCACAAATCCTGGTTTTTCCATTTTCCTTGCATCCTCCATCCATTCTGCATGACCTATCATGTGGTTTGATGCACCTGAGTCAACATACCATACATCGTTGCTTTCTTCTACACTTGTCACAAAATTGTTCATGTGTTGTACCATAAACAAATGCTCATTTCTGTCATCACCCTGTCTACTAGAAGATGCATAATTTCCTTGTTGCAGTTTTCCATTCATGATGTCATTCTGCTTTTTATAGCAATCTTTAGCCATATGACCCATTTTACCACAGTAGTAGCATTCAACATTGCTATTTGCATTTTTCCCTCTTTGCCATCCACCACGGCATCTTTGGCTCCCCCTGCCTCTAGAGTTACCACGTCCTCCTCCATAGGACTGGTTTTCTTGAGTTTACTGCATACTCTGATTTCTACCACGGCCTCCAGATCGGCCTCCTCTACCTCTGCCTCTACCTCTTCCAACATTTGAGTAGAAGACAGCTTCTTTTGAAGTTCCTCCTGAAGAAGATGCACCACCATTTCTCTGCTCCTCAGAAATTAGAAGAGCAATCAACTCCTCAAAATCAAGAAATCTTTCACGGACGGAAATGGATGTTCGAAACTGTGCATAATCCTTTCCTAGACCATTCAAGGTCACTGAAACTAAATCATCATCTTCCACTGGTGACCCAATGGAAGCAAGTGCATCTGCAATCTTCTCCACCTTCATGTGGTAGTCATTGATGCTCATATTTTCTCTTTGGACATTATGCAACTCTTGCTTGAGCTGCATTTTCCTAGTTTGAGTATTTGTGCTATACATTTTTGACAAAGTATCCCATGCCTCCTTTGGCGTACTTGCATCCTGAATATGCACAATCATAGAGTCTGAAATACTGATAGATAGCCAGTACATAACTTTCTTGGCTCTCTCATGCCATGCTTTAAATGCCTGCATTTGCTGTTGATTGGGAACATCAGGAAGAAGTGGTTCTTCTTCATTTCCTGCAACAAATTCCCAATATCATTTTCCCATAAGGAAATTCGTCATTCTAAACTTCCATACTTGGAAGTTATTCTTGTCAAGCTTTTCAGTGACAATCTGTGAGAGAGAATCAGACGCCATTACAACACTGCAAAAAGTTCTGTCACTGCAAAGAACACAGCTTCAGCCTCACAAGGGCTAATCTGCAAAACTGATGAAAGTGGTATTTGACCACACAACCACTTCCTAGTGACGATTTTGCATCAACACGCAACAAGGATGATTCTGTAACTCCCAATGTCTCTGCACACAAGCATACGATGCAATTTCTACATTAACTTTTCATCGACCTGTAGAAGAGTGGTCGCACAGCATAAAACTGGGCCTTTTCCTGAGTGCGTGCAGAAAACTTCCGCCTCCAAAACAGGCCCCGAAATGGCCTCAAATCAAAAAAACAGGGTCGCCAAGAGCTAAAGCCTTGACCCACAGCATATACTGCCCTCTTGCTTCACCACAAAGGGCATCTCAACATGAGTCAATGCACTCTTGCAATTTTCGGCTGTGCTACCTGCAGAGATCTACTCCCAAAATAGAAAATGAAAGCAACACTGCTCCTCTTACCAGAACACCGCGAGCTTGTCTTTCTTTCTTGAGCTCCTTACCACGAACAAGGCTCTGATACCATGTCAAGATTGTGGGAGAGAAGGAAGGAGTCTCACTTGTAGCTTTCTTGCTTGCACAATGGGGGAATACACACAAAGGTGGAGGCTGAAAACAGTTTTCCTCTTCTTAGTTGTGTAAGCCAAAAAGAACACTCATACAAAGAAATAGAAGAACCCTATATATGGGTCTCAAACCAAACTCAACTAACTAAGGTGGAATACTAACTGAGCCACGAACTAGAGTAGATAAGGATAGCTATCATCTAGCTATTATTCATGGGCGGTGTACCAACCGCATCTGCAACTGACAAGTCGGTGACATAAATGCACAACGGTCACCCTGGCATATCACGAGTGGAGCTCGATATCTCAACACAAGTAGTACATAATTTCCCTCCTAAATTAATGAGGAAGAGTAAGCAAGTGAACTTTTTTTTCTAAATATGGTTGGAAAGAAAATTGATCATAAAATTGCATAATCTTAATAATTGAATCTCAATACTACAAAAGCCCAAGAGAAAAAATTTCTTCTCATGAAGTATAAGCTATCGGAGTTTGATGGTAAAGGAAGTGACATTTTAACTAAAGCAAAAACATGGATAGAATCTTTGGAAGACTATTTCTTTGCTGTAGGGAGTACACCCTCAAATCAAGCCATGATCACCAAACTAAAACTCTTAGGAGATGCCCATATTTGATGGAAACAATGCAAGGACCAAAGAACACCTAATGGTGCTATCACTTGGGAAAAAATTAAGGATGTGGTACGTGGGAGATATCTTGCACCCACATATTAGGCCTAGAAGATGAACGAGTTCTTCAATCTAAAGTAGATAAGCCTAAGCTTAGAAGCCTACTACTCCAAATTTTTAACACTTCTAAAATATGCACCAACAATGGATGCTTCACAGCAAGTATCCAAACTTTGCAATGGTCTAAATCCACCCTTAAATATGCATCCTGAATCAATGAGACCATCCAATTTACAAGATGCATTGATTCAAGCAGCTCCTATTTAGGAGATTGAACAAAGGCCAAGAAATGCAAAAATTTGGAACAGAAATAGTTAGAATAAGGGCAACTTCCAAGGTTATGCAAAAAGAACCCAAGGACAATATCAAACAAACAAGACGAAGAAGGCCAAATCAAATGTTGTGGGAATCTTATACCCACAAGAAGGAGCAATGAAGCTCCAAGGTGTTTTTATTGCAACAATGAACTAGGACATTTCAAGAGGTAGTGCGCCCGAAGCTTTCGTGGGCAAAGCTAAGATGCTAGGGGATAAAGATGCTACCATGATAATGATAAAGATCCCACAATGGAATCTAATATGGAAAGAGTCAAAGTACATGCCACTCTCAATAAGAAGGGTCCAAATTGCCAATTCTCAGTAATTCAAACATCAACATATTATGAAGGTAAACCCTTTTGAATTTTAATTAACTGTGGAAGTACCCACTCTTTCGTATCACCAAAATGTCCAAAAAGGCTAGGCATAAGCACTATTCTTGCACCTAGAATGCTTGTGGAGCTAGCAAATGGCAAAGAAGTCCTATCAACACAACAAACTAGCATGGGAGAATGTAGCTTGGTTGGCAATTCTTCCAAAATGAACTTTTGAATTATGAACCTCAGGGCATATGAGTGTTTGCTAGGAATGGGTTGGTTAAATCCAAATAATGCCCATATCCATTGTGGAAAGGGCCAAATCACACTCTAGAACTCAAAAGGAGAACAAGTAACCACTTAGGGAGAAGCAAGAAACCCTAAGGTTCCGGTGGCTAAAGCCTCCTGAATAGTAAAGGGATTGAAGAAAGGATTACACGTCTATCTAGTCAAACTCAACAAGACTGAGCAGGATAGTGAAGCCAAGGATTAACCATCTTAGTTTAAAGAATATGCTGATTATTTTCGAGAAAACTTGACAGAGCTCCCACCAACAAGGGAATTAGATCACAAAATTCAACTCATTCTAGGTGCTGCCCCCATCGCCAAACGGCCTTAGCGAATGTTGATTTATGGAGCCATTGAGCTGAAAGAATAACTCAAGCAGCTATTAGACTAGGGATACATTCGGACAAGTAGTTTACCACGGGGAGCCCCAGTTTTATTTCAAGAAAAATAAAAACGGAACACTCTGCCTTTGTATCGATTACCATGGATTAAACTTAGTGATAGTGAAAAAGAAATATCCAATTCCCAGGATAGATGAGTTGCTTGACTAACTCTAGGAAGCAAAGGTCTTTTAAAATATCAATCTCAGATCAACATATTATCAAATAATAATTAGGGAGGATGATATCTCTAAAACTACTTTTAACACAAGGTACAATCATTATGAGTTTATTGTGATGTCATTTGAGTTAATGAATTCTCCTACCACCTTCGACAGGTTGATGCAAGACATTTTCTGACCCTACCTTGATGACTTTGTTCTTGTCTTCTTTGATGATATCTTAACATATTCCAAGAATGAAAAAGACCATGAACCAAATCTACGAATAAATCTTGAGACAATGAGAGCCCACAAACTGTATGCTAAAAAGAAAAAATGTGCTTTCTTCAAGAAGCAAATTGAAAATCTAGGATTCATAGTATCGACAAATGGCATTTCAGTGGATCCTGCCAAGGTCCAAGATGTACAAGACTGGCCATCCCCAACAATGATCAAGGAAGTGCAAATCTTTCTAGGGCTAATGGGTTGGTATAGAGTCTTCATTAAAGACTATGCCTCAATCACCGCACCTCCCACCAACCTTCTGAAAAAGCAGGTCTCCATTACATGGACGTCCACAGAACCATCTAGCATTGAGAAGCTTAAGCAAAGTTTAGTAACCACCCCTATCGTAAGGCAACCCAACCTTAGCAAAGAATTTGAAGTCATAATTGACACACAAGCTCTCTTGCTTTGGGCTGTGTGCTTATGCAAGAAGGACATTAGTAGCCTATGCTTCAAGAAAATTAAAAATCCATGAAAGAAACTATGCCACACATGATCTAGAATTACTTGTTGTAATTCATGCCTTTAAACTATGGAGACATTACCTACTTGGTAATAGGTTTTCTCTAATTAGTGATCGTAAGCATCTAAAGTGGATTTTTACTTAGCTAGATCTCAATATGAGACAACATCGATGGATTGAGACCTTGCAAGATTTTGACTTTGAAATCAAGTGTAGACTAGGCAAGGAGAATGTGATTGCAGATGCCTTAAGCCATAAATCATTCCTTAATGCTCTAATCCCAAAAGAACCCTCTAGGGCTGGAACTCTTGCCACAATGATTTCAAGGCCCAGTAACCCTCTCTTAGAAATGGCTAAAGAAGAGATGCCAAAGGATCCAAGCTATTAGGACTTGTTAAGAGAAATTTCCGTCAAGGATTCAAATCCAAAACTCAAGACTAAGTATCAAGATTTTTCAATAATTGAGGAGCTTGCCTATTACAGGACAAGACTATGTATTCCTGCAAGTCAGGAGCTCAAAAATAAAATACTTTGGAAAGCTCACAATTCCGCACTTTTAGGTCATCTTGGTTATGCTAAGACTCTTAATATAGTCAGAAGAAGCTTCTACTAGGAAAGACTCAAGGGTGATGTACTCAAGTATGTCATTGAATGCCTAAATTGCCAATGAATTAATGCCAAGCATGTCAAGATGCCAGGAAATCTCTAACCACTTGACATCCCTCAAATAAAATGGAAGTATATCAGCATAGATTTCATAGTTATATTACCCTAGTACAAGGAGGATATAACTCCATAATGGTAATCATTGATATGCTGACAAAAGTTGCACACCTTATTCCTATAAAAACCAATTACAAGGCTTCCAATATCACCAAGCTTTTCATTAAGGAAATTTTTAGGTTACATGGATTACCCCAAAGAATCATCAACGACCATGATTCACTCTTCACCTCAAACTTTTGAAAGAGTTTGTTTAAAGCTCTAGGAACCCAACTCTGCTTCAGTTTTTCTTAGCATTCCCCAAACTGATACTCAAAAAGAGCGGGTCAACCAAGTTATTGTGGACACACCGAGGGATTATTATAATAGGGAACCCAAAATGTGGATCCCATACTTACCCTTAGTTGAATCTTCCTACAATGCATCATACCATCAAAGTAATCGAATGACCCCTTTTCACGCACTATATGGATAATGTTGAGATGACAAGCTCAACACATGCGGACATTAATGATGGAACGCCTGGTTAGATGGATCCACACGTCTACACTTAGCACGTCGATGGTCATTATGAGTCTCACATGGCCACTGACTCATTAATTATTATATTTAGGTTGTTACATCTATTTACAGTTGGCATAGTTATAGCACCAGTTGACTAGTGTAGTCGATTATGCATTATTTAACTTAGTAGGCCACTTTCCTTTATGTTGTATCTTATCTATACTTTGTGTACATTGTAAAGCGTCTGGAAGAAGAAGAAGAAACTGACAAGAAAACGTTTTTGGTCTCCATCTCTCTTCTTGTCTCTTGAGTGAGCTTCTCCTTGTTCATTCTGTGTGTGTTCGACGCAGCATCTTGAGCAAGTCCCCTCACCACGTGATTCTTGACATGGTATCAGAGTCATGCCACTGAGAGAGGCTGATTTTAAAGGCTGAAGTGAAGGAGAAGAAGCAAAGTTTGAGCAAGCAAGCCACGGGTAAGAAGCTCTCCCATCCTTCCACTCTCTCTCTTGGATACTGTGGAGGCCCTAGAAGCAGGGTCGAGTAAAAAATCTCAGATTGCTGTGAGATTTGGTGTGCAAGCACAACACTGTATATTTTGCAAATAAGGTCTTTAGGGCTTATCGCAGTTGTTTTGGGCATCTGAGGCCGTTTCAGGCCCCGTTTTAGAGCCGCAAGGTTGCGGACAATAGTTTTAGGGTATACTGTGATTTTGACTGTATTGACCGAAAGTGGGTGTACAAGTTAGAGATTGCGAGTCTGTAATTTTTGAGGTGTTCGTAGGAAGCAAACATAAGGTTTATCTGTAAACAGGTTGCAAATTACATGTACTATTGAGCAATCAGTGAAAAAGGTTGCTTGGTGTATTACTGTGCACGTGTTGTGGAAGATTGCAGAAGACTAGCTTGCTGTGCTATATCCTTGTTTGTGATAATGGCACAGAACAATGGAAATCCCATTATTGAGAAGCTTGACAAGAACAACTACCCTTCATGGAAGTTCCGTGTGACAAACTTCCTCATTGGAAAGGGCCTTTATGAGTTTGTCTCAGGTGAAGAAAAGGAGCCAGAGCTGGGTATCCCTCCGACTATAGATGAGTTAAAAGCATGGAAAGAGTGAATGCGAAAGACAAAAAGGTGATGTACTGGCTATCTGTAGTAATTGATAATACTATGCTGGGACATATCAGGAATGCAGAAACTTCACATGCAGCTTGGACGATTTTTGAGAGTATGTTTTCAGTAAACACAAAGGCACAAAAGATTCAACTCAAGCAAGAGTTGAATGCCTTGAAGAAAGGGAAAATGTCTGTCAATGAGTATGTATTGAAGGTGAGGAGCATTGCAGATGCTTTAGCAGCGATTGATGCAATGATGGATGATGATGATTTAGTTTCATCCACTCTGAGTGGCCTTAACAATGAGAAAGTATGGAAATAATTTGTTACTTCAGTATATGCATGGAAGCCATTTCCAGATTTTGATGAGCTGATCTCTCTCATGATTACTGAAGAGATCAATATGCAAGGTGATTTGTCTAAGAAATGGTGAACAGGTCCAAGCATTTTACTCGAGTTCAGGAAGGGGACATGGTAGATCCTCTTCAAGAGGCCGTGGTATAGGACGTGGTAGTGACAATCAACAAAACAGATTGGATCAGCAATTTGGCGATATGTAGGTTTCAGGAGGTCGTGGTAACTTTAGAGGCAAGGGGAGCTTTAGACGAAGAGATGGATGGCAGAACAGAGGTCCTAAGAACTCTGGTATTGTGTATAACTACTGTGGAAAAATAGGTCATATTGTAGCCCAATGTTATGCTAAGAAAGATGATATTCGCAGTGGTAAGTTGCAGCAAGGAAACTATGCATCATCTTTAGACAGAATGAAGACAAAAATGAACGTCTATTTGTTATGCAGCATATGTTGAATGTTGTTATAAGA
The DNA here is from genome assembly GCF_053477565.2 of Lygodium microphyllum. Lineage (NCBI taxonomy): Eukaryota > Viridiplantae > Streptophyta > Polypodiopsida > Schizaeales > Lygodiaceae > Lygodium > Lygodium microphyllum. The sequence goes on along the minus strand of NC_141151.1, from coordinate 141,806,875 downwards.
AAGGGAACACATGATGATGTTTGGTATGTTGATTCATGTGCATCCAATCATATGACCAGCCATACAGAATGGTTTGGAGAGATGCAAGATTTGCAAAATACAAGTTATGTGCAGACGGGTGATGATTCATGCCACCCAATTTCACACATTGGAAAAGTTCCCTTATCCTTGCATGATGGTAAGACAAAGAGTCTTTCAGATGTATTACATGTGCCATCTATTACAAAGAACTTGGTGTCTGTCGGTCAAATGGTAGAGCAAGGGCTACAAGTCAAATTTAATGCAAAGGGCTGCTTTGTAGAAGACTTCAATGACAAGTGTAGGTTGGTTGCAAAGGGAAGTAGAGTTGGACATATGTTTACTCTGGATGCTGGAATTCCTACTATGAATGCTGCTATGTATGCTAAAGGAAAAGATGTTGTTGCAGATATTGAAATTTGGCACAAATGCATTGGACATGTAAATGTACAAAGGCTGAAATTAATGCAATCCAAAGGGTTGGTTATAGTTTTGCCTACATTTAGAATTGCAGAATTTCATAAGGTATGTGAAGCATGTCAGTTTGATAAGCACGCAAGACAACTCTTTTCACATGACAGAGATGTAAGCATAAATATCCTTGATGTTATGCATACAGATATTTGGGGGCCTACACAAAATGTATCTCTTGGAGGCAGTTCATACTTTGTCACATTCATTGATGATTGCTCTAGAAAGCTGTGGGTATATTTTATGAGGAAAAGAGTGAAGCGTTTGAGCACTTTAGAACTTTCAAGGCTGCAGTTGAAAGAGAAACATGCTTGAAAGTAAAGTGCTTGAGGTCAGATGGAGGGGGAGAGTACCTCTTGAATGAGTTCAGTGATTTTCTGAGGTCTCATGGGATAAAGAGATAGTTCACATGCAGGTATATCCCACAGCAAAATGGGGTTGCAGAAAGGAAAAACAGGCATATTGCTGAAGTTGCATGCACCTTGATGGCTGAAAAGAATATGCCTAAGTATTTTTGGTCTGAGGTTGTTCATACTGCTGTTTATATTATGAACAAAACTCCCACAGCTGCAGTTCATGGTATGACTCTTGAAGAATGCTTTACTGGCAAGAAGCCTGATATATCGCACTTGAAGGTATTTGGCTGTGTTGCATACATTCATGTGCCAGATGAGCTACGGAAGAAGCTTGATCCAAAGGCAAAAAAATGTGTTTTTATTGGATACTCATTAGAGCATAAAGGATATCATTGTTATAACCCTGTCACATGTAAGTTCAGAGTGAGCAAGAATGTCATCTTTGATGAAATGAGCAGTTGGTATGCATCTAGTGGTGATGTATTGGATGATGATGATGATCATGACACTCATGTACAGGCTGAAAAGCAAGAATCATAGACTCTTAGTGTGTCAAGAATCGCGTGGTGGAGGGGGTTGCTCAAGATGCTGCGCCGAACACACACAGAATGCACAAAGAGAAGCTCACTCAAGAGACAAGAAGAGATATGGAGGCCAAAACGTTTTCTTGCTGGTTTCTTCTTCTTCTTCCACACTCTTTACAATGTACACAAAGTATAGATAAGATACAACATAAAAGGAAAGTGGCCTACTAAGTCAAACAATGCATAACCGACTACACTAGTCGATTGGCGCTATAACTATGCCAGCTGTAAATAGGTGTAACAACCTGAATATAATAAGTAATGAGTCAATGGCCATGTGAGAGTCATAATGACCACCGACGTGCTAAGTGTAGACATGTGGACCCATCTAACCAGGCGGTCCATCATCAATGTCCGCATGTGTTGAGCTTGTCATCTCAACACTCCCCCTCAAGCTCAACTGCATCTCTGCAACTCCAAGTAAGCTTCGAAACTTTTAAAGCTTCTCTGTACCCAATGCCTTCGTGAAGATGTCAGCTATCTGATCCTGTGTGCTGACATGCACCAAGTCAATCTCACCTGCTAGTACCTTCTCTCTCACAAAGTGGTAGTGTACCTCAATATGTTTTGTCCTGGCATGGAACACAGGGTTCCTAGCCAACTGTATACTGCTCATGTTGTCACAATAAATGACAACTGGACCTTCCACCTGGACATCCAAATTAGCCAATAGCTTTTGCAACCATACTACCTCACATGCTGCAACATCAGCACCTCTATACTCAGCCTCTGTACTAGACAAAGCAACTGTAGATTGCTTTTTGCTGCTCCATGCAACTGATGCACTACCAAGAGAGAACATGTCTCCGCTGGTAGATCTTCTATCAGACATACTACCAGCCCAATCTGCATCTGTGTATCCAAACACCTATACATCTGTACCTGCCTCATAGAAAAGTCCATAATCTAATGTGGACTTCACATATCTCAATATGTGTCTGACTGCATCCAAATGTGGCTTTCTAGGTACTTGCATAAACTGACTCACAAGACCAACAGCGTAGCTCAAGTCTAGCCTTGTAATGGTCATGTAGATCAAACTCCCCACTATCCTCCTGAACATAGTAGGGTCTTCTATCTCATCCCCAATATCAGCACTCAGCTTTACATTCTGCTCCAACGGGACTGAAAGTGGTTTGCATGCAGTCATACCATACTTGGACAACATATCCAAGCCATACTGTCTTTGGGACAACCATATACCATCATCACATCTGATCACCTCAATGCCAATGAAGTATCTTAGCTCACCTAAATCCTTCATCTCAAACTTCATCTTCAAACAACCCTTGACTTTAGCAATTCCACTATCACTATCACCTGTAATAATCAAGTCATCCACATAGATGACTATGATGACCAAACCTGCATCTCCCTTTCTCACATAAAGTGAGTGATCAGCATCAGAAACATAAAAGCCAATATTGACAAGATACTCTCTAATCTTGTCAGACCATGCTCTAGGTGCTTGCTTGAGCCCATAGAGTGCCTTCTTCAACCTGCACACATACGTGGGATGCTCTAAATCTTCATAACCTGCTGGCTGATCCATATACACTTCTTCCTGGAAATCACCATGCAAGAATGCATTTTTTACATCCATTTGCTGCAACCTCCAACCTTTGGCTGCTGCCAAAGCAATCACACATCTGACAGTTGCCATCCTAGCAACTGGACTGAAGGTTTCATCATAATCTATGCCATATGTTTGGGCATAGCCTTTTGCAACCAGCCTAGCTTTGTACTTGCTAATAGAACCATCTGCATTGTGCTTAATCTTATAAACCCACTTACATCCAATAGCTTTCTTTCCCTTCGGCAATGATACTAGATCCCAAGTCTTATTGGCCTCTAATGCAGCCATCTCCTCATCCATTGCTGCATCCCAATCAGCATGACCAACAGCCTCCTCAAAACATGTGGGCTCAACATCCTCAACTAGTGTCACCATATAAGCATAATGGTGAGTTGCATAACCTTCAAAACCAAATCTTTTAATAGGGTGTCTCACCCTGCTAGACATGCGTACCACTAGATCACTCAATGGAGTCTTTGCATTAATGCGTGCTCTCTGCACACCTGGAGTCCTCACTGAAGGAATGCCAAGCTCATCATCCAAGCTCTCTGAGCCACTGGAGTCTCCATCAAGAACTGCATCAATGCCTTCTGACACTTTATTCTTTCCTTTGTCTTTACCTGTAGTGCTACTAGATGCACTCGAAGATGTAGAGGTACTCCTTAGTCTCCCAGACCAAGGACTACCAGATGATGTCTCTGGTCCACTAAGAGTCCGTGATTCTTGCCTTTCAGCCTGCACATGAGTGTCATGATCATCATCAACATCTAATGCATCACCACTAGATGCATACCAACTGCTCATTTCATCAAAGATGACATCCCTGCTCACTCTGAACTTACATGTGACAGGGTTGTAACAGCGATACCCTTTCTGCTCTAAAGAGTATCCAATAAAGACACACTTTTCAGCCTTTTGATCCAGTTTCTTTCGCAACTCATCTGGCACATGAACATACGCAATGCAACCAAATACTTTCAAGTGTGAAACATCAGGCTTCTTACCTGTAAAACATTCTTCAAGGGTCATACCATGAACTGCAGCTGTGGGAGTTCTGTTCATAATATAAACATCAGTATGAACAGCCTCAGACAAAAAATGCTTAGGCATATTCTTTTCAGCCATCAAGGCACGTGCAACTTCTGCAATATGCCTGTTTTTCCTTTCTACAACCCCATTTTGCTGTGGGGTATACCTGCATGTGAACTGTCTATTTATCCCATGAGACCTCAGAAAATCACTGAACTCATTGGAGAGGTACTCTCCCCCTCCATCTGACCTCAAGCACTTTACTTTCAAGCCTGTTTCTCTTTCAACTGCAGCCTTGAAATTTCTAAAGTGCTCAAAAGCTTCACTCTTTTCCTTCATAAAATATACCCACAGCTTTCTAGAACAATCATCAATGAATGTGACAAAGTATGAACTGACTCCAAGAGATACATTTTGTGTAGGCCCCCAGATGTCTGTATGCACAACATCAAGGATATTTCTGCTTACATCTCTGTCATGTGAAAAGGGTTGTCTTGCCTGCTTACCAAACTGACATGCTTCATATACCTTCTGAAATTCTGCAACTTTAAAAGTAGGCAAACCTATAACCAACCCTTTGGACTGCATTAATTTCAGCCTTTGTACATTTGCATGTCCAATACGTTTGTGTCAAATTTCAATGTCTGCAACAACACCTTTTCCTTTGGCATACATAGCAACATTCATAGTAGGAATTCCAGCATCTAGAGTGAACATACATCCAACTCTACTTCCCTTTGCTACCAACCTGCACTTGTCATTGAAGTCTTCTACAAAGCAGCCCTTTGCATTAAATCTGACTTGCAGCCCTTGCTCTACCATTTGACCGACTGACACCAAGTTCTTTGTAATAGATGGCACATGTAATACATCTGAAAGACTCTTTGTCTTACCATCATGCAAGGACAAGGAAACTTTTCCAATGTGTGAAATTGGGTGGCATGAGTCATCACCCGTCTGCACATAACCTGCATTCTGCAAATCCTGCATCTCTCCAAACCATTCTGCATGGCTGGTCATATGATTGGATGCACCTGAATCAACATACCAAACATCTTCATATGTTCCCTTTCCTATAACAGCATTCAACATATGTTGCATAACGAACAAATGTTCATTTTTGTCTTCATTCTGTCGTGAAGACGATGCATAGTTTCCTTGCTGCAACTTACCACTGCGGATATCATCTCTCTTAGCATAACATTGGGCTGCAATATGACCTGTTTTGCCACAATAGTGGCACACAATACCAGAGTTGTTAGAACCTCTGTTCTGCCATCCACCTCTTCCTCTAAAGCTCCCCCTGCCTCTAAAGTTACCACGACCTCCTGAAACCTGCATATCGCCAAATTGCTGATTCAATCTGTTTTGTTGGTTGTCACTACCACGTCCTGTACCATGGCCTCTTGAAGAGAACGTGCCACGTCCCCTTTCTGAACTGGAGTAGAAAGCTTGGACCTGTTCACCACTTCTTTCAGATGTCTCACTCTGCATGTTGATCTCTTCAGTGATCATAAGGGAGACCAACTCATCGAAATCTGGAAATGGTTTTCTGACGTATACAGAAGTTACAAAAGACTTCCAAGCCTTTTCATTGTTAAGTCCACCCAAGGTAGACGACACCAAATCATCATCATCGGGCATTGCATCAATCGCTGCCAATGCATCTGCAATGCTTCTTACCTTTAGTGCATACTCATTGATAGACATCTTCCCTTTCTTTAATGTATTCAACTCTTGCTTGAGTTGAATCTTTCGTGCCTTTGTATTTACAGAAAACATACTTTCAAGTATGGTCCAAGCTGCATATGAATTCTCTGCATTTCTAATGTGTCCCAGCATATTATTGTCAATTACTGCAGACAACCAATACATGACCTTTTTATCCTTCGCATTCCATTCCTTCCGTGCCTTTGTCTCTTCTGCAGTTGGAGGATCACTCATCTCCGGTTCCTTTTCTTCACCTGAAACAAACTCGTAGAGGCCTTTTCCAATAAGGAAGTTCGTGACATGGAACTTCCATGAAGGGTAGTTGTTCTTGTCGAGCTTCTCAATGATAGGGCTTCCACTGTTCTCTGCCATTATCACAAAATTAATACCAACAGCAAGTAAATCTTCTGCAACCCTAGACCTGTAGTGCATTGCAATACACCAGACATCCTTTTTAACTGTCTGCTCAACAATACATGCAATCTGTAACCTTTTTGCAGATAAACCTTCTGTTTACTCACTGGTAAACACCTTTGAACTTACAGATCTGAAATCTGTAGCCTGCGCACCCACTTTCGGTCAATACAATCGAAGTCACAGCGTACCCTGAAACTGTTGTCTGCAACCTTGCGGCTCTAAAACGGGCCCTGAAACGGCCTCAGATGCCCAAAATAACTGCGGGAAAGTCCTAAAGGGCCTATCTGCAGAATACACAGTGCTCTTTGTGCACACAAAATCTCACTGCAATCCGATATTTTTGCTCTGCACTGCTTCCAGTGCCTCCACAGGCACTATCCAAGAGAAAGAGTTGAAGGATGGGAGAGCTTCTTACCCGTGGCTTACTTGCTCGAACCTTGCTTCTTCTCCTTTGCTTCAACCTTCGAAATCAGCCTCTCTCAATGGTGTAGCTCTGATACCATGTCAAGAATCGTGTGGTGGAGGGGGTTGCTCAAGATACTGCGCCGAACACACACAGAATGCACAAAGAGAAGCTCACTCAAGAGACAAGAAGAGAGATGGAGGCCAAAACGTTTTCTTGCTGGTTTCTTCTTCTTCTTCCACACTTTTTACAATGTACACAAAGTATAGATAAGATACAACATAAAAGAAAAGTGGCCTACTAAGTCAAACAATGCATAACCGACTACACTAGTCGACTGGCGCTATAACTATGCCAGCTGTAAATAGGTGTAACAACCTGAATATAATAAGTAATGAGTCAGTGGCCATGTGAGAGTCATAATGACCACCGACGTGCTAAGTGTAGACGTGTGGACCCATCTAACTAGGCAGTCCATCATCAATGTCCGCATGTGTTGAGCTTGTCATCTCAACATAGTGGACGAGAGACATCATCTGGTAGTCCTTGGTCTGGGAGACTAAGGAGTAGCTCTACATCTTCAGGTGCATCTAGTAGCACTACAGGTAAAGACAAAGGAAAGAATAAAGTGTCAGATGGCATTGATGCAGTTCTTGATAGAGACTCCAGTGGCTCAGAGAGCTTGGATGATGAGCTTGGCATTCATTCAGTGAGGACTCCAGGTGTGCAAAGAGCACACGTCAATGCAAAGACTCCATTGAGTGATCCAGTGGTACGCAGGTCTAGCAGGGTGAGATACCCTATTAACAAATTTGGTTTTGAAGGTTATGAAGCTCATCATTATGCTTATATGGTGAAAGTGATTGAGGATGTTGAGCCCACATGTTTTGAGGAGGCTGTTGGTCATGCTCATTAGGATGCAACAATGGATGAGGAGATGGCTGCATTAGAGGCCAATAAGACTTGGGATCTAGTATCATTGCCGAAGGGCAAGAAATCTATTGGATGTAATTTGTTTTATAAGATTAAGCACAATGTAAATGGTTCTATTAGTAGGTACAAAGCTAGGCTGGTTGCAAAAGGCTATGCCCAGACATATGGCATAGATTATGAAGAAACCTTCAGTCCAATTGCTAGGATGGTGACTGTCAAATGTGTGATTGCTTTGGCAGCAGCCAAAGGTTGGAGGTTGCAGCAGGTGGATGTGAAGAATGCCTTCTTGCATGGTGATTTGCAGGAAGAAGTGTATATGGATCAGCCAACAGGTTATGAATATTTAGAGCATCCCATGTATGTGTGCAGGTTGAAGAAGGCACTCTATGGGCTCAAGCAAGCACCTAGAGCATGGTCTGACAAGATCAGAGAGTATCTTGTCAATATTGGCTTTTATGTTTTTGATGATCCTGATCACTCACTTTATGTGAGAAAGGGAGATGCAGGTTTGGTCATCATAGTCATCTATGCGGATGACTTGATTATTACAGGTGATAGTGATAGTGGGATTGCTGTAGTCAAGGACTTTTTGAAGAAGAAGTTTGGGATGAAGGATTTAGGTGAGCTAAGGTACTTCCTTGGCATTGAGGTGATTAGATATGATGATGGTATATGGCTGTCCCAAAGACACTATGGCTTGGATATGTTGTCCAAGTATGGTATGACAGCATGCAAACCACTTTCAATCCCATTGGAGCAGAATGTAAAGTTGAGTGCTGATGTTGGGGATGAGATAGAAGACCCTACTATGTTCAAGAGGATAGTGGGAAGTTTGATCTACATGACCATTACAAGGCTAGACTTGAGCTACGTTGTTGGTCTTGTGAGTCAGTTTATGCAAGTACCTAGAAAGCCACATTTGGATGCAGTCAGATGCATATTGAGATATGTGAAGTCCACATTACATTATGGACTTTTCTATGAGACAGATACAGATGTACATGTGTTTGGATACACAGATATAGATTGGGCTGGTAGTAGTCTGATAGAAGATCTACTAGCAAATACATGTTCTCTCTTGGTAGTGCATCAGTTACTTGGAGCAGCAAAAAGAAATCTACAGTTGCTTTGTCGAGTACAGAGGCTGAGTATAGAGATGCTACTGTTGCAGCATGTGAGGTAGTATGGCTGCAAAAGTTATTGGTTGATTTAGATGTGCAGGTGGAAGGTCCACAGTTGTCATTTATTGTGACAACATGAGCGGTATACAGTTGGCCAGGAACCCTGTGTTCCATGCCAGGACAAAACATATTGAGATACACTACCACTTTGTGAGAGAGAAGGTACTAGCAGGTGAGATTGACTTGGTGTATGTCAGCACACGTGATCAGATAGCTGACATCTTCACGAAGACATTGGGTGCAGAGAAGCTTCAAAAGTTTTGAAGCTTACTTGGAGTTGCAGAGATGCAGTTGAGCTTGAGGGGGAGTGTTGCGATGACAAGCTCAATACATGCGGACATTAATGATGGAACGCCTGGTTAGATGGATCCACACGTCTACACTTAGTACGTTGGTGTGGTCATTATGACTCTCACATGGCCATTGACTCATTACTTATTATATTCAGGTTGTTACACCTATTTATAAGCTGGCATAGTTATAGCACCAGTCGATTAGTGTAGTCGATTATGCATTGTTTGACTTAGTAGGCCACTTCCCTTTCTGTTGTATCTTATCTATACTTTGTGTACATTGTAAAGTGTGTGGAAGAAGAAGAAGAAACCAACAAGAAAACGTTTTTGGCCTCCATCTCTCTTCTTGTCTCTTGAGTGAGCTTCTCCTTGTGCATTCTGTGTGTGTTCGGTGCAGCATCTTGAGAAAATCCCCCCACCACGTGATCCTTGACAGGTAAGATTGTCTTACCCCATAAAATTTTTCTGATCCTACCCTCCTACCAGTGGAAGCATCTAGGCAAATGCTGTAAGAAATGGATCAGTAGATGAAAACTATAAGGCAATATATTCAAGCCGCCAAGAAACAACAAAAGGCATATGTCGATCAACGAAGGCAAGAATACATCTTTAAAGAAGGTGACATAGTTTCCCTAAGAGGTCACCTAAAGAAAAGTTCCTTATCTTTGGGGGAATTCAAGAAGCTAAGTCCCAAGTATTATGGGCCATATAAGGTGCTAAAGTGTCTAGGGCCAAATTCCTACAAGCTGCAACTCCCTAAAAACTTGAAAGTACATAATGTATTTCATGTTGGTCTATTGAAAGCATATGTCCTTAACCCAGACCATGTACTTAACAATCGAAAAATCGTAATGCCAAGTCAGGGAGTCCTCAAACTTCAACCAAAAAAGATACTTAACATGCGAGAGAAGACTCTAAAAAGCAAAACCCTTAGAGAATATCTCGTCTAGTGGAAAGACTGCCCTGAGGAGCATGACACTTGGATTGATCATGCATCACTATGTAACCAATATCCCCAATTTCATTTGAGATGAGGACATCTCAATTCCCCTAAGAGGAAGAGGATGTGATATTCCAACTTTAATTTAAAATCCTTCCAACTTCTTACGAAATGGACTTCAAGAACTCTAAAATCATTAAATAGAGAAGATCTCGAGAAAAAAGACCTGAGGATCGTAACCCGATATTTTTTGGATTGATAAGGACTATAGCCACCAGTCATAGAAGTTACAGCATGAATGAGAGTTATGAATAATATTAGTCATTAGAGGTCCAAAAATACTAGATTTTTGGACAAAACTAGTATATTTTTTATATTTTTGATATTTTTTATTGTAAATATCGTAAAAATCTATGGAAACTTCTAGAATAGGGTGTCATGTAAAAAAATAAGTGGCTTTTTCAACTAGTTTTGGAGATTTAATGCAAAAAGAAGGATTGGTAAAAGTTATAATCACAATTTACAAGGAGCAAGCAACACTTCGAATCGGGAGAAGAAGGAATGATTTAGAAAAATTCTAAGAAAGTGAGGTGTCTTGGGGTTTTACCCCTTCTTTTGGAGCCAACAAAACTATCAAATTTGTGGTCTAAGCATCAGATTGCATCTTGGAAGCTTCTGATTGCTGATTTTGCCAAGATCCCTTGCATAAAGAACTCTTCGTCTTAGCCACAACCCTTCTTCTCTAATTTAGTTATAAATAAGAGGCATGGAGATCCATTGAGAGCACTCTGAGCAAGAGGGGAGAGGCCCTTCTCAGGAGTATAGAGCAAGAGGGAGTGGGGCAAGAGAAGCGTGAGCACTAAAATTTCTCGTCGAGAAAACAAGGAGGATACTCCGCGAGCTCTCGAGTTTAAGTCCTCCATCCCTTCTTTCCTATTTTCCCCTGTGGAATCAAGACTCTTCTGGATTTTCCAAAATTCTTGGTGATCTCTTCCGCCCCCACCCCGTCAATCAAAATTCTATCAATCTAATTACCCCCAAGCTCCTTCGCCAAATTTCCTTTTTTGCAATCTCACGATTAAAGACCATGGCCCTGTAGAAGAAAGTTATAAAGGTCGCGGAGGCAAGAGCTGCCAATAACGCTATAGACACAATTACTACAAATGGAATGGTAAGTACGGGGATTATAAACAAAGCCGCGAATATCATCAACCAAGCACCTATCATGGATCTTCAAGTGCTAGTTTTCTTAAATAAAAATAGCTAGCAAGCCTTTATCCCATGAATAGGAAATAGAAGTTACATGCACAAAATAAGATTTTATTCAATTCCTACATATAATTTCTTTGAGAAATTCTTAATCGTGAATTCCAAGGGATAACTTGGGTCTGTACAAGATGAACCTAAGCAAATACAAAGAAGATATTGTGTCCCTAAAAGATTTAATATTTCTGATTTTTGTGTTGATCAAACAAAATCTCTAAATTACAAACGCTAATCCTCGGTATATAAGAAACCTTGAGATGCAATTGCCAAATGATACTGTTTGTAATTAAACTAATCAAGATTTTCTTTTATTGTGGGTAAAGACCTACAAAACTTCAAGGGATTTATCCTCAAGTATGAAATTCTTGCTTAAATTCAATCCAAACTAATCCCCAAGGAAGAGGGAGTCCATGAAGACTATTGGAAGGTATTGCCACTTATATTGATTTGTCTCGAAGTTAATTTGCTACTTATGCTGATTTGTCTCAAAGTTATTTTGCAATTTATGCTAATTTGCCTCGATGTTATTGATCTAAGAAAATCACCAAAAAATATTTGTTCAACACTTTGTTGATTTTTTGCACATTTGGAGCTTTGAAATAAAGAAGAGGGTGGAACAACCTCTTGAAAAATCCAAGAAATCGCTGGATGGAAACATTTCATGGACCGGTTTACCAAGGGGGAATGAAGAGTAAAGATCAATGGAGGAAGGTGAAGGGAAAATGTGTAATGTGAAAAGAAAAGACATGAAATGGATTTGGAGCCATCCAAAGGGTATGTGAGGCTCATAATGTCATGGCTTTGGAGCCTTATGATAATTCAAACAAATGGGACCCTTCTTGGAAGCATTAGTGGAAGAAAAATCAGGCACATGATTTTGTAAGATTTTTAAAAAATACATCCACTCTGATCCAAAAAAACTTTTCAACATGAAAGTTGTAGCGCATGAGCTGAAGTTTTGGCTGGTATGTTTTAATAATTTTTTGGAGCTACGAGTCGCGAGATATAGCCAAAATGGTGGATGCCAACTTTTTCCAACTCCGATGGAGACCACCTCCCAATTTTATACACACCCACACTTAACACTTCCATAAAACATCATTCATTAGACTCCCAACCCTTTTCCCTCTCTTATCCTCTCTCTCAAGCTAATAAACCATTAGAATTACCCTCCTAAATCACCCTCAAGTCATCCTTAATTGTAGTAGTAATGTATGAATTCTCACTACTCTCTCTCCATTATTGATAGATATGATCTTATTTTATGAAGATTTTCTATATTTTTTTATAGGAGAGCTTTTGGACTCAAACTATGGGGGGGAGAATGGAGACAACTCACCTATGATGGAGCTTGATTAAGTACAAATTGGTCAACAAAACATCTAGATGGAGCTTCCACATTGGTGGAACCGCCTTAATGCAGCTTTGGTAGTGTTAATTCCTATTCTATCTTAACCTCCTCCCTAAACACCCTCAAGGCCTATATAAAGAGGCCTTCTCCTTTGTAGTTTGCAAGAAAAGAGAGAGCCAAGAGGCCTTCTTCAGCCCTATTGAGCCTTCCCCATTCTCTCTCATGAGCTTATGCAGTTCATTCCCTTACTATAGCTTATGCATGCTCTATAGTGTAATAAGCCCATGCTATTGATGTCCATATTGTGTATATTGGTTATGTCTCGAGGGTTCTCCATCTCTTAAGTTTATTGATTCATCATCTACAGTTCGTGGCTCAGTTAGTATGCCACCTTAGTTAGTTGAGTTTGGTTTGAGACCCATATATAGGGTTCTTCTATTTCTTTGTATGAGAGTTCTTTTTGGCTTACACAACTAAGAAGAGGAAAACTGTTTTCAGCCTCCATCTCTGTGTGTATTCCCCCATTGTGCAAGCAAGAAAGCTTCAAGTGAGACTCCTTCCTTCTCTCCCACAATCTTGACAAAGAGGAGGAGTAGGAAAGGAGAAGGAAAAAGTAAAGGAGGTGCAAGGAAAGAGAATAATTTCCGGAGAGGGAAAAAGTAAAGGAGGTGCAAAGAAAGAGAATAATTTCCTTCTATATTTTTTTTTTCTCTGAAGAATCTAAGAATCTAAAAGTCCTATCATTCCTTCTCGTGATCAACCATTTTTAACGACACCTTGCCTCGAAAGAGAGACGGTGGAATTCCAGAAGAAAGAGTAAAAGCTACCTTCACAATCGAACTGCGATGCCACTTAAGAAAGTTCAAGGAGTAGCTGCGGGAGGGTCATCTCCGGGTATCCATGTGAATATCTCACCCCAAAACCAGGTTTTTCTTCTTCTTGGTTTTAAATAAGTTTTAAATCAATCAAGCAAAGAGAAATTGATAGGGATAGGATATATTTTTTCGAGTTATTTACAGTGAAGGAGTTTAGTCTAATTGAACAAATGATAATGTACAAAACATAGTTTCATTCGAATTGCATCATGCATTATAAAGAATTACGAGCAAGATCATAGTAGTATATTTCAGTTAATTCTTGAAGGTATAAAAGCTACATCTCGCTCCATTAACCCTATTCCTTTAGCAACGATTCATCATGAAATTCATGAAAGGCTTTTTTTTCCTCGTTACTCAAATTACTAGGAAGTTATCATTGCTAAACTGCATTTCTTAGCAAGGAAAAGATTATTATTTGTCATAAGTTCGTTTGCAAGAAAAAAGGGAAGGTTAAATTGAATTCATCGACTGAAAAATCAATTATCACAAGAATAACAAATCGTGACGAGGTGATCAATATTACCTTCCAAAAGATAACTTTACCTCTAAACTTAGAAATACCATGCTGAAGAGAAAAATACGCCTCAGAAATGATTTAAAGACCAAAGAAACATTTATACCTGAAGCACTTGACTACTGTCCTTATTGTAGGGACAATAAATTCGTAACGATAAAGGACTAGGGTTTGTCCTTGAGGTTCTTAAAAAGGAAACCCTAGATTCGACATACGTCATCTTAAAGAAACTAAAACGGATTATTTCTTCGCAGGACTTGCGCAGCAAGTACGAAATCATTTAGTCTTCTGATTAATTCACAAGGAGAAAGGGTAAATACCCTCAACAAGGATGGCAGATCCCTACGCAAGTTATCTTGCAAAAGGACGTATCTTTGGATATCCTTCTAAATAAGGAAAGTTGTAAACTGGAAACTAGCATATCTAAAGAACTTTAGGGTTGACCAAGTTGGATTAATAAGGTACGCCCTACACCAGAATGTAAAGGATCTTGCCAATTTACAAGACACCTTGGAAACGAGTGCTGATACACTCAAAAGGAAAGAACACTTCCTTAGCAGTTTGCCAAACAACACGGTTGATTAATGAAAATGTTTGTGCTTGCTAGAGAATTTAGGGCTCTGTTTGAATTATGAATTACAAATTAAATAAGTACCTATACTTCAGGTTAAAGGCCTAAAGGAAGAGGCAGTTCCAGTTACCCCCGACTACCTGCCTAACCCTAACCAAGGGGGTTGTTCACCGTGCCGAGAACGTGGACCAAACCCACCGTGAGAGGTCTCTCCGTTGATCTCTACTTGGAGTAGGAGGACGCTTGGGTGCCAGGGGGGGCTCTGGCCGTAAATCCCTCGCCTTCCGGGTCCTGCACAAGAGGCTAACGGGACTCGGGATTGGATCTCGAGGCCCGCATACTAGTCTACAAACAGAAGCTTGGAATAGTGATCACTATGGATTACTGGATAGCCTTCGGGCAGATTATGGACAAGCCTACGGGCAAAACTCCTTGTATTTCAAAGATAAAAATGATGATATGCTAATAAAGAACTTGTTTGATATTGTTTTTTTCTATGTCATGTGATAAGATTACGTGAAGGAACCAGTGTTGAACGGATTAATTAAAGAAGTTGGTTGTTACATGTCAAACTAATGTGTTAGATAATTACATAACTAAAGCAAATCGAGAAAAGTGCGGAGGATGGGCCATGGGTCCATCCTACGATTGGGTGGTCCCGGTTAGCCGAGAACTTTTCTCAAAAATCTCGAAGAACAGCGGGATGATCATCATCATCAAAACGAATAACGAGAGCGATGACCTAGAATTATGTCTTACCTGATTTACGCTGTTTTAGGGGAACGGAATGGGACTATGCCTTATGGAAGAGAGGTTGAGCCTTGCATCCCTCTCGTTTCCCATTCTCCTTGAGCCAAGTGCAGCGTGAATCCGCTTCGGACTTGGCGTTTCTGCGTAAAGTAGTTCGCTCGGGTCTAACGCTAGTTGTTGTTAGCCTAATGACCAATCAGGAAAACCCTAATTCCGGTCGATCCTAAGTGGGAATGGCCAGGATACTTCCGCTACGTGGCAGACGCGGGAAGACCTAGATCGCAAAACCCGTAACATTCCATGGGAGTGCCAGGCGTAGTTTTCTAGACATCCTTTCCGATGGACTGCTAAGACGTGTCCTGGATGATACTAGCGGACACGTTACAGAGAGGGAGGAGAGAGAAAAATTGAAATCTAATCTCCACAATCGGGTAGCCATTTGACACACGGTCTAGAGCGATGGAGAGTGAAGATCAAGGGTATCTCAGGCATAAGATCGATTGGGGGTTTTGCTTACAGCCACCATAGCCCCCCCATCCACAAATAGTCGCGCCTGCACAAGGAGGCGCCATCATCCCATTTTTTTTGGCTGAAAAAATACCCCCCCCACGAAATCAAATTTAGGGGGTGTCCAAGACCCCCAAAGGGTGGCCCCCCTCAACTCTCAAGTGATTAGCCAATTTTTTGGCACTTCTCCCGCATCCGGCGTCCAAATCGACCTCCGAAAATTTCTGGGCATCCGTCTCGAAGTCCCCCATTGCCGAGACATCTCTAGAAGTCCCATTCCACATGCCAAAAAATTATGAAAACTTACCAACTGCCGTCCAGTGGGTCTTTTAAGCATTTCCGGGCATTGCTGCTTAAAATCATACTGATTGCCACCGCCGCCTTCGACGAAGTCTATTTTTCCCCTAAAATTTGGAAATTTTGGCTATTTTTAAGCACTTCTCGACATAAAAAATCATCTATCAAGGGTCATAATGCACCATTTTTTAATTCAAAAAAGGGAGGGGGCGGTGACCTAAACAATGTCATCTTCTTCTCTTCTTTTCATTCTCTTAATAAAGCATTAAGCTTTAAAGCCTAAGCTTTTGTGACTTACTTGCCTTGCTAAGTTTTAAATGTGATTGATCAAATTTGACTTGTGGTCCATATCTCGCGTTCATGCGGTAACTTCCATGACAAATGGTTATAATCCCTAACAATCTGGGAGAATGTTGAGTTACGATCCTGGAGTCATTTTACTCAAGATCTTCTCTATTTAATGATTTTAGAGTCCTTCAAGTCCATTTTGTGAGAAGTCAGAAAGATTTTAAATCAAAGTCGGGATATCACAACACACTTGTCCAAATCCACCCTTATTAAGATTTCTTTCCATCTTAAACACTTAAGACCCTTCCACTTGGACCTTTTCAGGTATTGGTGTAACACTTTGATCTTCATCAGCTCTAGGCACCTTTTTGGCACACCTACCAAAACTCTCTTCATCCATTTTTCTCTTATTGGAATGGTGAAGAGGAGAAGGTTCTTGAGCATTAATATTGAGTATAGCTTTCTCAAAGTTACAACGATCTGCAAGTTGATCTCGCTATAACGCTAACTACTTCCTACCAGGAGCTCATGTAGCCCTAGCTCTTGAGGCTGGCACAACCTTTGTAGTTTACTTTTTTGTGCGAGTATTTGCTTCTGGTTTGGCTAATGGTGTGCTTGCACCAAAAATGTTGCTGCTTCCTTAGCTATAGCTGCCCGAGTCCTAACAAGATCTTGAAATAATTGGACTTTTCTTCAATTTTGGAGTCTTCAATCATTCTTGGATTACTTATTACCATTCTACAAGGCATTTCATCAAAATGGAAGGGGATTTTGGCTATATTCAACCAATCTTGGCTCAATGGGGTACCTACAAAGCTTGAAGGAGAAAAGCATGCTGCAGGGAGCTAAATCAAACATGGAGAAAACTTATAATGGAGAGTCTTAGTCTATTTGAGGCTGAATTGAAGCCATTCTTATCAAAGGGCTCTTCATCAACAATATACTTCAACTCCAAGTACAAGAGGTATTTTCAATCATCTTTTAATCTCTCTTGAATATCCTATTGTTGAGCTTATCTGATTGATGGAAAGAGAGGCTAAATTGATGAAAAATCTATCCATATTCCTAAATACATTACATGATCATTCCTTAGAGATTTATAGATGGTAATGATTACCAAACCTCTTTGATTTCATTGCCATAATCATACTCTAAGCTTTCAATTTCTCATCTATTTTTCCCTAACCTTGATATTGCCTTGTTTGATTGTTGTCTCAAATGTCGTGAGAAAATTGTGCCCCAATGGTAAGTGGAAAAAATTGTAATGTAGTGAGTCACTACTTAAGGTAATTTCCTACCTACTTTCATTTCATTTTTCAAAAACCCCTCCGACATTGGTGAACCCAAAGTGAAAGGTTGTCACAAGAAGGAAAGACAAGATGGAAGAATGTTTGAATACATTCTCCAGTGATGTTTTGCAACAGTTGGTGCAAAATATGAATATGCTTATGCAAGTACAACAACAACAACAGGTGATGCAAGCTTCGTCTCAAACAAAAAGTGTTGTGATGAATGCTTTGCAAGCAGTTGAGCATGAGGTGAAGTTATTCAATGGCAGGAATGTATTTGCATATGTACATACCTATGCTTCGAAGATGGAATTCTTTGGAGTGACTCAATCTACATGGAGCTGGTATTTTGTACATGTTACTATTCATGAACTAAAAGCACGAATCACTGAATTATACTTGCAGGATGTAGACTGGGTAGCCTTCAAGAAGACACTCAGGGAAAAATTTTACAAAGAGGACACCAGTTGATTACGCACAAGACTTTTCAAGAGTGGGTTTTACAACCCAATAAGGGTCTTGTGGCTACGGAATTATTAAGAGAATTTGAAAGTCCATTTGAGCAGTTGGATCTTGTAGAACAGCAAGCTCTTGTAAGTCAAAAAATTGAATTGTTTCTACAGGCAGCTGATCCTGAGCTTCAAGAGAAGCTTGATGATTTGCTGCAGGATCAGACTACATAGACAGGTTTGAAAATAGAGTGGAGACATGTTAAGGAAGCTGTTACTGCACTTGTGAAGAAGCATAGAAGAAGAGAAAGATTGAATGTCTCTAGCTTGCCCACTCTTATGGGCAAGACAGTTGATGTATCTAGTAAGCCATCTACTTTTGTGGCTAACCCTATGGCTGTACCTGCTATTGTTCCCTCTGTTAGTAGGGAAGACTTCTTAGATGAATTGGTCAAAGGCATGCGGGATCTTCAATTGAAGGTTGCAAAATTGGACGAAAAAGGACAAGAGGAAAGGGGATACGCAGCAGCCCCTAAGCCTGGAAAAAGATGTATGTGGTGTGACAATTTGTAGCACGAGAGAAAGGATTGTGCTGCCTATTAGGAGGCCTTGGCACAACAACTTATCTTTTGGAAAGATGGCAAGATCCATGCACAAGAAATGGGATTTCCTCTTGCTTTGAATTTTGGAAAGGGAGGTATGCAGAAGTTGTTGGAAGACTTGGTTGTTCGAAATGCTTATGTGACAGTACATGCTTCTACTTTTGATTTATAGTTGGATAGAATGCATGGCCAAGTGATGGTTGGTCCAAAGGCTGAAATATGGATACATGCTTTACATGCAGCTGAAAAGAGAAAGGTCACTGATAGTGAAATGTCTCATGCAGGGCAAGACATTCGTGGCATAACTAGTTGGGAATCACTAGTAGATGCATATTCAATGTATGCATATTTAGCAAATGTACAAAACACGGATGTACTTGTGGAAGAAAAATGAAAAAGAGATGAAGATATTGTAGGGACATCTAAAATAATGACAAGAAGAAGTGTGGATTAGCCTAAAGCTGCAAATTAGCCACCTCTCGAGCACATTATGGAAGAGGTCAGTCAGGAGCAAAAATAGAATAACAAACAAGAGGGCAAAAAGAAGGGAAAGTAGCTAGGATATAAGTTGCAATTTGACATTGAGACAGCCACAGATCTTAAGAAGGTTCTTGAAGAACGGATCTTAAACACCTGGGTGGAATTTACCTTGGGAGACGTGCTTGGCATTGCCAATCGAGAATTTCATGATGAGACCATTGACATAATTAAAAGGAAACATCAGTTTCTTGGTAATACCACTAGTGCATTGCTGCAATTTGAAGAGGAAACTGGTTTGTTGGGTATTCAGGCTAAATATGAGCATGAAGTAAGTACTGGATTATCTATGCAGGATGCTACTAATCAGTGGATAGAATGTGGAAAAGAGAAGAAAGTGGCTGAAAATGCATTGTCTTGTAGCAACATGCATGGTGGAGTAAGGCAAATGCAACAATATGGAGAAGAGACTCTAGGATTTATTCCTCAAAGTCACTATACAAGAAATCATTGGGCTAGAGCTACCACTGAAATGATAGTGAAAATAGGGGAATGTAAAACTCCTTGTGTTGCTTTACTTGACCATGGGTCTGAGATAAATGTCATTGAGTGGGGATTGTATGAAAATAGTGCATGGCGTGTGGACACTGATCATGGTTGGCATATGAAGGCTGCAAATAATTCTTCAGGGGAGCTCTATGCTCCATGTCCTAATGTAAAAGTGATGACTGGTGATGTACAAGAAGAGCAACACTTCTTTGTGCAAGATAATTCCTCATATGTAGTGATTTTGGGACAGCCCTATATTACAGGTGGGCGTATGGAAACAAAGGTGCTTGATCATGGTTCTGCTTATGCAAGAGTTAGAAGCAAGGATGGGAGAAAAGCAGTCCAATTTTGTGTTAATCATCCTAGAAATCATGATGCGCTTCGAGAGTCTCCTTTGGTTCCAAATGCAAGGGAATTTAAAGACCTGGATTTTCATTAAGCACTGCTATAATGCAGGGCTACAGTAGTGCTGTTCAGAGGGTATACTCGCCTCTTGATGAAATGAAGCATGTATTTACTATTGGTAAATCTCAATTTACAGCAAATAGTTCATGTTGGTTTAAGCCTATGAAAGCTATGTGTAGGGCTGAACGCATATCTATGAAATGGGCTACTAAGAAACTGAGAGCATTGGGGTTGTTAGCTAAAAATGATGGCATTTCGGGTATCTTTTATGGACTAAATATTAATGACACTATGGCTAAAATTTCAGCAACTATACATGCAGAAAATGAGGCTGAAAACAAAGTGTTGTGTGGGAGCTTTCGCTCAACCACCAAGACCCACGGACCGCTTATTGTTTCAAGCGTTCCAAGCGAGCTCTAATGGCTATCTCAAACCTAGCCAACACGTCATCGATCCTACGAGTGTAGTGATCTTACCTTGATGCTTGATCGAGTACCCTCCTCTCTCTTGCACTCCGGTAGCTCCACGATTCTTGATGCTAGCTCAAGCATCCTCAAGCCTCCTCCATCTCCAAGCTCCATCCTCCATAGCCGCACGCGCAAGAGAAGAGAAGAGAAGAGAAGAGAAGAGAAGAGAAGAGGAGATGGTGAAGAGCTTCATCCTCTTGATCCCTCACTCCCACACATACTCACTCCCTCACACTCTCACACTCCCTCTCTCAAGAGCACACACAAGCAAGAAGGAGAGAAGAAGAGAGGAAGAAGAAGACTCTTTTTGCCACACACCAAAGAATGAGCTTCTCATTCACTTTCCAACTTTATATAAAAAGCCCTAAATCCTTTTTAGGCGGTCATCCCCTTTTTCCTTTTTTACATGGCCATAGCCTAGGTCCTTTTTCCCATTTCCCACCATTCTAATTTATCCTATTCCCAACTAATGCATACACTTTGCATAGGAGCGAGCCTGGCGCTCTTTTACAATGGTTTGGGGGCGCTTCCACATTTTAATGGTGCGCCTTTTACTCTTTTTTTGTCTCAGGGCGACATTGAGACTTTCTGAGGGTCATGCCCGAACATTTAAATTTTTCAGCGTCTGGTTACCGGTCAAGGCGCCTTTTTCTGCTTTTATTCTGTGCCTTTTTTTGCTATTTTCTTTTTTCCATTTTCAGCTCCTCTGTGCTGCGGGAAACACGGTAACATTACCCCCCTCCTAGCCAAGTGCCAATCCCATGGCACTGCGGTGGGAAGTAGTGGCTAGTTAGGTCTGCTGCTAGGCGGAACTGGTAGGTGGATGACACTGCTTCCAAGGTGGTGGTGTGAATGAGAGGTGATGGAGTTTAATGATAATGACCAGGAGAGATTCCGACATGCTTTTTCATGAAGATGGTTGGCATCTTTCACATAGTTGTGGCGTCCATTATGTAGTCGGTCGTCTCTTGAGCACCAAAAATGCTTGAAGCAATAAGCAATCCCTTAGGATGGTATTGGAGGGATTTATCCTAGAGAAGCCCCCCCGAATGCTACCACAATGATATTTTTTGCCTTCGCATTAAAAATCTATGTCTTTGATTTGAAGAGCTTTGTCTTTGAGTTGAAGGTCTTCAGTGCTTCGTTGAAGATCTTCAACCTTGCATTGAAATTCTTCAGGCTTGTGGAATCAATAAGCAATCCGTAGATCTTGAGGCATTGGGCATGCATCTTTGGAAGATGAGGTTCCAAGATCTATGCCAATGGCTGGTCTATTACTGAGTACTCCTTTTGCTTGATTTGGGTCAATCATGGTAGCCATCAGCAGGCAGAGGGTTGGCGACATGAAGCACGTTGGTCCGTCCACTCCAATGTAGAAAAGCTCTTGAAACAACAGCAATGGTGTCATGTCCGATGCATGGAACATATGTTGGTCATTCAAGGACGTCATGGGTGATCTTCTTTAGCTGAGTAGCCAGTTGTTGAAACTCGAACATAACCTACAAGAAAAGTTGTGCCCTCCCTAAGGGGTGTGTCTGCCTCTCCGTGTAGTGCATGGTGCTCATGGGAGTGGAACTGGGAGATGGGTCTAACCTTGGGCAAGCCCTTGGTAATTTCCACACTTGAGAACCTAGTTTGTGTGTCATTGGAGGTGTGGTGCAAGTCTTAGGGTGACAGGTCTGAAAGTCCTGCCCTTGATGTGCCCTAAGCATGAAGTGGGGAAGTAGCTAGGGAGAACCCTAGGTGCAATGACGGTGGTGCACAACAAGGCGAAGGGGAGTTGCAAGCGGATCTTGCGAAGGTCTCTCTTGCTTATCTTGGCTTAATAGTAGATGCATCCCTTGGCTTTGTTATGCTTTGTTGTTGTCTCTTCTTTCCAGTTCACCTTGTTCTTTTGTTGTTTTATGGCTTTTTTCTTTTTTTTAAAAAGGCTTATACATGGATACATGTGATACAAGGGCACGACAGGAGGTTACTCCTCGTCATCCGAATGGCAGGTAGGGGATGGTGGAGGGCGGGGGGCCTTGTTAAGAAATCTACGACGCAACAAGTAGCCCTTGAGATTGAGGTGGGTTTTGAGAGTGGTGGTGGAAAGGAAAGGGTGGTTGCACTAGGTGAATTTGCTATCGCTCATATCTTCGAGTAGTGCAATACAGAAGGATGGCAAAAGAGTAGCGCGCATCATGAGGCGAGTCATGGTGCTGCTATCTATGGTGTTGGGGTCGAAGTAGAGGGGTGGGAGGTGGCATTCTTGAGGTGCAGGCTCTTGGTGGACTAGGACCCTAATTAGTCTAAGATAATTACAAGTGGTTATGAAGGCAGGGTCAAGGCAGGAGGTGAACTCACTAAGAAATCTATCTATAGAACTATACAAATCAGGGAGGGTAAAGAGAAGGGCATCCTTATGGAAAGTGCTATTGGCGTTATAGATAATGGGAAATTTGAACCTGCCATGGATGGACGGATTAAAGTCGACACCTACCCTTCGAGGATACGGCATGAAAGTGGGGTGGTTTCTCTCAGAAGGGAGGGTGTTACAAAACGCCATCCAAGCGTCAAGGTTGACATAAAAAATGTGTCTTCTCCAGGTGGATTGGAAATTATAGCCTTCCACCGATCTAAGCACCTGGAGGACTTTATCCTGCCAAAATTCATAGTCCTCGGCTCCCCAAGCAGTTGGGTTGGCCTCTCGCTCCGCTAGCCACTTGTCCTTGAGCCTTGCACCCATAGCGATTATGTCATTTACAAGTTGAATGGGCATTACTCTGTTTAATGTAGCGGAAAACTCAAAGCTCAAGTCGAAAGGATTGCGGGCACATTCCTGCTGTTCCCAGATAATCAACTCTGCATGGAATTCAGCGGGGAGATTCTCAGGGCACAGTAGGAGAGGGGCAGGTTGTCTTGGAACAGGTCTAACGTTCAGCTTTTTCCTTGCCTTCTCTACCATTTCTCTCCTGCGGTTAGCCTGGGCTGCTTTCCTCTCAACAGATGTGTCAGGGGGTTGCACTTCGTCTTGTTGTGGAGGAGGGGGTGGTGGGACGTAGTCCTCCTCTTGAGGTCCCAAATCAAACTCTAGTTCACCCCCTTCTGCTTGCACGTCTTCTTGCGCCTTTGCCTCTGTGGAGCCGAGTTCGTCTATTTCCTGCACCGTCAGGCCTACCTATGCAAGATATCTTCTTTGCTCCTCCAGGCTCTACTGCGGGCCTCCTAGCCGCAGTGGCACATGCAGGCCTGCTATTAGGGCTCTGCATGCAATGGCTAGCTTCTTCTGCCAGCTGATCATTGGCCTCGTTTCCTTACAGTTTGGTGGAGTGGAGCAACGTGTTGAGGAAGGTGTGCTGTTGGGCTATCATGGAGAGCTAGGCCGCCTCTACTTGATTCTCAGCCAACACCCTATCTCCTTCCGCTTTGGCCAACCGGCGTGCCAAGTATCGTATTCTCCCCTCATTGTGGTCAGCCCATTCTTTTTCTCTTTTTTCCATATCTTCCAGGCTCTCCCCCTGATGGAGGGTCATAGCCATGAGTTGTTGCTGTTGGTCCTCGAGCTCGCGGTATAGGCGGGACTGCTCCTGGTGTTCATCGGTGATCTGCGCATTGAGCTAGTCCAGCTTCACCTGCATCCTTCGCACCTGCTCTTCTCTTAACTGGTCCAGCTCTGTAGCCTCCTGTTTGATCTTCTCAAGCTAGTTTTGTGCTTCCAGGTTGACTGCAGAGAGCTGGTCGTTCTTGTGCCACAGGTGAGCATTGGTCTCCCTCTCTCTATTGAGGCGATCCATCAAGAGTTTTCTTCTTCCTTCCCAAGCAGTGTCACGTTTTTTCAGGGCTTTTGATTCTTTTGCATCCTTATTGCTGGCTTATTCCTTTAGCACAGCAATCTCCCTTTGGCATTCTGCTATCTGTTTTGTTTTCTTCAGCTGGAGAGCGGCTCGTGATTCTCGTTCTGTTGCCAGCTCCTCCATGGCTGGAGAGCCCTTTCTAGCTGCGAGAGAAGCTCCTTAATGTATTCATCATATTGGCCAGCTGGAGGTGGGGGATGGGATATGGTGGCGGTGGTGACAACAGCCTCTGTTTTCTGCCTTTTTAGCTCTGCCTTGGCTCCATATCAGCGGTGGCTGCCCTCTTGACTCCTGATGTTGGGGTGGCCACGCCTACTTCTCTTGCCAACTCCCTTTCCACGAGGAATTGTATCCAAGTGACCATGTTGCTCTCATCGACTTTTGGGGTGGAGCCTTGGGTGTAGTGGCAGTGGGTGTTGTCATGATGAGAGTGGCTGGAGTGGAATGTACGAAGAGAGGGGGAGTTGGCATCATCAGTTCTTTGCCTTTTTCTTCTGCTGGGGGTGGGGGTGTGATTTCCAGCACACTGGTACTGCAACCAGGTGCCTCTGTTCAATGTGGGCTCTCTACGCCTTCCTCGTTTCTTTTGTGCTGCTTCTCAATGGAACGATAGGTGGCCAGCGCTAGTTCTTCCTCTTCCTTCCTTCTCAGCTCCTCTTCAGTCTTCTTTTTTCTCTCCTCCTCATCCCTGACCGACTCCCTTCGAGCCCTCTCCAGATCTTCCTTCTCTTTCTTCTTGCACTCCTCTTCCCTCTTTCCATGCAGGGCTTTCGTTCTTTGTTCTGCGTGCCTCTGTGGGCTACCCTGGGGCTCTCCCTCTTCGTCTTCGTCAATCTCTGTTTCATCTGAAGGCCTACGCTGCTCTTATGTGTGAGGTGGGGATTGTGACGGTGACTCGTCACTTCCTTCTTCGCCTCCCTTCTTGTCTTCTTATTCTCATCCTTGCCCTAGTGCTTCTTGGATTATGGTAGTAAGGGCGCCTCCAAACCCTATGGTTGCGGCTTTGGAGGATGAGGCCTTGCGTGTTGATCGGGACAATGGGGATTCTCCTCTAGCGGCTCTTCCTCCTATTGCTAGGGCCTTAGCCGAAGCCTCTATGGTTCTCCTCACAAACCCATTCAGGTTTACCTCGTCCAGTGATTGTGCCACAATGTTGTCGAGCAGAGGCACGTTGATCCGGCTCATTATGCTGTTGTACCTCTGGCTCGAGAACAAAGCGTGCACCATTTTTGCTTGCAGCTGGATTTCTAGGTTTGTGATGTCTGGCAAGCTAATCCCATCATTGGTATGGACCTTCATCTTGTCCATTCCCAACATGGCGTAGGCGTCCCTCTTCGGCTTTCTTTTCACCTTATTCGGCAGCCCCAGTGCCCTTTCCACCAACTCCGGGGTCAATTCGATCTGTACTTGCTTGATGGCTTCATTTTCGCACACCGTGATGGTGCCTTTGTTTCTGTTAAAGGTGCGCAAAAAGTTGACGCACTGGGTGTAGTCCACCCTCTTGCCCACTGCGTCTAGGTTTTTGTGCAGATGGCACTGGTCTATGATCTGGCGCATTGCCGGCTCTTCGATGGCCACGTCTTCAAGATTGAAGATGTGATGAAACTTCAATTGGTTGAAGGCTCTCGTCTCCACCGTGAGGCCATACTTCGCTTGCTCCTCCTCCGAGAAGGGGAGCTTGCCCACTTTGTCCTGGCTTGCCATGATCGGTGCCTGCAAGTTCATCCATTTCCACTATTAGTGCTTTTTGACAAATAGCTTGCTGAAAGAAGAAAAGCATAGCAAATTTTATTGAGTATAGCCTTAACTTTTCTTTTTAGATTTTTACCATTACATCTTAACATTGCATTTCAAATTTTATTGACATTTCATACTTGGTTTACTTTTTAAATTCCACCTTACCCCCTCCCCCGTTGGAACGAGAAGAATCCGTCCCAAGATTGGAGGTTGAGAGGACAAGGGCGTTCAGCATAGAGGGCGTGTCAAGATTGTGGGAGAGAAGGAAGGAGTCTCACTTGTGGCTTTCTTGCTTGCACAATGGGGGAATATACACAAAGGTAGAGGCTGAAAACTGTTTTTCTCTTCTTAGTTGTGGAAGCCAAAAGAACCCTAGTACAAAGAAATAGAAGAACCCTATATATGGGTCTCAAATCAAACTCAACTAACTAAGGTGGCATACTAACTGAGCCACGAACTAGAGTAGATAAGGATAGCTATCATGTAGCTATTATTCATGGGCGGTGTATCAACCACGTCTGCAACTGACAAGTCGATGACATAAATACACAACCGTCACCCTGGCGTATCACGAGTGGAGCTCGATATCTCAACACTCCCCCTCGAGCTCAATCCCAATTCCTGCACACCAAGCAGGTCTCTAAACTTGCGCAGCTTCTCTGCACCCAATGCCTTCGTGAATATGTCAGCTACATGATCCTCTGTGCTGACATAAACTAGATCAATAAGACCTAGTAAAACCCTCTCTCGCACATAGTGATAATGCACCTCAATGTGTTTTGTTCTAGCATGATAGACTGGGTTATTTGCCAAGTGTATACTACTCATGTTGTCACAATAAATGACAACTGGCCCATCTGTAGACTGATGCATATCATAAAGTAGCTTATGCAACCAAGCTACCTCACATGCAGCCATTGCTGCACCCCTGTACTCAGCCTCTATGCTCGACAAGGCAACTGTAGGCTGTTTCTTGCTGCTCCAAGTGACTGAAGCACTCCCAAAAGAGAACATATATCCATTGGTGGATCGTCTATCAGAAATGCTACCAGCCCAATCAGCATCAATGTATCCATGCAACTGTATCTGAACCCCAGTCTCATAAAATAGTCCATACTGCAATGTGGACTTCACATACCTGAGTATGCGTCTAGCCGCATCCAAATGCGGTTTCCTTGGAGCCTGCATAAACTGACTTACCAATCCAACATCATAGCTCAAATCTGGCCTGGTAATAGTCTTATAAATCAAGCTTCCTACTATGCGTCTGTACATAGTAGGGTCTCCTAGAAGCTCACCTGCATCTACGCTCAGCTTCACATTCTGCTCCAAAGGAACTGAAATAGGCTTACAGCCTGTCATCCCATATTTGGACAGCATGTCCAATCCATACTGCCTCTACAAGAGCTGTATCCCACTTGGTGATCTAATCACCTCAATGCCCAAGAAATAACGCAGCTCTCCCAAATCCTTCATCTCAAACTTCTACTTCAATAGCATTTTCACATGAAGGATATCTTCATCATTGTCACCTGTCATAATCAAATCATCAACATAAATGACAAGTAGCATAATACCTTTCTCTATTTTTCTCACATAAAGTGAGAAATCTACCTTGGAAATCTGAAAGCCAATAGTGACAAGATACTGTCCTATCTTATCAGACCATGCTCTAGGTGCTTGCTTCAAGCCATACAAGGCTTTTTTCAACCTGCAAACAAACTCAGGATGAACAGCATGCACATAACCTAGTGGCTGCTCCATATAGACCTCTTCTTGCAAATCACCATTCAAGAAGGCATTCTTTACATCCATCTGATGTAAAGACCATCCCTTTGATGCAACCATAGCAATGACTACTCTTACGGTTGCCATCCTTGCAACCAGACTGAATGTTTCTTCATAGTCAATGCCATATGTTTGTGCATACCCTTGACTACTAATCTTGCCTTGTATCTGTTCACAGAACCATCTGCATTGTGCTTCACCTTATAAACCCACTTACAGCCAATTGCATTCTTACCTTTAGGCAAAGGTACAAATTCCCATATAGCATTTGCTTCCAAGGCATCCATTTCTTCATCCATGGCTTTCTCCCATTTTTCTTTTCCCATGGCTTGCTCAAAATAAGTGGGTTCTGGTTCATGTATCACTTTGACCATATATGCATAGTGAATGGCTGTAAATCCATCATATTTCAGCCTATCCACAGGATACCTAGCTCTCGTAGACCTGCGCAAAATAGGTTCACTCCCAGATGCTCTCAAAACATCCCTGGTCTTCCTTACTCCAAGTGTAACAATAGAAGGAATACCCAACTCATCATCAATGCTCTGTTCTGAGCCACTGGATTCACCATCCACATAAGAGTGACCTGCATTCATATCAAACATGGGCTGATCTACCTTCTCTTTTCCTTTTCGTGATACCTGCATAACACTATCTGCATTGCTTTGAGAAGATTCTCCTGATCTCAATCTGCCTGTCCATGGCGAAGAATGTGAACCACTGCTAGAGGACGCTCCAGGTCCACTAATATTTTGTGACTGCTGCTGTGAATTTTGTGCAGCATTACCATTTTGTGCATCTACATCATCAATCACATTTACTGGTTTATACCAGCTACTCATCTCATCAAAAACAACATCTCAGCTTTTGGATCCAACTTGGATCTCAACTCATCTAGCACATGTACATAGGCAATGCAACAAAAAATTTTCAAATGAGAAATATCTGGTTTCCTACCAGTATACCTCTCCTCTGGAGTCATCCCATGTATTGTTGCAGTGGGAGTCCTGTTCATTATGTAGACTGCTGTAGCAACTGCCTCAGCCCAAAAAAATCTGGCAAGTCTTTTTCATTGAGCATGGCACGAGATACCTCTCCAATATGCCTGTTTTTCCTTTCTGCAATTCCATTTTGTTGTGGGGTATGACTGCATGAATATTGCTGCTTTATGCCATGCTCCTGCAAGAACCTTGCAAACTCATTTGAGAGGTACTCTCCCCCTCCATCTGACCTTAGGCATTTTATTTTCAGGCCTGTTTCTTTTTCAACCATAGCTTTAAGAGTTTTGAAATGCCCAAAAACTTCACTTTTCTTTTTCATAAAATACACCCAAACTTTTCTGCTATAGTCATCAATAAAAGTGACAAAATAATGACAGCCTCCAAGAGATGCAGCTTTAGTAGTCCACACATTAGAGTGGATTAATTCCAATGGCTTTTTACTTTCTTGAACATGTCTAGGACATGGTTTCCTTGCCTGTTTTCCAAACTGACAGGCTTCACATACCTTATGCATTTCTGCAACCTTGAATTTTGGCAATCCTGCAACAATATTTTGGGCCTGCATTGATTTAAGTCGCTGTACATTAACATGACCAATGCATTTATGCCAGATATCAATATCTGCAACTACACTGGTCCCATGTGCAAACATTGCTGCACTCAATTCAGACATGTCTGCATCCAACATAAACATTCTGCCCTTCTTCTTTTCTTTTTCTATCAAGCGACCTTTATTTTTCATATTCTCAACAAAGCATCCATGAGAATTAAATCTGACCTGCAAGCCCTGCTCAACCATTTGACCAACAGAAACCAGATTCTTGGTGATATTCGGGACATGAAATACATCGGACAGGTATTTCTTTTTCCCATCTTGCATAGACAAATGAATTTTTCCAATCTGTACAATAGGATGCGCAGTATCATTACCAGTCTTCACAAATCCTGGTTTTTCCATTTTCCTTGCATCCTCCATGCATTCTGTATGACCTGTCATGTGGTTTGATGCACCTGAGTCAACATACCATACAACATTGCTTTCTTCTGCACTTGTCATAGAATTGTTCATGTACTGCACCATGAACAAATGCTCATTTCTGTCATCACCCTGTCTACTAGAAGATGCATAATTCCCTTGTTGTAATTTTCCATTCATGATGTCATTCTGCTTTTTATAGCAGTCTTTAGCCATAGGACCCATTTTACCACAGTAGTAGCATTCAACATTATTGTTTGCATTTTAACCTCTTTGCCATTCACCACGACCTCTTTGGCTCCCCCTGCCTCTAGAGTTACCACGTCCTCCTCCATAGGACTGGTTTTCTTGAGTTTCTGCATATTCTGATTTCTACCACAGCCTCCAAATCGGCCTCCTTTACCTCTGCCTCTACCTCTTCCAGCATTTGAGTAGAAGACAGCTTCTTTTGAAGTTCCTTCTGAAGAAGATGCACCACCATTTCTCTGCTCCTCAGAAATTAGAAGAGCAATCAACTCCTCAAAATCAAGAAATCTTTCACGAACTTAAATGGATGTCCGAAACTGTGCATAATCCTTTCCTAGACCATTCAAGGTCACAGAAACTAAATCATCATCTTCCACTGGTGACCCAATGGAAGCAAGTGCATCTGCAATCTTCTTCACCTTCATGTGGTAGTCATTGATGCTCATATTTTCTCTTTGCACATTATGCAACTCTTGCTTGAGCTGCATTTTCCTAGCTTGCGTATTTGTGCTATACATTTTTGACAAAGTATCCCATGCCTCCTTTGGCGTACTTGCATCCTGAATATGCACAATCATAGGTCTGAAATACTGATAGACAGCCAATACATAACTTTCCTGGCTCTCTCATGCCATGCTTTGAATGCCTGCATTTGCTGTTGATTGGGAACATCAGGAAGAACTGGTTCTTCTTCATTTCCTGCAACAAATTCCCAATATCCTTTTCCCATAAGGAAATTCGTTATTCTAAACTTCCATGCTTGGAAGTTGTTCTTGTCAAGCTTTTTAGTGACAATCTATGAGAGAGAATCAGACGCCATTACAGAACACTACAAAAAGTTCTGTCACTGCAAAGAACACAGCTTCAGCCTCACAAGGGCTAATTTGCAAAACTGACGAAAGTGGTATTTGACCACATAGTCGCTTCCTAGAGACAATTTTGCATCAACAGGCAACAAGGATGATTCTGTAACTCCCAATGTCTCTGCACACAAGCATACGATGCAATTTCTACAGTAATTTTTCACCGACCTGTAGAACAGTGGTCGCACAGCATAAAACTAGGCCTTTTCTTGAGTGCGTGCAGGAAACTTTCATGTAGCTATTATTCATGGGCGGTGTACCAACCGCGTCTGCAACTGACAAGTCGGTGACATAAATACACAATGGTCACCCTGGCGTATCACGAGTGGAGCTCAATATCTCAACAGGGCATCGATCTATTTGCACAGGAGCCACGCATAGAAGTTGGGGTTGTACTCTAGTTGAGCTTCCCAGTCTAATTCGAATGGGAGGATACCCACGTGTGTGATGTATGTCAGAACATCGGTTAGGAGATCGCCAGAATCAACCTGACTTGGAGCTCTTCCTCTGTTAAGAGGCGGTCAAGGTAGGGAAGCCCCTTGATGTGCTCTTCCATGGGTCGGCCATGAAGAGTGGTTAATACTCGATAGGAGGTTGGCGCGACGTAGGTGGGGTCGTACTCTACTCTTTTGATTGCACGGCGTTGCTCAGTATTGGTCATTATGCGGCACCCCTCAACTTCCCATTGCAGCCTAAGAGTGTACCAACGCTTCAAAAACGTGGAGTCCGTGTCACCGAGCTTGGATAACTCGGTGATTTCCTGGTCAGTGATAGCAGAAGTGGTTCGTTGATCGTAGGATGTGATGAGACATTGTTTAATGGCTTGCTCTTTGGAGATCTCGCTGTTGAGCAACTCAACAGCAGCACAAGAAGTTTTTGCAAATGCGAATTCAAAAGTTTCCCAAGAGCAAGGCATATTGCGCACTTCCATTGCAAAGGGTTATTCTAATAGACCTAAGTCCAAGCGGTCATAGCTGAGGGCTAGCGACACGAAGGTGGCATCAAGTTGTTTAATGCATTCCACCACGTCATCCCCGGTGTCCTCAGCAAGGTCAGCGGCTAGCGCTAGAAAGGATTTTCGTTCATAGGAGGGCGTAAGGCCGACAAGTGGCCGAGGTTTGTTAGAACTAGAGGCCTTGACAATACATAGTTGCGGTTGGGAGTTTCCTTGAGCCTGCCGTTGGGTTGTTTGGAATATGGGTGGATTAGGGTCAGCCACAACAGATGGACTGTTGCAGTCAGCTTTGCTTTGGGGAGTCAAATTGACTTGGTCAGATGATGCCTCCTGTGACGGTGGTTGTTGCTTGGGCCGGTAGGTTTGTGCGACTCTCTTGGGCTGAAGCGTAGATGAGTCAGATGGTTGGGGCTCTGGAGAGCACTTCGGCTTATGGTTTTGAGGTGGTATGGGATGTGGGCTGATCAAGCTTAAGGGTGGCATATAAATAGTGCCTTTGGCCGTGGGGACCTTAGGGATCCACAGCCACTCGTAGTAGCCTTGCGCATGCAAGAGGGCTTTAGGGACCCATCTTTGCTTGATCACGTGGCACTTCTTGTGATTGTATCTTGGTTTCCTAGGTTTAGAGTTCTGGGTCTTATGAGGATAGGAGCGTCGACTCCTAGGCAGTTGTTGCAGTTGTTTAGGCACCCACTGGAAGCGAGGCTGCTGGGCCTTAGCTTTGGCTGCTGCCGGTTGCGGTTTATGGAAGTCAGGGAGTGGCAGCCGTGCACTACCCCCTCCTTAGTCTTGCCTACGGATGTTTCTACCGGTGGCTTTGCGGATGGTGATGGTGTGGCATAGCCCTTGTTGCTGAAAGCTATGACAATGCGCACGTTTCCTATTGCTAGGTGGATGCGCTACGACTCATAATCAACATTGCAGTGAGTCTTTTTTTTTAAGGTTCGCCTTAGTAATGACTCCGTGGTTGCGTCTGTAGCACTTGGCAATACGTAAAAAAGCATTGGAACAGTCTCAGACTCGATAGAAATGGCGACTCTGCACTTGTCGAGAAGTGCGTATGATTGAGCCCTATATGGGTTTAATTTGGCAGTTGTGGGTTGAAGTAGTGGTTTGCCAAGTTGGATCCAATGATTGTGGGTTAAGACATTGAAGTCTGCTCCCTCGTTGATCAAGGCATTGAAAGCGCATGTTTGCTTGGCAGTGACCGTGACACGGAGGTAAGCGGATTCTACGGCTTCCTCATCCTCTTCGTTAATTTCGGTGATTGTAGCTACTTATACTTTGACCAGCAGTTCTAACAATGGTGGCTCATGCCAAGGATGCGTGGGAGGGTAGTACTTCTTGACACGACTGCCATTGAAGAAGCCTATTCCCTGACCGTCTAGTGTCTCAAGCTCGACATTGCGGGTTTGGCTGATTGCACGAACCTTGAAGGGTCCGAGACCTTTAAATTTCATTTTTTGCTTATGCCCCTTAACTGAGTAAAGGAGCACTAAGTCACCCTGTTCAAACTCGCGCTTCTTGACATGTTTGTCAAACCAGCTCTTGCGTCTTTCTCACAGATAAGCGCATGGGTGGCTAGAAGATGAGTCTTTGATAGGCATTCAAGCTCGACGAGGCATTGCATCCATGCCTCCTTCCCTTCCCATCATTCTTGAAGTGCTATTCTCAGGCTAGGAACGAAGAATTCTAATGGTAGAATTGCCTCAATTCCATAGGTCAGTCTAAAGGGGGTTTGGCTGACAACCATCTTATAAGCTGTACGGTAGGCCCACAAGGCTGCCATCAGCTTGTTGTCCCAATCGCTGCGTGAGACTGAGACTACTTTAGTTAGGACATTGATAGGAATCTTGTTAGTTGATTATGCCTGGCCATTCTCTTGAGGGTAGTATGGTGAGGACTTGCAATAGATAATGAGAAAGGTGGATAGGAGATGTGCTATCACTTCATTGATGAAGTGTATGCCTTGGTCACTAACCAATTCAATGGGAAAACCGAAGCGCGAGATCACTTGCTCCCATAAGAACTTGGTAGTCGTCCTAGCATCGTTTTTTCGTGTGGCTCTTGCCTCTACCCATTTTGTGAGGTAATTCGAGGCCACAACGATGTACGTGGCTTGTGAGTACTGCGCCGCAGGACTGATGGGCCCTATGAAGTCGATTCCCCATTTTTTCAAGGGTTGGCGAGCAATAATTGGGGTCAGCTCCATTTGATCTTTACGAATCAGGACTTTTGTCCGTTGGCACTCGTCACAATGCTTAACGAATCGCTTGGCGTCGCGGAAAAGTGTGGGCCACCATACTTGAGACTGCAGCACATTTCGTGATGCCGTGTCTCCACTAAAGTGTCCTCCCGTGATGCCGTTGTGCGTCTCTGAGAGCACATCGTGCATCTCATGCTCGCACACACATCTATGGAGCAATCCGTCTTGCCCCAGCCTATAGAGTTGGCCTGCAATCAACTGGTAGGGCTGGATTTTCAGGATCAAGCGCTGAGTCGGGCTTTTTCTATTGGTCGCTCAGGTAGTTCATGCTCGAGCACTTGGAGTATGTCGTCCACCCAATATGGTGTTAGATTAGCCTTAGATAAGTTTCTCTCACTGGACAGGTGGAATAGGTGGGCGTCGGGTAACTCGTCAACGATGCCTTGTCCAGCGGCTTCTCCTGTGGGGATGCGTGACATGTGATCAGCCATGTAATGTTATTTTCCCTTTCATACTACCACGGAGAAATCGAACTCTAGAAGTAGGAGGAGCCATTGAGCTATGCGCCCTGTAGCACAAGTTTTATTTACTAAATAGAGCAGGGCTTGATGGTCCACGAAAAAGATGAAGGGTGTGGCCAATAGATAATGCCGGAATTTTTTCATAGCGAACACCATGGCTAATCCCTCCCTTTCTCTTGCCGAGTAGTTCATCTCCGTCTCAGTGAGTTTTCTGCTAGCAAAGCTCACTGGATAATCTAAATTGTGCTCACCAAGTTGGCACAACACTGCCCCCATGGCAAACTTAGAAGCATCGATGTGCACGTGGAAGGTAATGGTCCAATCTCAGGCTCGTAGAATTGGTGTTGTTAGAGCCTTTTTCAATTCTTCATATGCTCATTGGCATGCCTCGGTCCACTCGAAGACAACCAGCAGCTTGTACAATGGTCTGGCGATTAGCGCATAGTTCAGTACAAACCACCGATAGTATCCTGTATGGCCTAAGAAGCATTGAGCTCCCTTGTAATCAATTGGGGGTGGAAGGTCAACAATAACCCAGACCTTTAAGAAGTCAGTGGCAATGCCATTCTTCGACACCACGTGTCCTAAGATGCATCCGTGCTTTATCCAAAACTGACACTTCAAGGGGTTCAAGGAGAGACGATATAAGTGACACCATTCAAAGACTGCGCGGAGTTTTTCTAAGTGTTCGTGATCCAGGTCAAATGGACACACAGGTCTTCGACAAAGACCTCTAACTCCTTGCGAAGCATGTCCTTAAAGATAGTGCACATGAGACGTTGAAAAGTGGCGGGGGCATTGGTCAACCCGAAGGGCATGAGTATGTATGCAAAGATGCCCCACTCAGTGGCAAAGGCGGTCTTGTGCCTATCTGCAGGATGCACTTGCACCTGGTTGTACCCTGAGAAGCCATCCAAAAAACTGTAGGCTTCCTTGCCTGCCACCCTCTCAAGCATGTGCTCGGTGTACGGCAATGGATAGTTATCTCTCTTCGTAGCAGCGTTCACCTTCTTGTCATTGACGCACACTTGGATTTTTCCGTTCTTCTTCATCACAATGACTATGGGTGATACCCAGTCTGTGTGCTCAATTTTGTAAATGAATCCAGCTCTCATCAGCTTGTCAATTTCCTCTTTGACAGCATGAGCGTGTTTTGGATTCATAGGGTACGGTCGCTGCTTGATCGACGTCGCATCCGACATCATGAGTATGTTGTGAGTCACAACACTCGGATCTACCCCCTTTACCAAGAAAACACGTCTATATACTCTCCCAAGAGAGCGACAAGGCTCGTTTCTTCTTTGCCCATCAAGTCGTTGGCAATGAACACTAGTCGGGGTGTTTCCCTTTCATTGGCTAAGTCTACCTCCTTGACTTTGGCTGGTCCCTCGATTGGTTTGCTCGTCTGCCCTTGACATTTGGCACTTAGCAGAACTACTACCCTATCCCCTTTTTTGAATTTTGTGAAGCGTTTAGGGAGGTCCTGCGGCTTTCGCTGCTCTTCTATTCGTGTATCCCTAGGTTGCTTTGCCTTTTCCTGCCTTAACCATCTGCGCCTCAGGTGGATGGGTAGGTCCCCCTTGGTACATATGGTCATGGGTGGCCTAGGGATCTTTGGATCACTATCCAAACTAACTTCTGATTCAAAGTCAAACCCTCCAACTTCGCTAGAAGAGGTGGTCTCCCCTGGTGGTCGCAATTCAGATGGCGATTCGGTCCTAAGTATTGATGTTGTTCCTGGCTAGGCCAGGCCTACTTGCTAAAGGTCTATGGCTCCTACGCATTCCAACCAAGCATGATCACATTCCATGCGCATGACTCCTCGCTCTATTCTAGGGGTCTACCCTTCCTGCGGCTTGGCGTCTGCTCGTATCTGCTCAATTTCTCGTCCTTCAGTGTCGTATTCTATGGTATCTACTTCACCCTTGCTCTCATCACTGAAGGATTGGTAGTCTTCGTATTTGTCGCTAGAATCCTTGTCATCCGACTGCTCGTCGTCTTCTAGAGTTTGGTATGCCTCGTGTCGTTGGTCAGGAACTAGGGCCTAGTTATACATGAGGTTTAAATCATGCACCCTGGTCCATTTCCACTTGGATTCCTCTAAGAGATCCTGGAGTGGTTTGAAATTTGCAACTGGATTGCCAGCTAGCTGGTCTGTTAGGTATTCCAGGACCCCCTGGAGTTCCCTTTTGTTGGATGGTACTTGGAAGGTGACAAGCTCAGGCTTTCCTCGGTGGCTTCTTGCCATCATGCAGACTGGTGTAGAGAGTGCTTCATTAGACTTTTCGATCATTTTGATGGCCTACTCATATGCCTCATGATCTGAGAATGGCAGGTCAATTGTAGCAAGAACATGCATCCAATCCCGCTCATCCTCTCGGCATGGGATATACTTGGTCAAGGGCCCATAGGGCTTCTTGACCTAAGTGTTCCCCTTGAGCATAGCAGAGATGGTGTCTACGTCGACTAGTGAGGTCTTCCAAGTGTCCATCTCTATTCTTACGGCATCCGTTCTATTGCCAAGGAAGATCAAGCTGTTACCCCAATCTTCGATGACTCTAGCATTGTGCAACTAGGGTCGGCCTAATAGGATATCGTAGTCCACTCCCTTCGTGACTATAAAGTCAACAGAGAACTGGACACCTACGATCTTCACTGGCCAATTCTTAAGTACCCCGAATGGCTTCACTCTCATACCGTTTGCTAATGTGACATTAAACCTAGCGGTTTCAACAAGCGGGTTTCCCCAAGTCTGGAGCACTACGTGGCTAAGCACACTAACCCCAGGTCCCGTGTCTATGATTCCTTTTCTTGTTGTGTCACCTAGGGCTAGGACTAGTAAGACCGTGTGTATCTCAGAGCCTTCCCAAAAGGCATTGACATGCAAGGATTTAGGCACGGAGTGCAGCGTCAAACTTGGCAATTGCATTTCTGCATCATGGTCTTGAGGGTATGCCGTGACCTGCTCTTGTGATCCTTCGACCCACTGCTTAAGATCTTGCCATAGGGTAGGATGCTACTTAAGCAGATCTCCCAGGCTAAGTGTTACAGGGGTAGTCACTAGCATGGTCAGGAGATCGTTAGATACTCATCCTTCCCCTAACCTAGATTGTTCGGGCCAATGGCCACGGCTGATCTGCGGCTCTGTCGCGTCGAGGCTTAGTCTTAGCGGCACTGCTTGTGGCGCAGTTTCTTCTGCCGACTTAGGTTGAGGTGGTGATATCGGCGTGCTTATGCTGGAGAGGTCATCGATCTCATCCTCTAGGATGGGCTCAGCATCTTTGAGGTGTTCTTGAGCCTCCTTCACCCATTCCCTCACCTTTTCTATGGCCTCTAACTGTCGCTTCGGATGCGGGTATTCCCCTACCTTAGC